>NC_133307.1:22228227-22423479 GCF_012295235.1 Primulina huaijiensis
GAAGAGGAGATCGCCATCCTGAAAGCTTCCTTGGAGTCGGTTCACACGGCATTGGACAAGTCTCGGGAGGACCTCGATGAAGCTACCATTCGGGAGGAGAATCTGCGAGGTGCCTTGGCTGTCTCGAAGTCGAGAAACCATTCTCTATCTGAGCAGATAGAAGTTCAACAATCCCGAGCAGAGAGGGCCGAGAATGCTTTATCTCTGGCGGAGCATAATAAGGATAAATGGCAAGCTTCCTTCCTTCAATCTCCTGAGTTCAATAAGGCCGTGGTAGATAAGGCTTACCCTCTTTTCAAGACCGGTTTTGACAAGTGCCGGGAACAATTTGAGGGAGCTGGAATCTTAACCCAGGATAAGGAAAATTTTCCTGATTTTGGCCTGGCCATTGCATCCCTTCCCAAGGGTGGAGAGGAGGAGAAGGAGGAAAACCAGGAAGATGAGCCAGGATCCGATTATATTGATATAGACTAGGGCTGTATTCTCTTTTTTCTTTACTTCTGTAATTCTTGTTCTCGGATTTTTATTGAACAGATTCTTTCCTTTAATAGTGTCTCGATTAATCTCTTGATAGCCAAGTAACACCATTGTTTTTTATGCAAACATCAAGAAAATATTTCAAGTTTTAAGAACTAACCGGACCTTTTAGTAAACAATTATGATAAGAAAAGAACATATCTTCGTAACGAATGAATGTCCCTAGCCTGGATCCTACCGAGTTAAGAATAATCAAGGCGTGTGGCCAAGGAACATGTCTCGGGACTTGTGAATGGTCGAGGTGTGGTTCCCCGAGCCAGGGTGTAGTGCCCTGGGCTTTTAAGAACCAAGGTGCGGAGCCTTGGGCCGGGGATCATGTCCCGGGACTTGGGAATGGTCGAGGTGTGGTTCCCCGAGCCAGGGTGTAGTGCCCTGGGCTTTTAAGAACCAAGGTGCGGAGCCTTGGGCCGGGGATCATGTCCCGGGACTTGGGAATGGTCGAGGTGTGGTTCCCCGAGCCAGGGTGTAGTGCCCTGGGCTTTTAAGAACCAAGGTGCGGAGCCTTGGGCCGGGGATCATGTCCCGGGACTTGGGAATGGTCGAGGTGTGGTTCCCCGAGCCAGGGTGTAGTGCCCTGGGCTTTTAAGAACCAAGGTGCGGAGCCTTGGGCCGGGGATCATGTCCCGGGACTTGGGAATGGTCGAGGTGTGGTTCCCCGAGCCAGGGTGTAGTGCCCTGGGCTTTTAAATTAGTTCTTCCCGAGTCTAAGATACAACAAATAATATAATGCTTCTCTTTGAGAAAAACAGATCTTTCACTATATCTTCAACCAATCAATTACATCTGTTAGGAATAGTACTGCTTTAAATTAAATACATTCCAAGGCCTTTTGAGAGAGCGTCCCTGCGTGTCTTCTAAATAAAAAGATCCTGAGCTAACCCTCCGGGTAATTTTATAAGGTCCTTCCCACCGAGCTTCTAGTTTCCCAACATCCCCGGCAGGGTTAACTTTTTTCATGACTAAATCCCCTATTTGAAAATCTCGAACTCAGACCTTTTTATTGTACGATTTCATGATTCGACCTCGGTATGCTTCCATTCGAATTATTGCTCGGTCTCTTCTTTCTTCTACCAAATCCAATTCCATGGCCCGACTTTGATCATTGCCGCCTGGATAAGATTCTACCCGGGTAGAAGTTTGCCCAATTTCGACAGGAAGGACTGCTTCAGAACCATATACCGGGTTGAAAGGAGTTTCTTGAGTAGGTGCTTGGGGAGTAGTTCTGTACGCCCAGAGAACATTGGGTAATTCTTCCACCCAATCTTTTCCCTTGCCTTGTAGCCTGGTCTTCAATGCTTGTATAATAATTCTGTTAATAACTTCTGTATGACCATTAGCTTGAGGGTAGGCAACATAAGTAAAAGACTGAGTGATTTTCATTTCACGACACCAGGATGTAATTCCTTTGCCCTGAAATTGTCTCCCGTTATCTGAGATTAGTCTTCTGGGCAATCCGAACCGGCACACAATGTTCTTTCACAAAAATTTCAATACTTCCTGCTCAGTAATTCTAGCCAATGGCTCGGCTTCCACCCATTTGGAAAAATAATCCACAGCCACGAGTAAGAACTTCTTTTGAGCCCTGGCAGTGGGGAAAGGACCAACAATATCCAGGCCCCATTGATCAAAGGGGCAAGATGCCCAGATAGGCTTCATGGGAGTGGCCGGACTGTGTTGGAAGTTTGAGTGATGTTGACATCTCTTACAAGCCTGGACCACTTGAGCAGAATTCTGGCTAAGAGTTGGCCACCAGAATCCGGCAAGCATTGTCTTCCGGGCCAAAGCCATCCCTCCGAGATGCTCAGCACAACATCCCTCATGTATTTCTCGGAGGACATAATCCACTTCTCCTTCAGACAAGTATTTTAGCAGAGGTCCCTGGAATGATTTTCTGTATAAGATTTTATTTAAAAGAACGAACCTGGGAGCTTGTCTCTTGATTCTTTGAGCCCGAGTCCTGTCTTCAGGTAATTCATTTGTTGTAATGAATTTAATCAATGGCGTCATCCAGGAGTCCTCGGGTATTGGTAGTATTTCTTCCTCGGTGGACAGGACCAAACGGGAAACATGCAAAATTTCCCGGGTGTTGACTTCTGATAATGAGGCAGCCATTTTTGCTAGAGCGTCTGCCTCTCCATTTTCCTCCCGGGGTATTTGTTCGATACTCCAATCCACAAAGATGGCTGCCTGGGTTTTTATGAGCTGTAAATATTTGAGCATCCTATCATCTTTAGCTTCATAAGCACCCTTTATCTGCTGAGTGATTAATTGTGAATCAGAATATACAATAATACGGGAAGCTCCAATCTCTTTAGCAGCTCGGATTCCTGCAAGGACAGCTTCATACTCGGCTTCATTATTAGTAACCCGGGAATCAATCCTTAAAGCCAACTTAATCTTCTCTCCTGGAGGAGATATTACTACCACACCTATTCCGCACCCTGCAAGGCTAGACGCCCCATCCACAAACACCCTCCATACTTCATCTTCAGCAGGTTGTACCATCTCAGACAAAAAGTCTGATAGGGCTTGCGCTTTAATGGCCACCCGGGGTTTGTATTCGATATCATATTCTCCTAACTCCACTGCCCATTTGATCATTCGCCCTGATACTTCCGAATGAGTCATGATTCTGCCTATAGGACTATTAGTCAAGACAATTATTTGATGTGACAGGAAGTAAGGCCTTAGCTTCCGGGCAGTCATGATCAAGGCCAGAGCAATCTTTTCCACTTCACTGTACCGGAGTTCGGGTCCTCTCAGAGCATGGCTGACATAATAAACAGGCCTTTGATCGGAGCCTTCTTCTTTTATTAGTACTGAGCTGACAGCATACTCTGTGGTGGATAGATAAACAAATAATTTTTCCCCGGGCTCTGGTTTTACTAACACAGGGAGCTCTGCAAGATGGATCTTCAAGTCCTGGAAGGCCTGTTCACATTTATCATCCCATCCGAATTGTCGTGCCTTCCTTAATACCTGAAAGAAAGGATAACTCCTGTGCGCTGATCGGGAAATAAATCGAGAGAGGGAAGCAATCCTCCCGGTCAGCTTTTGTACGTCTTTGACAGATCGAGGAGATGGCATGCACAGCACGGATTTGACTTTCTCCTGATTTACCTCAATTCCCCGATCTGTCACTATGAATCCCAAGAATTTTCCACTCTTTACGCCAAAGATGCACTTGGCCGGGTTAAGCTTGATTCCGTAATGTACGAGAGTGGCAAAGGTTTCTTCTAGATCCTCAATAAAGCTGGCCACCTGCCGGGTCTTCCCCAGGATATCATCCACATAGACTTCCACGTTTCGCCCCAGTTGCTTCTCGAAGACTTTGTTCATCAAACGCTGGTACGTAGCTCCTGCATTCTTTAACCCGAAAGGCATTACAATATAACAAAATGTACCTCCCGAGGTGATGAAGCTAGCTTTATCTTGATCACTCTTGGCCAGGGGGATTTGATGGTACCCCTGGTATGCGTCCATGAAACTCAGTAATTCGAAGCCCGATGTGGAATCCACCAATTGATCAATACGGCGCAGAGGATAATGATCCTTGGGACACGCCTTATTGAGATCGCGAAAATCCACACACATGCGCCACTTCCCTGCTGATTTAGGTACTAATACCACATTCGAGAGCCAAGTGGGGAATTGAATTTCCCGAATGTGACCGGCTTTCAAAAGCTCTTTTACTTGTTCATCAATAACTTTGTCCTTTTCGGGGCCAAAGTGTCTCTTTTTCTGTTTTATCGGGTGAGATCCCGGGAGGATATTTATTTGGTGCTCAGATATCAAGGGAGAGATTCCCGTCAATTCCTGCTGGGACCATGCAAAAACGTGAATATTATCCTTTAAACAGTTAAGTAGACTGACCCGGGTGGATATGTTAAGATCTCGGGCCACCCGGATCTGCTGTCCTGGTCCAATCTCCACAACTTCCTGCTCCTCTTCTGCCACAAAGTGCACTTCCCCCTTCTCAACTGCTCCTCCACATACTTCATCAGTCCGAGCCTTCTTCCCAGCCTTCTTTGCTTTGCTCTGATCTACCCGGCCAGCTTCTACATAACATTTCCGGGAGGAAGGTTGGTCTCCCCAGACTTCACCCACTCTACTACCAGCCGGGAATTTAATCTTTTGGTGATAGGTAGATGCTACGGCCTTTAATTCATTCATAGCGGGCCTCCCCAAAATTATATTATACGATGAAGGGGAGTCTACCACAGTAAAAGTAGTTATCACCGTCTTCTTGAGATCCTGGGAACCCAGGGTTAATGGAAGGACGATTTCCCCTTCCGGGTAGACCACATGGCCAGCAAAACCAAAGAGGGCAGTTTCCACGGTTTCCAAATGGTAGCCCTGCAAATCCATCTGCACAAACGCATCTTTAAAAATTACATTCACAGAGCTTCCCGAGGCAACAAAGACTCTCAGAATGTCATAATTGGCCACTCGGGCTTGGATAACTAGGGCATCATTGTGGGGTAAGTTCACTCCCTTCAAATCCTCTGGGCCAAAACTGATGACCTCTTCACTCCTTCTCATTCCATCTACCTCCATACATTCCCTCCTACTCCTCGACTTCCTTGCCCGGTTGGAGTCTCCATCAGTGGAGCCTCCTGATATCATTTTTATCAATCTTGTAGCAGGGGGTGACTTCTTTTTCGTCTCAAGATCGGGCTCTCTTCTCCTAACGGGCTCTCCCCTCGGTACATTCCTCATACTTCCTCCCCGAGCGTTGGGCCTTGGCTGTGAAGATGTCCATGGCAATCTCGGCCTCTTATGGGCTTGACTTTGCTCTGGGGCGGAATGGAAGGAATAGTTTCCCCTCAATGTTTTGCAATCTTCGGTGTTGTGATAACACACCTTATGGAGAGTACAAAATCCTCTTTTCTCAGGTCGGGATAATTGATGGTCCGCGGCCAGATCCCTACTGCATTCCTGAACCTCTCTGTCCCGGGTAATCTTAAGAGGCACGTGGTGAGAGAAGTGTCCTGGATTATTCCTTCTCTGCCCTTTCTCCTCGGGCCTAGCTACCCGGTCCCCCCTTTCTTTTCTTACAGCTTCCCTTTTCTGCTTCTGAGCTTCCTCCATGTTGATGTATTTTTCTGCCCGGGATAATAAGTCTTCGAAATCCCCGGGCACTTTTTTGGTCAACGACTTGAAAAATTCACCCTCCCTCAAGCCTTGGGTGAATGCCGTAGTTTTTGTTTCAGTAGCGCAAGTAGGTACATCCAAAGCCACTCTATTAAATCTTTTAATATAAGCCCTCAAACTTTCATCCAGGTTCTGTTTGACTTCAAAAAGACTAAAAGTGGTCTTCTTGTATTTCTTGCTGCTACTGAAGTGGTGTAGGAACACCTTCTGGAAGTCTTTAAATGAATTAATACTCTGAGAGGACAGTCCCTCAAACCACCTTTGAGCTGAATCCACCAAAGTGGTGAGGAACACTTTACACTTGATTCGATCTGTGTAACAGTGTAACATGGCCATGTTTTCAAACCTGGCTAGGTGCTCCTCAGGATCCGCATTGCCATCGTAATCTCTTACTTTGGCGGATTTGAAGTTCCCGGGAAGAGGTTCCCGGACAATGATATCGGTAAATGGGCAACCCTTAGCAGTAGCTCGAGAAATGCTACGACTCTCCAACTGCCCTTCCAGAACTTTCATTTTCTGCCTTAACTCCAACAACTCCTCAGCCACGGTAGGTGATTTGGATCCAGCACTAGATTCCTCATCCTCTCCTCTCACTTCCTCCTCCCTCAATTCTTGCTCTTGCTCCTGCTCATTGCTTTGCACATCTCCGGGTGGTGTAACTTGACGAGAAGTTTCTCTTCTGGCCACTGCCTTCTCCACCGCTTCGGAGATTATTCTTGCCAACTCCTCCGGGGTCATGGTAATAAGATTGGGTCCCGTGGGAGGAACACCCTCACCTTGTCCCGAAGTACGCGCATTATCCCCATGAGCCCGGGAATTTTCTTGGTTAGTTCTTCGAGTATGAGCCATATCAACGCCTTAATCTCAAGTTTCCCACAGACGGCGCCAATGATGTGACTTTGTTGAAATGGATGAGCTGGGTAAGGAGCTCCAACAGGTCAAATCAATAATTTATAGTTTTTAGGAAATTTGAGTGAAGGTAATGGCTTCAATAGCACCTGCAAACAATGAAAGAAATTCGTGAATGGGCGCCGGAGGGGTATCCGGCGTGGCCACTCCGATGCTTAAGTCAGCATGTCGAAGATGAACACAAGCAATATTTGGGAGAAAATATGTGTAATGCTTGAGAGTTCAAAGATTTCAGAATCGATAAATGACATTTATACCTGCTATTTATAGTAGAAGATGAGGTAGGTACCTTGATTCCAGTGCTACCTACTAAGTATGGTAGGTCGGCTGCTCATACCCTATCTTCTGATGACTTTTAGGACACTCCAAACCCAAGTTGTTCTGACAGATTAGACGTCCTGTATCAATCATACTTGAGTATGGTTCAATTCTCGAGGTGGCTCGGGCAATTGATTACCCGGGTACTTATATGAGAGCTTGGGCGATTATTGCGCGGGAGACCGGGCTGTTCGAAGAATTCTTGGGCAACATGTAGTGCTCGGGCTCTTGATAGTGTCCGGGTCGTCAATCGACCCGGATCCTTATGGCCACGACTCGACCCGGATCCTTATGGCAACGACCCGGATCCTTATGGGGGTATCAGTATTGAATGGCTAAAGGATATCTAGATTCACGTATTGTGTTACATATAGAGAGAAATTAAAGCAAAATGTTTGAATCTTTGGCACCATACCACCACATGTGCTCCCTTAGTGTGTGGGGTAAGCCCTCTTACTTTCAAAGTTGAGGGCATTTGGCCATATTCACCTAACCTTGACAGTATTGCGTATTCGAGAACAAACTCGGATCGGAGGTTGAGATCAAGATGGGTCGAGTGAGACATGAGATATAAACTCGAAACACGTTATCATCCAACATTATCCAGAAAGGTTCACGATGTATAGAAAATCACATGACATAGATATTGTTTATAAGTTGAAAATACTAAAACAAACTATTTGTGGTAAATATTATGTGCCAAAAATCCAGAATAATTTTGTTAGAGGATAAGTGCTTATAACCAAAATTTGTATGGACAAAAAGAGAAAATATATTTAGACCACAATAAATTAATAAATATAAATAAATAACAAGACCAAGAAATCCCCATCAGTCTGCAGCCACTACACATGGATTATGTACACGAGTGATGTTAAAGCCGGTCCACATTCCATTAAATGCCATCGTTCCAACTCAAAAACGTTAAACAAACATCTCCCAACCAAATAAGTAAATAATAAATTTCACAGGTGGTTTTACATAATTAATTTTGCAGTAGATCTACTTTCTTCATAAATTTCAAAAGCTACCAGCTATCGAATGAAAGGCAATCGGGAAATTGGACTTAACTCCTCAGCCGCCGTTTTTTTTTGTGTTCAGTCCCTGGGTACTTTTTTAGTACCACATTTTCACATGAAGTGTACTACATTTCCACATGAAGTGTACCACAATTTGTATGATATAGTACCACAATTTTGTGGGTAGGGAGTGAACCCAAATAAATGTTTTAGTTGGAGATTTTTCACCAACTTCCCCAAAGACAATACTTCGGAAAAATATTTAGTATAACAAATTGATCTCTCATTTAAAAAGAACTTGTTAAGAGATAACAAAATTTTAAATTTGGAAAAATACTTATAGAGATTTGAAACACAATTATAACAAAACTAATATTTCATTGACAAAAAAACTTGTGATCCAATGTTGTTAAAGAGATAACAAAATTTTAAAATAAAATATTAATGACAAATGTGACACGATCTCACGGATCGTATTCGTAAGACGGATCTCTTATTTAGGTCATCTATGAAAAAATATTATTTTTTATGATAAGAGTATTACTTTTTATTGTGAATATTCATAGGTTAACCCGTCTCACAAATAAATATTCATGAGATTATCTCTCAAGAAACCTACTCAATATTAATTCCATGATTGTACAAGATCAAATAATATATGATTGCTTATGTACATAAAACACAAATTGAGATATCTGTGAGCTCATAGATATACGAGCTAAATTTATTTTGTGAATTTTGGAGACAATTATTAGAACTACACAATATAACACAATATATTAATTTTCCTTAATTATTAACAAGATAGATTACAAACAAACAAAAAAAAGGGGACAAGAAAAGGCAAGCTTAGTAAAATACTAGGTGTGGACGGGAGGCCCCTAAAACGTCGCCGTTTAGCAGCCCGGTGATTAGAGCCATAGCTTTGACTTGCATTTCCAAAGCCGCGATATAGTCCGTCGTCTCTTCTAGAAGGTTCGGCAACGATAGCTTCCGACAACCGGGGACCAACCGGCTCAAAACTTTCACTTTCCTCTGCAGCGGCGGAAGATTTCTCCGAGCCGCCGGTTTCTTCGGCTGCGTAACCGGTTTAGCCGCCTTCTTGTGTCTTCGGTTGATTTGAGAGAGCCGGAAGCTGAGGCGGCCGGTGAGGATGGCGCGGCTCCATCGGGTCCTGCCCTTTGCGGATACAGCAAGCACCTTGTCGGCGGCATCGCGGACGGCGGAGGAATCGGGACGTCGTAGGATGCGGAGGGCGTCGACGAGGTTCGAGGAGTAGATCCGCTGCTCAGTTTCGGTTCTCCACCTGGCCCGAGACGATTCCCTGGAAATTCCGCCGGACCCAGCTCTCTTTCGCTTCTTACGAGGGAGGTTGGAGTTTGTATTGGGACTCGAAACCGATCCTGACTCCGCCATAACAGATTCTTCGTTTCACAAAAATCGATGACGCTAAACAAAGTCAACCCCAGACGATGAACTGCAAAACAAAACAAATCCATCATTTAGTCGTCGAAACAGAGCCAATTCACTGATTGTATACCACGAATAAACAAAACCCAACTCGCAGAGAACATGCAATTGAACAGAAAAAAAGATACAGTACCTTATACGTATGTGTAGCTACAGAATCGACACGCTTCTGGTATGGAGGAAGAGAGGTCTTGACGAGGGTTAATTATATAATGGTGCAGAGCGAGTGGAGAAATGGGGGAATAGTGGAGAGATGGAGGAAACGACAACACACGCCATCTCTGCTCGCTCTTTCATTCATTCATTCGTCTATTTATTGCACTGCACACATGCCTTTTTCCCCCTCTCGTTTTCGTTTGCCGAGGTAACCATTTTGTTTTTCGCCNTTCAAGTATTTTACATATATTTTCTGATAAATAAATATTTTTTTTAATGGGATGTAAGTTGTTTTTGATAATTTTTTTTAAAAGAATTAGTTATTTTAAAATAGATCTCTCTTTTTATTATATATATTAATAATAGATAACTAGCTAGTGATTTTACTGGGTGAATTGGTTCGCATCACCTATATTTTACAATAATGAACTTAACTTGGTTATTTAAAAATAAAATAATAAGTTTGGAATTTTACCTTTATTTCAATAAATTAATTTAAATCAAATCGAAATTCGCTAATGGAGTCCTGCATAATTTTCAGCACAAAAAATATCTTACTCTTGCCTACCTAGCAATTAAGGTAAAGAGTGAGGAACCTTGTGAACTAAGAAGAACTAATAGGTTTCGTTCTAGTCCACCACTATATTACGATGGTTTTCATACCCTGATATTCTTGCAATATATGAATACTCGATGCGACGTACACTCGCTCATGTTATTAGTCGTTACGGTGACGCGATTTACATTGTTATCCAATAGTATCTCGACAATGGTGCTACTTATGTTTTAGTCGTTAGGATATCGCGGTTTTGCTACTCTAATTTCTATGTGTCAACAGTTACCGTGTCGTAATCTATCTATATAGTTTGTATGAGCATAATAATTCAAGGGATATCTTGCCATGTTATTGTTTACTTGAGTGAGTAATGAGTAACGTTTTGTGTTGAAGAATATTACTTTCATCTTTTTTATTGTCGTTTTACTTGGTTTTGGGTATGTGTGTATGTGAGAGGTAAATTTCTGCAATTTTATTCGACCGCAAATTTATACACACAAAATTATAGTTTCCCCACCCCAAGTTTTGTAATTGAAAACCGTCGCTAAGGAGAGCGTTCTTTTGTGGTGTATTATGCTGATAGTAGGTAATTTGTGAAACGGTTTACAGATCTTTATCTGTGAGATTTTGTCTATATTTATAATAGTAATAATAAGTAATACTTTTGACAAAAAACAGCATGGAACAATTAACATTATTGGCTTTTAATTATTTAAATATGCACAAATGCTGCGTGCTGGGGTCATTCGAATATGTTTTTACTCGAGCAATGATTAGTACATCTCGAACGTAAAACTTTGGTCGAAAAAAATNTTTGCCTCCTTGAGTGAGACATGCTCCAATGTTGGTAAATTTTTTTTAAAAAAAATCAACTTTATTATATATTTTTTGCATGTATATGTATATATATGTATATAATATAATTTTAATTGAAAAGTCTATATATACTATATATATTGGAAGAAGATTATATATATTACGATATTTAGTTCAGTATAATTACAGCTAGCAAGCACATGCTCCCTCATAATGTGTGATTAATTTATAAACTCCTCCAATTATTTGTCGATTTGTTTAATTATTACACTATCATATTTCTATCGAGTGGATAAATGTACCTAGCTGCGGGCACGTCCCATGTCATGGCATAACAATGTAACATTATCATCACGATAATTAAATATTAAAAATGTATTGGTATTCAAGAAACATTATGTTCGCATGTACAAGTTGTAAAAAAAACATATTATAAAAACGTCTTTTTATAAATAAAAAGGTTTATCTATTTATTCTATAAACTCTATTTCGATCCCACACTTATCATGTGGATATGAACGGAAACTAAGATAATGAATTGTAGGTGATATAATGTGTACAATTATTCGTTCACACCACTGCATATGACCATCATCATCAATTTCCCTTGAAGTTCAATGTCGTTCACCTTTCACAACATATCTTGAGTTTTGATTCCACGTAAGAATCACATTTTTATGATATTATTTCTAATCTGTATTGTGATGACCTACTCTTGTGATATTGTGTAGGTCTTCGTTGTCTATCGAAGGTGTTGAATAGATCGAGTACTCATTCTGAACTGGAGCATCACCCGATTTGGGAAGAAGCATATCTACAATCTCAAAGCAAATCAAGGGGCAGACATATTTTCAGATATTATTATCATATAAATCAATGATTATTTTTATATTGTTATCATTTTTGTTGTAAATGATACAGATAAACAGCAAAATAGTCCAACAATAAAAAATTATGAAAAACTAAAAATAATACAAATGATTAAAATTTTAATTAATAATTTTAGAAGTACCTCATCATTGTTCAGAAGATCAAAACAATCTCTTATAATTCTCAGCACATGAGTGGGTGCATATGTGTAACTAAACATATTTTTTCACTTAATAATTGATAAAATATAATTAAATATTCAAGAATATAAGTACTATAACTTTACATTAAGAGATCAATTTCCAAATATTACTGTACACCTTAAGAAACAGTCGAACATATTTTGGAGTCACCAACATGTGCAACAAGATGTGCACATTGTCTGTCAAGGCTAACACATTTAATTCTACTTCAAGCACATATCAATAAATAATAATAAATAAAGTTTACAAAAAATTAATAAAATGATTAATAAAATAATTAAAAAAATACATTATATATACATGCATGATATATAAAGGTCCGGTTATAATAGACTTTGATACATGCATTGCATTGCATAACTCACGAAATAGAAATGCTAAGCTGCACTACCCCAATCTCGATCGATATGCCGATGTAGATGCAAAAACTTAAACCTAACTGACCATCTTTGATAATATGAAAACATTATTTATATGATGATCATCAATACCACATATCAATTATATTCAATAACATCTACCTTCGAATTGTTGATTCACAATGAGAAGGCAAAGATGTCAAAGACAATTGACCGCTTTAAAATGTTATTGTATAAATTCATACCCAAGTAACTCGAGAAATAGATGTTGTCATTCTTTCACTGTATTTGAATAATCTATTTTAGTCATCGGCTCCCCATCAATTTTTAGTCCCCGAACAACTGAAATGTCTTGTGAAGTAATTGTTATCTCACCATATCTAAAGTGAAACGAATGTGTCTCATGGCTTCACCGTTCAACAAGAGCAGTAATAAGATAATTATAAAATACACAGAAGCCACATTGTAAAACATCATACAACCACATATGATATATATAAAATTCAAAATTTATTTTATTTTAAGCAGGTCCAACGAGTTCGACTCGGATTGAACCCATCGGGTTTTCGCTCGAGGCGGGACAAGTCTCGGGTTTGGCAAAACTCGCCCCAGACCCGTCCTGTTGCCATCCATATATATTATTTTCAATATATAACACAAAGATAAGATTATCTGAGTAGCTAACTCGTACAATATCATCAACATTTTAAAAAACAAATTAGTGATGAGATATTTGTTGTTTGCAAATATAAAAAAATTGAGATCTTCTGGACATCGATTTGTAGCTATTTTGTAACAAATAATACAAATCATAAATTAGTATTCAAAAAATATTATATTTATAACAAATAAAAATAAATGTACTAATAAAATTAATAATTATAATATGATCAAAGATAAATAAAATGAGCACGTGCAATAATTAATATTAAACATTTGATGTATGTAAAATGATTAACCAAACTCTTTCAAATTTCCTGTTGAAAATAAAATCAACTCATTCAAATCTCAGGGATTGAAAACTAAATATGGAAAACAAAAACCCTTTGGTATGACATTTTTCTTAATTGTAACTTCACCCCTATTCATTTTGGTAATTATTATGTGACCTCTTTGTCAACTGTCACAATTATAATTGGCAATTATAAGCAATTAACATTAAATTTTGCAATTTCAATAATTACCATTTTATCTCTTTCTTAATTTTAAACAATGCAAAAACTTATGTGAGACGATATCACGTGTCGTATTTTGTGAGACAGATCTCTTATTTGGGTCATCCATGAAAAAATATTGCTTTTTATGTTAAGAATATTATTTTTTATTGTGAATATCGGTAGGGTTGACCCGTCTCACAGATAAAGATTCGTGAGACCATCTCGCAAGATACCTTACAAATTATCAAATTCTCTTTATTCTACAACGGCGTACCATTTTTCATATAAAAGTTGAACTAATTCAAAGATTATTTTTAAAAATAAAAAGATTATACAAACACACAACATGACGTACACATTTGTTTCTTAATTAAGTGTTCAACCAAATGTTAATAGGATGAACGTTGGGCTGAATGAAGGCACACGGGCCCATTAAGAGCTGAACGTAATTTTAAGAAAATACAATTCAAATTTCACCATAAACCATGTTCATTACACTAAAAATTTGAAAAACTGATTGGTAAAGTTATAGATTACAGATTTTTTTTGATTTTCTTTCCATGTAAAAATGTATGTATACATGAAATCTATGATGACCAATACCAATTATCTATTGAATTATGAAGCTATAAAAGACTTGGTCTTTATAGTCATTCAAGTTTCAACCCACAGAAAACCTCACTCTACCAAAAATCCCGGCAAGAACATTGGCCGCGTTTAAAATGGTGATATCGAGCTCGATCGCGCACAATAATTACCCTCTCATATATTTGAGAAATGAGCTTAAAAGCACTGTGACAATCTTCACACATCCTTAAATTCTTCACAATCCGGACAGTTGATCCCAACTCCGTATTGATCAACCCAAAAGCTATAGCTATCTTTTCACTGTGATAAACAAGAGATTTTTCCTTCTCTTCTTCACTTACATCAAGCAATACCTCGTATGTATTAGGTATATATCCGTGCAACTTAATCTTTTGGATAATCTTATCGAGCGTCGAATGAATATCTTTCATATGAGGGTTGGACGAATCACCAACTTTAAACATGTGAACATCGCCCTTTATGTCAGTAATCATGCTCACCCCAGGTTCGGTTTTAATTCCTCGTTCTTTCATAAGTCCTCGCAATCTCTCAACCTTGTCCCATTTTCCAGCCTTCGCGTAGATATTGGACAGCAACGTATAATGACCACTAGACTCCGGTTCCAATTCTAGCAAGATTTCACCAACTCTCTCTCCCAACTCAACGTTTCCATGTACTTTACAAGCACCTAAAAGTGCTCCCCAAACTGCACTATTAGCCTTCATAGGCATAGTCTTTATGAAATCCTCGGCTTCAATCAAGAATCCCGCCTTACCAAGAATGTTGACCACACAACCATAATGCTCCATCGAGGGCTCGACACCATACATTTGTTTCATTGTCTTGAAATAGTTTAACCCTTCATTAACCAACCCCGAATTAGCGCAAGCATTCAACAGTGCCACAAAAGTGACCTCATTCCCCTTTAGACCACTTTTTGTCATCTCCAAAAATAGCTCAATTGCCTCCTCAGCTCGACCATGCATCCCAAACCCACCAATCATTGCATTCCAAGGAAACACTTTCTTCCACTGCATCTTCTCAAAAACATCCCAAGCCAAGTCAATATGCCCCCCTTTCGAGTACATATCTATCAAAGAAGTTCCCAAAGCCTCGTCCAACAAAATACCATTCCTGCTAATACAAGCATGAATCCATTTTCCTTGATCAAGGGCACCTACATTAGCACAAGACGCCAACACACTCGGTAAAACAAATCTATTAAGCTCGACTCCTGCTTCTTGCATTCGAGTAAAAACTTCCATAGCCTCCCTAAAGTAACCTACTTTATTAAAACCATCAATCATTGCACTCCAAGAAATGTCATCCCTAGCCGGCATTTCGTCAAAATACTTCTTAGCCTCATCAATCATCTCATTTTTTGCAAATCCACTAACCATTATATTCCAAGAACCTACATTCTTATCCACCATTCTATCAAACACCTCTCGGGCAGCTTCAAACTCACCAACTTTCATGTACCCGTTTATCATAGCATTGCAGCACACGACATCCGAATCTCCATTCGAATGAAACATGTTACTAGCTTCCTCTATATGTCCCAAAGATACATACATCTGAATAATAGCACTGATAACGTGCTTTTCCGTATTAAGCCCAAATTTAACAACATGGCAATGGACCTGCAGACCTTCTGCAATACATTTTTCCATTGTGCAAGCCTTCAACAACGGAGGATACGTGTATTTATTCGGCCTAGAACCCAAATTCACCATTTCAAGATACAACAAAATCGCCTTATCTGGTTCCTCATTATCCAAACACCCTTTAATGACACAATTAAACACAAAAACGTTTGGCGCCGAAACTTGTTGGAACACTTGTAATGAACTCGTTAGGCTGCAAAATCGAGGATTCGCGTAGCACTTCGCCAAGGATCCCGCGACATAATGGTCTCGGAAACTTCCTGTTTTTAGGATTAAGGCATGAACTTGCCTCAGATTATGCAACGAATTGGTGCAATTTGAGTTCAAAAGGTTCAAGATTGATGGGTTTTGGTAGCATAGACTGGGTGTCGAAAAATTTTCCGTGAAATTTACTTGTGGAGAAGCATTGTGAACGGGTACTACGCGTGTGCCCATGCTCTTGCTCAGTTAGCAATGGCTGCCAAAGAAACATGCTAATGTTATCCATTTTTTCACTAATTTTGGAACTATAATTACAAGTTTTATTATTTTATATTACAATTTTCAGAAGGTGCCCAGCCCAATATCATAGCCCATTGGAGAAAATAAAATTGGCCCATATCTTGGAAAATTTCCACAGCCCAAATTTCACAATCTTCTTCTATTGGGTTTGGGGATCATCCTCGAACCTTATTCATGTCATGTTTGCATACCGAACGATACGATAACTTTTAAATTAATTTTAGGATGAAAATGTGCCCACTTTATATATTTTTTTTGAAAAAAACATAGTACTCAAATAATCATTCCGACTTTTTATTATAAAATTTTAATAAAATTGTCTATAATTTTTTGGTGTATTTTAAAGGGGAAGTTGGTGAAAAATCCCCAATCAAAACATTTTTTTGTGTTCACTCCCTACCCACAAAATTGTGGTACTATGTCATACAAATCGTGGTACACTTCATGTGGAAATGTGGTACTAAAAAAGTACTTAGAGACTGAACACAAAAAAAACGACGGCTGAAGACTGAAAGCCAATTTTCTATATTTTAAACATATATTTTGAATAATAAGAGGAAGCAAATTACATAATTACTAAATTCGTTAGTAGCCTAAATCAGATGATGGGATGTGACACAATGGGCCGTCACAAAGCCGGAGTAATTTTGATTTGACATGATACCATCCAATTTTTATCAATCTATTACTTTTTATTATTAATATTTTCAATTTTGAAATTTGATTAAAATACAACCCTATAAAATCTAAATTATCCCAAGTAGTAATAAAATTTCTATAAATATATATATATATATATAATTGGAANTTATCCAAATAACATAAAATAAAAGTTTAGATGAGATGTGTCAGAAATGAAATGAAATTTAAAGTTACAAAAAAGAAACGAAAGGAAAATGAAAGTCGCGTTAACCTATAAGACAGCGACAGCGACTACCGTCATCTCTGGCTAGTGAGAATATGGAGGAAAAAAACTCCCCCGTGTTTGTCGCGTGCACTCCACGTCCTTTTCATGTCCCCACCAAATTTCATTCTAAATCAAAATTTATTTAATTTTTATTTGATTTGCAATAATTTCAATTTTTTCCGAAGCTCTTGAGCATTTAAAATTTAAATATCGTTTTTTAAAAATGTTACATCTTTTAGTTTCAATGGGGATGCGCTTTTCTTTTTAAAAATGTGGATTTGAGGTCAAATTTCTTTTGTGTAAAGAGAAATTTACGTTACTATACCAATGTTCAGCTAATCTTAATATCCAATTGACTCAAAATTGTTTTAAAAAAAAATCCAACAAAAAAATAAGATCAATTCGATCCACATTGCTTAAAAAAGTAATATTGATACAATATAAATAAAAATTTATGAGTAAGTTTTTTGTGAGAAAGTCGCACAAGTTTATATATGTGATACGGATTTGACCTAGTTCATATTACAATAAAAAGTTGTATTTTTTACATAAAAATAATATTTCTAATAGATCGGATCGGGTTTGAGATTTATCTAACAAAATATAAATTAATTCGTGAGAAGTCTCACAAAAATTTTTTGTGAAAATTTATGCTATTATTATCCTTGAACAAAGACATAATAGTAGCATAATACAAGGTAGATTAGTATTAAGAATCTTGAACAATGACTAACAATTGAAAATTTGATCTAGCTAGGATAGTAGATTTGTAAAATCAATTTTAAATTTTTTTTGAAAAAAAGTATTGGGAACATTTATTTGTCACTTGGTATTTTCTATTGTAAAATCTGAATGAATTTGATGGAAAGAGTGTCCACTCCAATTCCCAAAACTGAAGGAGAATTAGCAAAAACACAAAGTCCCACGCTTCATACAAACAAAACACCTACACAATTTTGCTTTGAAAGTTGCATTAATTTCTCCCCCCATCAAATCCCAAAATCATTCCCAACATCGAGAAATATAAGGTGTTTTTTAACGGGAAATTAGCCTTCAGTCCCTGGCCGTCGTTTTTTTTTTTTCGTGTTCAGTCCATGGATATTTTTTCAGTACTACATTTCCACATAAAGTGTACCACATTTCCACATGAAGTGATCCACAATTTGTATGACATAGTACCACAATTTTGTGGGTAGGGAGTGAACCCAAAGAAATGTTTTGATTGAGGATTTTTCACCAACTTCCCCGTTTTTTAACTTGTATTTCGGAATTAATTATCAAGTTGAATTCGTTTGTTACTTATGCAACTTGTGAAGGTTATTTACGAACATTTAAAAATATAATAACTTTTAATTGGGAAAGGGAAAATTGACATATCCCATATATCTATTTGTTTCTCACACACATTAATAAAATTATTAGAAATTTTTTTTTGTGTTTACTCTTGTTTAATGAGTGTTAGACTAGCCAACAGATTCCCTTGTGTGTGTATAGTCCATCATTTTCAGTTAGACAACTTGGGAAACTGAACAAGCATACAAAAAACAACATTATTTATTGTGTTCTACAATCAATATATACACACACACACACATGGTATGTGCATTTAACCAGGACTACGATGGAGTTGATATGGTGGTGCAAGCAACAGTGATTTAGACTTGAAAGCGCCCATCTTTTCATGTCCATTGACATTGATAGTTGATATGTCATCTTCTTTATTTTGACCCTCNTAGGTTTAAAAGAATAATATATTATTACATAAAATATTGAAGAAAGAAGTAGATGCAGAAAAGAAATGGGGTCTTTGGGAGGTGAAGTTGGAAGAAAGAAGGCAATGGCGGTGTATCCAAAGGTTATGGAAGCTCACCCTTCTGAGAGATGGGGGCATTCTGCCTGCTACTTCAATGGTTTACTCTACGTATTTGGAGTATGTGTTTATTTTTTTTAATAATTGTCAAATATTTTGCATGATATATATATACTTAATTATATGTGCGTATTCTATCTTTTTATTCTTATAAATATCAAATGAACTCAAAAGCTAGCTCAGTTGTGTAGTCAACATGATCTGGGATCTCATTTGTTCAAGGTTTTTGCGTTGAAATTTTTTATTTTTATAGTCCTTTTTCCCATTTTCCATCTTAAGTTTCTTGTTTGGTTAACTTTGGAAAGATGACATTCACTTTCTTGAAAGAACTTTTTTATTTGGATATTTTTTGCCCTCATGCCTCTTGCTGCCGACTTTCTTTCACATTTATTTGCAGTGGGAAGCATCTAAAATAATAATTATTTGCTTAAAAAAATATATCTTGAATTATTGTTTTGTTCTTGTTTGTCATCTAAAGTTAATGAACATGCTAAGCACTAGTACCTCTAGAATATAAATATTAATTAAACAAAAAGGAGAAGGCAAGTATATGAAGAAAGATGCAAGCTGTCCTTAAAGTTTTAGTTTCCACATCGATTCTGATAAAATGATGTTTCACAGATAAACAATTTTCCTGGCGAAATAGAATAAATTATTTACTTCTTGGATCAAGTTTTATTCCCAAAAGTTTTGAATAAATATTTACCATTTATATACAAGAGTAACGAGAAGCCAACGAAAGTGCATTCTTATGGCATTGAAATGAAACTTTCAATCTTTGTACATTTTCTTTTAATGATTGGAATTTATTGTGAAGAAAGTGTGTGCCTATGAAATAATGATGTGTCTGTGTTTACTGTTAGTTTTACGAGTAACATAGTCCTATGTTAGTTTGTCCTGGCTATGTCTCGTGTGCTCGAGTCTTTTGCAAACCAAACATTCAAAAACCAAATTTGAAACTTATGACATGCAGAACCGATGAGTTATCTGTGGCGAGTTTTATCGTAACTGTGTTGATTATTTTAGAATAGACTGGTGATTTTTATTTTGGCTAAATTTCTTAATGTATTGGAAAAGGAAGCATTGATGAATATCCATATTTGGTTGTTTGTTTAGGGATGTCGAGGGGGTGTGCATTTTAGTGATGTCCTCGTGTGCAGTCTCGAGACGATGACATGGAACATACTTGAGACTTCAGGATCTGGGCCAGGGCCCCGAGATAGTCACACTGCTGTCCTGGTTGGGAGCAAAATGATAGTATTTGGAGGTACCAACGGTTGTAAGAAAGTAAATGATATCCACATATTGGATCTCTTGTCCAGGGAGTGGACTCATCCCGAATGCCGAGGAAATCCTCCATGTGCTCGAGAAAGCCACACCGCTAATGTTGTTGGTGATGAGAAAATGGTCGTTTTTGGGGGTAGTGGTGAAGGTGAAGCAAACTACCTAAGCGACTTACATATTTTGGACTTGAAGAATATGGAATGGACTTCACCAGAAGTAAGAGGGCATGTTCCCGCTCCTCGGGATAGCCATAGTTCTGTGGTTGTGGGTGACAGGTTATATGTGTGTGGTGGAGACTCCGGTGATCGATACCAATGTGATGTTTGTGTTTTGGATTTGAATAGAAGTATATGGTCCACGGTATGAACTTCGAGTCGTTTTTAATTCCTGGCATATATTAGTTGCATTCAAAATCTTCTTTGTCATACTAGGTATCACAGTTTTTGCAAAATTGATTTGTTGTTTGTCAAGTGCCTGATACCGCAAAACGGTTTGTTGGAAATTGGTAGCTAGCATCAGGCTTGTGACAAACATCCAATCAGTACAGAAGAATCGTGGCGATCAACTTGATATGTTTCTTCAAGATCACTCGGTGAACACATAATTGAAATTTTTATGTTAAATGATATGAAGTTCTGTTGATTTTCTTGTCAGATAGATGGGCGTGGACCTTTACCTAGTGCTCGTGCTGGCCATGCTTCTGTTAGTATAGGTACCAAGGCAAGTATTTTTGTCTCAAACCAAAACTTTGGTTTTTAAGTTTTGCTAGTTTGTCGAGCAACAAATTACGTGCCTTCGCAGATGTATGTGATTGGTGGAGTTGGGGACAAACAATACTACGGTGACATATGGGTCCTAGATGTGATCACGTCTTCATGGCGTCAGCTTGAGACATGCTTTCAAAAGTCTCAAGGACGATTTTCTCACACAGCGACAGTCACAAACCTCGGCATAGCCCTCTTTGGAGGGTTAGACTTTTCTAATTCAACATGCTTAACACTTTAGTCTCTTAGTTTTTGTCAATGACTTGTATTGACAAATTGTACTTGCTTCTTCAACATTCTAGGTGCGGCGAGGATGAACGGCCTCTGAGCGAGCTGCTCATCTTGCAGATCGAGTCTCCCTCGAATAATACTTTTGGAAACATGGACAGCAAGGAAACCAATTTTTTAATTCAAGCTCCACGTGATTTGGTAAAACATGTACTGAATTGAACAATTATGTTGTCCTTTTTTATACATAAAAATTCTATGGTATGGCAGATCCCTTGAGTGATTATTGCTGTTCCATGTGTTATACTAAGTCGACACACACAGTGTGTACCTGAGCTAGTCTAATGCAGAGTTGGCCTTTCTGAAGACTGATATATTAATTCATTCCATCATTTGCAGCCGAAAACGACACTTGTAAGTGACAGTGAAGATTTAGAAAGGAAGGATGTCCCTGATGCTGATCTCATCTCTAAACAGACTTTTCGCTTTGGTTCAGGTTGTCTACGATGAACTCTCATTGGTTCGACGAAAAATTAAGTAGTTAATAAGTCTGACATGCTCCTGCAAAATAACAGAATAGTTTTTTGTGTTTGAACTACGAGCATCTTGTAATAATACACACCTATTTTCTTAATTTGGAAATTTTGTTGTTTTTTGAAGATATGTTGCATCCTAAGAGGAGAAGAACAAACAACTCAAAGACACTCGATGCACAACCGGAGTCCATGGAGCAATCTTTTCCACTTTCGCAGCACTCGTCCCCGTCCAAATCTGATTGTGAGCAGATAATTAGGTCCAAAAGCAACCATTATTACTCCTCTCCTAGAGTTCATCCATTATTCAGGCAGAAAATTTCAACTCCCAGTCATGCTCCACTAAACCTGAGCAGCAACACTTCCAGGACGTGTCGAGATATTCGATTATCTCCCAATCATTCAAGTAAAGGAAAACAAGAACATATGAATGTTCTTTGTAATGATCATGCATTTGAAGTACAACGCAAAGCAGTGGAATCGTCGTCCCTCGAGACACCGAAAACCCGAAATTTGGTAAGATAGATATGACGCCATTGTGTCGTATGTATATTTTTAGTCATAAGTGTTGTTTTTTACTTTTCAACTGTGGCATATAAACATTTTACAAGTTCTAAGTAAATTACTTTTCAATTCATCATTTGTAATTCTCAGATTGGAGCCGAGGTTCGCGGCCAAGTTGACGGAGCATTTGATTCTGGCTACTTAATGACTGCCATTGTCAATGGGACGGTTTTCAGAGGAGTTCTTTTTCCTCCTGTAAGCTCTATGGATTCTGTTCTTTTTTTAGCAGCCAATCTTTCCTTAATTTATTAGTATCTAAACACAAACTGTTTTATGAAATTTTGTTCAAGGGTCCTGATCTTGCATTCAGAGGTCCATTTCTTGGCCGATGCCCGTCGTCATTCGTGCACCAAACCACCGATAATCGTGGCGTTTCTGGCAAAAACCTTTCCAGTGTTTCACATCCGAGGCATTCCCAGCAGCAGGCGAAAGCGCTTGACCCAAGCTCCGATTCCTGCTTCGAAGCAGCCCGGTCGAGGAGATCGTCCCCCAAAAATCGAGCACCTCCATCCGTAGGACAAGGTTCTAGGATTAACAGTGAACTTCAAGGTGTTGTTTTAACCCTGGGAGGTCCAGGGGCCGATAATTGTAGGCTTTAAAACTAGCTAGAACATGGTCTCTTTCTTTGTTCATTTTGTGCCAATGAATTTTAAAATTTGAATTGACTATGATGATGAACGAAAAATATGGTACTCACCTAAAAATTGCAACTCTTTAAATTCTATTTTCTGACTGTTAGATCGTCGAACATGAATTATTACAAAAGGACTAAAGAAAGTAACTTTTCTTGTCACGTGTCGATTTTTTTTTTGAATTTTTTAAGGCTCATAAATAAATTACTGTTTTATAGAAGAAGTCCACGGATTTTTCTTTGACAGGTGAATAGTACAGCATATATCCAAGGAAAATGGTAAAATCAGTCTCACTATTTTTTAACCAAGAAAATGGAGCAGAAAGCTCCCGTGCATCTCGCGGGGCTTTCGTACTATTTAATCATTATAATAATTAATATGGTATAAAAATCCAAGAAATGAATCAATTCTATCAGTCCTCGAATTCTGTTATCATTTGTCCCATCGGAAAAGACAGCTCCACCATGCAGTCACCTGACTCTCTCTATCAATAACTATTATTAATTTTTATTAAAAAAGCAATAAATTATATACATAATTTAGATTAAAGTTGAAATTGGTTCATCTTAGTTGACTAATAATCCCTGGCATGATATCAAACTAAATGTCATAAATAAAAACTAATGCAAATTCAAATCCCTTTATTTTTAATTTCTTGGACGATTATTTTTACGTTTTCTTGGAAGATGAACACAACATTCACAACTATATTAACCTTGGATATCAATAAAGCAAAATGTAGTATATACAGCTAATTCTGAATAATTTGAAGCTCCCTAGTGTCTGCCGATAATGAAAGGCCAAGTTGCTTACAAAGTAGATCAAATGGTTTTTCAGCTTCTGTTTTCAGTTGTACAATAGTGCTTGTGTCGAAGAAACTCCAAAGCCTCTTAGCCATCAATGACCCTATTGGATGCTCTGATCTTCGAGAGCAAGGAATCCCAGACCGAGGATTCGGGGCGATCAATCTTCCTCATGCTGTCAATGAACTTGCCAGCTCTATCTTCATCACAATTGTCCTCAAAATAATTCAGAAAAAGTTTGATTGTATCCTCTGATATAAACAATTCCCGCATCTTTTGTTTCACATTATCAACACCCGCCTCCAGATACTTCAGAGCCAAATCAATTTGACCCTTTTTTAATGCATAGATTAGCAAGCAATGTCAATGTGCTTAAATTTGGGTTCATCCCTCTGTTAACTAAATTTTCATAGAGTTTTGTGGCTTCTTCAATCATATCACGTCTAAGGTAAAGCTTTAGAAAAACATTCGGTAGCCGGAAATCATATTTGGAACAACCCATCTCCCACTCCTTCAAAAGATTCTCGAGGGTTTCTTGATCCCCGAGTTTGGAAAGAGCTACAAGCATGAAAAGGTAGCTAGTGTTATTGGGGGGTCTGATAAGTAGACTTCAGAGATGCCCACGACCGTTTAACTCCTGATAAATCGTTCATATCAGAAAATAACTTCAAACGGGTTAGTACAGCTCCAAATCCAAACTTATCTTGCTGATTCTCCATTTTCTCCATCATTTCAAGAAAATGATTGGCCTTTTCGAACAACCCACGGTTGACATATATGGTAGCTAGGTTTCCACACGTAAACAAAACTATATTCCACATTATTACTTTTCATTTTTTCTAAAACTTCTTCAGCAGCATCAAAATTTTCTAGAGCAGCATAACTAATAATCCATATATTATAAGTATAAATGTCAAGAGCGATATGTTTAGCCTCCATTTCTTGTACTAATGAGACTACCTTTTCTGGCTGATCCATGTTATGGTAGAGCGCAAGCATACTGTTGTAATTCAGGGTGAATGCATAATTAGACTCCTTCATCTTCTCAAAGGTTTTCAATGCTTTACCAAAAGCTTTCGCATTGCAATAACTGTTGAGAATTGCTCCAAATGTTTTCTGAGTTCTTTCAGAGTCTTGGAGGCTATTAAAGTATTGTTCAGCTGAAGCTAAACCCTTTGTCTTGTGGAGGACGTTGATACATAGAGCTTGATCAGAATCGTTTATTTCAAGTTTACTTTTTTCCATCCAGTCAAACAGGTGACATGTTAATACATCTAAAATTTACATGTTAAACAATGAAACTGACACCGGCAACTTAGTAAAATATGTGCCCATAGAGAAAATTATTTGGTTAAGAATCAACAGAACAAAGACCGAATCAATGCTCACTCAAAAGCACACACATTAAGTATAAGGAAGCCTGCAGATGTAGTTCAAAACAGATTAGCTATGTTGAATAGTTACAGGCTTATACGCTAAGTTGTGAACCAGGCCAGTCTGTTGATAAATCAATAAGACTGTCAGTAGAGGCAATAGGTATTAAATTAGGGGAAATAAATTCAACACCCACCAAGTCAGGAAAAAATGAGTTCTCAAGAACGGGATACGAGCTCCAGTTAATATGATTTAGTATTCAGTATGGCTGACTTAAACCCCTGAAGAGTCATGCTGGATAACCCCAGCATCCCAAGAAGAACATCTGTTGCAGGGTATTCCTACAGTTTTGAGAAGAGAAGAGGCTGTGGCCGGTAGGAGCAACCTTTAAGTTATGAGCTAACATCACCAATACTTTAATGAAATCCCTACACACAAGTGGTCGAGTCCAAAATTTTTTCACGGAAGTTAAAACAAAATGCGAATAAATGAAGCTCTGTTTTTTCATCGGCAATTTTTGTTCTCCAAGGTTAACACATTGTATGTTCTATTTCATATTCACAAACTGATATGCAAGATTGCACCCACGATCCATCACTTGCTGAAACATGTAACCAAGGAAGAAACGTGGCTCATTGCAAGTATATCCCTCCATCCACACACACACACACAAGCCTAAAACAGCAAAAAAAGACTCATCCAAAAACGATTCTGGAAACTATCCACAAGTGCCAGAAATTGCTGAGACACACACATAAGAAAATTTAAAAACTTTACGAATTAGACATCAACCCTTCACCGAGAAACCCATTTATAATCCATGTCCACAACCAGATCGACAAAAACATTGCAGTTTCAGAGATCGGGAAAAAGAGAAAAATACCTGGAGAGCGAGGTGATACTTCTTACGATTTCGGAAATAACCAAGGAGGCTTAGCAAATCGAAACGCGTGACGGAATTTCCTTCGCTCACCCATTTATCAAGAAAGTCTGTAACGGCGGTTTTGGAGGATGGAGTGAGCCAGAGCCTCGAGACTTTGTCGAACACAAGGCTTTTCTTCTTCACCTTTCCCACTGGCTTTGCTGTACATAGCCAACGAGCAAATACTGAAGACCATTTATGGAGGATTTCACCACGGATCTACTCATCGCCTTTTTCGTCTCGGTGGCGAGTAGGAGGGAAATATTTATATTTTATTATTTTTTTAATAAAAAAATTCATTTTGAAAAATTTATTTATAAACATTTACTCAAAACATATAAATATTTTTGTTTATTAATTGTTTGAATAAATATTTTAAAATTTTTTTAACTAGTTAATTAATAATTAAAACAATTTATATTACTCGTTTATTATTTGTTAAAATATGTATAAAATTAATTTTATTCGTTATTATATGATATACAAATTGTTAAAAAGATTAGCATTCCCTATTAATTTCACAAGAAAAAAAAAACATTAATTTTTTTTATTAGCATTATATATATAAATAATATAAAACTTTAAATGAAACATAAAATAAAATATTGAGCTTCGGATTTTTACACGTAGGATATAGATTCTTCTATATATCTAAGAACATAAAAACTCTTGTGAGGCCATCATGAGTCAATTTTGTTAGATGATTTCCATGAAAAAATATCATTTTTATGTCAAAAATCTTACTTTTCATAATGACTATGAACCGGATCAACCCGTTCCATGAATATTAATATGTGAGATCGTCTCACAAGATACATACTCGTCCAAAAAATGTTTTAAAATAGTTATGAGCTCTTGCACGTTCCAATATCCTCTTGTTCTTGGCCACTTCTTTTTTAAAATAGATCTTAAATGTAACTGATAAATCTTAGTTTCCTCTTCAAATCAAGTAAGTTCATGTTTCCTTTGTTTTGTCGGGTGAATGCCATTATTATCAAGTGTCAATAACTTACGGCTAACAATCTAACTAGAAGTGACTAACAGATGTGAGCTAATTCAATTAAAAAAAAAAAAAAAAAAAAAACTAGCTCAACGTGGAAAATTGTCCAAATTTATATATACAACTCTTAAAAATTTTATCCAACCAATATGTAATAAATAATAATAATTATTATTATTTTTTATCAAAGCCGGGAGAGAAGGTTTTGATCTCCTTCAAGTTTGAACACACGTCTCTCCCACGGGATCTCTACTCTAACATGTTGAAAAATAATCATCCTTCATTGTGTAATATCTAAATTATGTAAAATAGAAATAAACATTGAAATTGTTCGAATACATTCAGAATGGATTTATTAGAGTAGAAACTATAATATATTTAAAAATATTTACTTGTAAAGACAAAAAAATTTAACCTGACAATAGATTGTCAAGCATAGTCAAGTAATTTTAATAAATATAACCTGAGTTTAGATGTAAATATAGCACATTGTAAGAACATGTTTATACATTTAATTCTAAATAATTGAGTATTTGCCAATAACGAAAGGACAAGTTGCTTACAAGTAGCTAGAGCAAATGGTTTTTCATGTTCTGGCTCCAGTAGTACATCAGTTGTGTCAAAGAAACTCCAAAACTCTTAGCTATCCAGAATTCCATATCCCTTTTGGATGCTCTGAACTTAGAAAGCAAAGAATCACACACCGAGGAGTCGAGGCGATCGATCTTCCTCATGCAGTCAATTAACTTTTCAGCTTTATCTTCATCACAATTCTCTTCAAAATAATCGAGAAAAAGTTTAATTGTTTCCTCTGATATAAAAAAAAAAAAAAAAAAAAAAAAAAAAAAGTCCCTTCAGAGCCAAATCTATCTGACCTTTTTTAATGCATAGAGTAGCAAATAAGATCAATGTGCTTAAATAAGGTTCCATCCCTTTGTTAACCAAATTTCATTGAGTGTTGTAGCCTCTTCAATCATGTCCCATCTAAGGTAAAACTTTAGCAACACATTCGGTAACCTGAAATCATAATGGGAACAACTATTTTCCCACTGTGCTTATAATTATCTTTGTTTTCTCTAGATAAAACTGTTCTTAATTAATATTCACATTCATGATATATATAATAATCCGAAGTAGTAATAATAAAAGGTGATTAAAAAATAATATCAATGGTAATATAAAATTCTAATTATAATAACAATGATAATAAAGATAATATTTATAATAAATAATAATCAACATCATCAAAACAATATTAATGGTGATAATGATTATAATAGTGGTAGTCACTTTTAAGAAGACATAGATGGAAGCTTTCATTGTGTATTTTAAGTTAAATTTAATACAGTTGTCTTTTTTATTTGCTTGAGTATCGACGAATATATATTTTCTCATAATGCTTTGTCCGAGTCCATATATTCTCTTGCTGGACGTTTGGCTATCATAATAATAAGGAAAATCGGGAAAGAAAAACTGGATTTTTTTTCTACAGATTAGAAGTGATTATAAAAAAAAAATGTATATATAGTTAAAATTTATGTAAAAAAACTTATAGGTTTAAATGATATTTTCTTCTCATTTGTTTGAATATTTTTTCGTGTTTTAAATTTTTAAACAAGTTTGTTTTGTTCATTTTATATTTGTGTTTCTTTTGTAATTTTGAGGATGATTAATTTTTTTCGTTCGGTGAAAATTTTTTTGTATCTAGGATGACTGTATAAAAAAGTACACCGTAAATACGCCCAACGTGTTCTCTAATAAAGTTGTTTGATACGTAAATATTGTCGTATTTTTTTCATAATTATTATGGGAAAATTCAGCAAAATTATTACAGATAACAAAAAAAACAACCCCCTTGTCCTCCTTATTTATTGTATTCTACTAACTTAAAATCTCTGCTTCAAGTATATATTCCTTTGCACTCATGGAAATTGGCAATCACCGTGAGCTGCACACAAAAAAGAACATAAGAAAATTAGGATTTTGGTGATACGAAAAAAAATAATATTTTTAGCATAAAAGACGATATTTCTTTGTAGGTAGCCCAAATAACATATGTATCTCACAAAACCGACTCATGAGATTGTCTCACAAGAGTTTTTGTGATATTATTATTATGTCTCATATGTAAGACAATTAAATTCGAAAATAGAATAATATAGAGATATATAGGAAGAGGATTACATGGATCACGTGACGTTTTCCATCCAACTGCACCGTCGCAACGGCCATGACGACGATAATCTAGGGTAAGGGCGTAGAAGGCATGATAATATAAGGTGTTGGGTTCGAAACATGCTCCACCTGGTTGGATGGGTAAGCAGTCCAAGGGGTGACGTCGACAAGCATAGTCTATAAACTGTTGGAGCTCCTCAGGCGGAATCATGAATTGAGGCTCACACCAATCCTTTGGCCACTGCTTTCAAATCACGTACGAGTGATTAATTAGTTACTCTGTGTCTATATACATATATATATATATATGGAAGTTTTAGTTGACGTACTATTGTGCCGTCGGTATCAATTAATTTGGGACGAGACGAGAATACAGCTCCGATAAGACAACCTGCAAGAAACAAAGTTAGGACAATCTTTGCCATGGCTACTTTAGTTTTTGACGATTTTAAAAGTTTTGGCAGATATATATAGAGTTTAAATAGATTTTCTTAATTCTTACATGTCCACAATTTCTTACCTTATGTTTGGATTTGGTAAGGATTCGGAATTCTGAAGACCATATTACTTGGTAAGATTGGATTTTGTATTTAATTGGAAGGATTTCATTCAACTTAATTCCATATGGTATACTATGTTATACCAGGAATATTTCTTTACTATTTCAATATTATTATATTATACGAGTTCTTCATATTTTTATGCAAGATAACATATATGTCGATGATGTAATAAAATAATTTAATTTCCATGGTATTAATTGAATTCCTCTCAAAATNAAAAATAAAATAGAATTGGAATTCCAAATCCTGGCCTAGAATTTCCAAATCCATATCAAAGTAAAAATCGAAATTATGTATTTGCATATTTTGATCCACAAAAAAAATGTTTTTACACTCTACGAACCCACATATTTTTTCTCGGATGAAAATAGCTAAAAACATTGCTAAAAAAAGCATAAAAAATATGATACTAATTTATGATATTTGATTACCAACTATTTCAAATCTGTTACTAATATATGATTAATGAATGCTCAAATATAGGGATGTAAATGAATCAAACCGTTTGCGAGCTATTCGAAGCTCGGCTCGTTTGAGTTTGTTTGTTAATCATATCAAACCAAGCTCAAGCTCGATTTTGAGCTCGAAAATTTAATCAAACCAAGCTCAAGCCTAAGGATATTCGACTCGTGAGCTCGCAACCATGTTCGATAATAGGCTTGCGAACTCGAGCTCGGCTCGTTCAGGTGGCTCGTAAGCTCGAGCTCGAGTCGTTTAGGTGGCTCGTAAGCTTGAAATTGGCTCATTTGTTGAGTTGACAAATAAAAATATTAGTACTAATGTCAATGGAAGGAATTGAATACAAGACATGTTTGAAAAAATGATGAATTCACACCATTTTATTTATATGGTGATATTAGTATATAATGAATATTCTATATGTATGATTTTGGAATGTTCAATAATATACTGATTTATGTTTTTTTAACTCTTATTTGTGTCGTTTTGGTTATTTATTAATGAATTTACATTTTTATGTCTGATTTAAAATTAGTTTATAGATATATTTAATTTTTAACAAGCTCGATTCAAACTCAAACTCGAGCTCAATTCTATGCTTATCAGAGCTCGAAAACGAGATGAGCTCAAGTCACACTTGTTAAACATGCTAAACGAGCTATTAAACGAGCCGAGCTCGAGCCTGGCTTGATTAACATGCTAAACGAGCCGAGCTCGAGCTTTTCTCGAGCTCAGTAATTTCAATACAAACCGAGCTCAAGCTTGATAATAAAAGCTCGAATCAAGCTCGAGCCTCAAACAATCTTAAACAAACCAAGCTCAAGCCTGATAATGTTTGGTTTGGTTTGGATTGTTTACATCCCTACTCGAATATGTATAACCAATATTGATTTTAGTGACACATTTCTCTTTTTGGATATAAATCGATACAGAATATTGAAAATATGATACTAATATATGATATTTGAGTACCAACTGTTTCATATCCGATACTAATATATGATTTTTCAGTAATCAAACATGTATATCAAATCCTGATATTAATAAATGTGTCCCAATTTTATACTCAAAATCTTATCTTTTACATTAGATCTAAAATAATTGATATTCGAATACTATATATTAGTACAATTTTCAATGTTTTGTACCGATGTTCATATATGAAAAACACGTGAGTCCGAAAATGCAGAGATATTTTTCGTAAATCAAAAAGTGCAAACACATATTTTTTTTTTTCTGAAAGAGGCTAAACGGCAAAAAAAAAAAAAATTTAATTTGGAGATTCAAAGCAATTCATTCTTGAAATAATTGGCTGAACATGTTTTCAACAAGTCAACTTTCCAATATCCTGGTTCGTTTAAGATCTTGCGCATATGGGAAATATCAATTTATTTAAATTTCAAATTACAATATAATTAAAGTAGCTTTAACCAATCTTAACAAATTTCAATACCCGATCTGGAAATTTACGTTAAAATTACATTATTTATAGTAGATTACTAGATTCTACAGTTTATTCGCAAGGATGGAGTCTATGGCAAGTAGATGACACGTAGATTTCGTGAACTATATGGTTATATAAAATAATAATTTGTTATAAGAGTACAAGAGACGGTCTTACGAATCTTTATCTGTGAGACGGGTCAATTCTATCGATATTAACAATAAAAAGTAATACTTTTAGCATAAAAATTAATACTTTTTCATGGATGACCCAAATAATTGTATGATCTCGTAATAAATTTTATAATTATAATATTATTTTTATTCTAATTTAAATTAAGTTAATTTACCTGCATTTTTTTTTTTTTTGCAAAAAATAAGAATGTACAAATTGATTATCGTTCATATACACCTATTATATCTAATATCTTAACGTATGATCAAGATAAAAAATCATTTATAAAAAGAGGTATAGATCTAGAAATAAACTAAATATATCGAATTGATAATTAAAAGAAAACAGTAGATTGTTTTTTATAAGTATTTTATTTTAAAATGTTAACCTCTTTTTCTTTAAAATAAAATTCAAATTAGAAAAAGCCAAAAAAGATTCATGGGAGGAAACCACTAGACATCTCTTGTCTTGTAAATAACCAGTCATCAATGCACATGCATGTTATATGTGAATGAATGGGATTTTTTGTATACAATAATTTATAATTAGAGATCATATAACAGTGAGAGCCTATAGATTATTTATCTTTTATAATTAATTAGAACAATTATGTTTATAATTGTGTGACAATTAGGTATATTGATGGGACAAAATTAAGTGGGAATATGAAATGTATTAAATATATTTCATTCACGGAGACTGCAATATAGGATTTTTTTATGAAATTTCATCGGAGGATAACTCCTATAAATAAGACTCTCATTTCATTAGTTTCTGCATGCCAATATTCATCCAGCTCTTCTCTCGAGCATTTATTCTTCTTCGAGTGTGTAGTTCTATAATATTTGTGAGGTGTTTTGTCCTCCTATATTAAGAGAGTGTGTATTCTATTTCAAAATACAGTGAGAGGTTGTAACCTACAAAATATTATAGAGAAATATTTTTCATTTTGCTCGTTGTTTTTATCCTAATAATTTTTAGGGGTTTCTTGTGATTCGACTTCCAACATTCAGAGTAGTGTTGACATTGTGTGCGTTGTTTGACTTACATTTAGAACAACTAGATGTGAAAACTATATTTTTTCATGGAGATCTTGATATATTTTCTGGCTAGAAGATTTTGCGGAAAAAAACAAAGAGAACTTGGTTTGCAGGTTGAACAAATCTCTGTACGATTTCAAACGGGCGTTGAGATGTTGACACAATATATTTTATTCCTATATTGTGAGCCTTGAATACAACATACTGAGTGAAGACCCTTGTACATATTTCACAAGGTCTGATGACGATTATATCATTTTGTTGTTGTGTGTATACAACATGTTGGTAGCAAGGCCCCAACAAAGATCAAGTCCAAGAATTGAAGACAAATTTTGCTAAAAAATTTGATAGGAAAGACTTTGAACCAGCAAACAAGATTCTAGATATGCAAATTCATTGAGATATAAGTAACAAAAAAATTTGGCTTTTCAAGAACAATTATTTGAAGAAATACTTGCAATGCTTCAACATGTAAGATTGTAAGCCAATTTCAACCCACTTCCTGTTAATTTCAAGTTATCCTTCGAAATGTGTCATAGCAGTGAAAAACAGAGAGGATGAAAGTGTCTCGAGAACCATATGTAACGGCTGTGCGAAGTTTGATGTTTGACATGATCTATACAAGATTGGACATTGCACAAGCAGTGAGAGCAGATAGTCAGTATATGGTGAATCGTGGACGAGAGCATTGGAGTGCGGTTAAGAGGATCCAAAGATACATTAAGAGTACCTCAAATGATGCATTATGCTTTGGAGGATCGGCGATAAGTGCAAGAATCACACTTAATTTATATGTTAATCCATTTGATCTATGTTAGTTTCGAACATAATTACATTTCGTTTTTGTTGCTTTTCTGCTTTGCAAAAGATAAACAACTATTGGATAGTTTAGAACAATCAGATGTATTTTTGCGCGTGAAAGGGTGATAGACTAGAGCCGCAGTGCCAAAGAGCTAGTGCCGCAGCACTAAGGCAGCATACGAAGCAACAAGCGCCGCAGCGCCACAAGACTAGCGCTATAGCGCCCCTTTGTGCGAAAGAGAAGTGCCGCGGCGCCAGTCAAAAAGTGCCACAGCGCTAAAACACCGAAAAACAACCGCGGCGCCACACCTTAAAGAGACGGGCGCCTAATGGTGGCGAGAACAAGTAAATGGGCTTCGAACTACGGCCCGTTACGAAGATGAGGCACAAGACGAAGATCCAGAGTGCGAAGATCAATCACAAATACGAAGAACGAATGATCTGAGGACAGAGACGATACTTCGGATTTGTCATCTATTCTTTCGCTTTTATATTTTCTTGTGTTGTGATGTCTAAAACTTCGAACATGTCTTGTTTTCGCTTGAATTTTGTTATGAACTAATTTTATATTATAGAGGATGACGTAGCTTTGTCGATACGATGATTTAACGTGGTTGTTTTTATTATTGAATTCTGTTTGGTTTAATTGTGTTTCTTTGTTTTTATTTGACTGCAATTTACTGAACATAAATTGCATGCTGTCTTATTAATTCTACAACTCGGGAGAGGGACTATAATTATAGATAATTAGAGACGCATCGTTAAATGTTTTTATCGTTCAGAAGGCATATAAATTTAGCGAGACCTATGTAAGAACATTGTTTGCATATATCAATTAAACTTATATTCTTTTTAGGAATGTTTGGATCGAAGTTTGAATGGTACAATTTATTCGTCACTTGGGAAAGGGTGAATAAAATAATTAAGTGTTCTTGACCATTAAATAATAGGAATTCATGAGTATAAATTCAAACGGGAATAATTATCGTGGAAACTTAGTGAAATTACTCCTCTAAATATTTTTTTCGTTGATATTTCTCTATTCGGTTATTAGATTAACTATTTATTTGCAATTAAGTTGTTTTAAACAAACCAAACCTCTATTGATTTTTCTAAATAAAGTCGTGATTATTTTAATTACAAGCAATGATATATTTTGACATATACACTCCTCGTGGGAACGATACTTTACTTACATATATTAAAACTTGACAACCGTGCCCTTGCGAGCTGAAAATACGCAAAAATCGGATTTTACACTAATCGATTATGCCGATTCAAATTATGCAGGTGATATTGACAAGAGAAAATCTATTACTGGGTATGTGTTTACACTTACAGAGGAACAATAAGCTGAGTTTTAAAAGTGAAAATAGTTTTGACTTTATCTACAACTGAGAAAAAATATATGATAGCTACTCAAGTTTGTAAGGAAGCAATAAGAATTAAAATGTTATTGAAGGAGATCAGACACAAACAAGAAAAAGTTAATTTGTTTTGTGACAGTCAGAGTGTCTTGCACATCGCAAGAAATCCAACCTTCCATTCTTAGAATTAAATTTCGCTTTGTGCGATCAATAGTAGCGGAAGGAAGTGTGAATATGCAAAAGATTCATACAGAGGATAATATAGCTGATGTTCTGACCAAGCCAGTAAAAACTGATAAATTTGAGAAGCGTAGATCCTCAAGTGGCTTAACAGAAACATAAACAACAAAGAATGTCAAGATATAAATGATATGTAGAGATGTGTTTGATTTTAATCAAATTTTCAAGTGGGAGATATATAGACAATTAGGTAGATTGATAGGGCAAATTAGGTGGGAATGTGAAATGTATTAAATGTATTTCATTCACGGATGCTGCAATATTGGACTTTTTCATGAGATTTCGCATGAGGAGAAATCCTATAAATAAAGTTCTCTTTTCGCCATGTTATCCTGTATTAAGAAATTGTGTGTTTTGTTTGGAAACAAAGTGAGAGGTTGTAGCCTACAAAATAGTACAGTGAAATCTTTTCATATTGTTCGTGATTTTTACCTTAATAATTTTTAGAGGTTTTCCATGTAAAATTTCGGTGGCCAGTTTTTATCTTTTATTTATATTGGTTTATCAAGATACCGCACCTGAGACAAAAAATAACACGATTTTTCAATTTTTAAATACATCATAATATAATAACTTCTTAATGTTCTAGATTTGGGAAATAAAGTAACATGATCCTAACATGTGCTGACTGCTAAATCGTAACGTTCAACTAACGACTGCGACAACCTAACATGTGAGGCCCAATACCTAAAAGACCCAGCCCATTTCATTTAATTAAATACTCAAACTCATTTGATAGAAAACAGATCGCTCAAATCCAGAAGCTCTTCCCCCGAGCCTTGCAACTCGTCGCTTCTCTCCTGTTTCTGCAGCCCTCGCGTAGCGCCGCCAGTGATCGGAGAGTAGTGCAGCAGCTTAGCAACTTTTTTCCTCCCTTCTATTAGAGTCTTTCCTGCCACGAATCGGAGGGTTTCGAGCTCGATCGGATTGATTTCCAGTAACTGTGCGTGAGCTTCGATTCGGGTTTAGGTAAGCTTTTGGCTTCGAATTTTTGGTTGTTCTTGGTGGATTAGTTTATAAAAATGTAGCAGTAAGCTTTTTCCCTAATTTCCAGCTCGTTTTTCAGATCGTGAACAGTGTTTCCGGCGACATTCCGGCGAGCTACTTCTTCGAGATCACTATTGTGCGTTTTAGCCTAGATTATTGAGGTATTAAGCTTGAATTTCAGAATTTGATAGGTTATATAGGCTGCCCGGAAATTTAATTTTTACCGAGCCGATATAAAATGTTTTAGTCAGTTGGAATGCGTTATATTGAAGTATATAGTGAATTTATAATGTAGGTTTTATCGTTGGACGAGTTCATTAGGAAGTCCTTAAGAATTTACTGTGGTATTGTAAGTTGTAATTGAGGTACGCTCAAACCTATATTATTATGACGCTTATATTGACGTGTAAGAATATTCGGTGAATGTTGTTTGCTATTACGTGCCTTGAATGTTTATTCTGATGCATTCATGCATAAATTATATTGACATAACATATTGAGCCTTGACTCCTTTGACGGCGATTTATGTTGATTCTGTTGAGATATATTGAGTCATCAGAGGGACGAGTGGGTTAGGATTAGCCACATTTCCAGATGACAGCTAGGGACGAGCGACTTAGCTACTCGCATTCCTGATGCTACGTGCATGGACGAGCGGCGATTTGATGCTGCATTCCTGGCACCGGTGGCCACTGTTATCGTTGATGATGCTATTCGTTTGGACTCCATTTGGTATTCGTTATTCCATTGTTACCATTCATGCATAGCATATCATTGCATTTATTTGGTATTCTTACATGTCTTTTATATACGTCGTGATTTTACTGGTTTGTCGTACTGGGGTCCAACCCCTGTTTTCTTTTTATGTTGTGGTTGTTTTTGATGCCATAGCAAGTCATTCCAGGGGATTTGACGCGTCAGCGAGTGGTACCCAGTAGTCAGTCGGTTTGTGTCAGAGTTCCCAGATATTTATATATATTATGCTGGTTTGATACATTTGCCAGGGAGATGCCCTGAGTAGCTGTATGGTGTGATGTTTTTATGTTGTTTGAGATTTTATTTGTGGTATGTCGTGTCTAGTCCTGGCCAGTGCGGCTGTAGGATGTTTGTGTGGTTATTGTGAACTTGATGTTGCTTTCGAGCGTATATTATTGTTGTTGTGTTTTGAGATTTTTGGGATGTCCTACTTACGGGGAGGACATGTCGAAATTTCTGTAGGCGCTATTGAACGTTTTTAAACTCGTTTTCGCTGTTTACACCAATTAATCCTTGTTGTTTGATAATTAAATATTAATCAAGCGCACGGGCCCTCACATAACCATTTTGACACTCAATAATGTAGCATTGCATATATGTTGCAGTCACTACTCAGTACTAACTAGAACACATATGCACTAAGTTTGTTGCCCTGTAATGTAACTTATGAACGAAGGGGAATTTATACCAATTTTATGAATTATTTCATAAAATGTCTCATACCATTCTGATAAATTTTTTTTTTCTTATTGTATAATCAGTTGTAACAAAAAAACGAGGAATTGGTGGAATTCTAACCCAAGTGTTTTCCGACAGTGAGACAAGCGTAAGACTTTAAACACTGCAAAGCTCTGAGGTCACGTGATCTCTTCTTTTATTTTATTTTCCTTGCCTTTTGATCACCAGTCTCCCTCGTTCTTGGTTCAAGTTTGAGTTCATCGGGAACCACGTTCTTACGAGTTTCGTCGACTGTACTCGTTCTCTGCCTATGAAACCCAGTATTTTCTTGAAATTCATGTGAAAGGTTAAAGAAATTCTCTTGTGCAGATCCCTTTTTGCTTGTGTTTGTACGTGATTTCTAGAAATATTTTTTTATTTTGAACTCTATTCGAGTATTTTAGGTGATTTCCTTTCCGGGCTCGTCCAAATTTTACTCCTTTTTGGTTTCCTGGTGTTTCTCCTGTTTCATTTTAAACAAGAGATGTTCAGTGTTTGACATTGAAGTTCCTAGGCTCTGTTTTAGTCACATCGTGGCATTAAATCTGGTTCAATTTCATTTTCTTCCTCTGTATGTGAAATTATGAGGTGTATGATAATAGATTTGTATCATTTTTTTCCAAATTGCAGGAAAATGGGTGTTATTTCCCGCAAGTTGTTCCCGGCCTGTGAGAGCATGTGTGTGTGCTGCCCTGCTCTAAGGTCAAGGTCTCGGCAGCCTGTTAAGCGGTACAAGAAATTGCTTGCTGAAATATTTCCTAAATCACCTGTGAGTATTGTCTAACAAATCCAGATTTGGGCATTTGATGTTAATATTTGGTTAATTTATTTGTAGATTAGCCTGTTTGTGGGATAATTTATATCAGTGAAAGTGAACAATCAATAATGTAAAACAGAAATTGATAAAATAATAATAATAATGTAGCAATGCATATTTGTTGTTTTTCTCGTTCTGTTTACTTTGTGTTTTTTACTCGGACATTTATTCTCACTTTATACGTTGGAGTTGATGGTAGAAATGTTATTGGATCATGTGATACTACGAAAATGTGACCATTAAATCATGCTGCTGTTGTCGACAACGTCAACTCCAATGGCTCACAGCACTTGAGTTTGGAGTTGTGGTGCGCACAAGTGCAATATCTAATCATATCTACCTCTTGTTTGTGTGCTAAGTTGGTTCTTGATGTTGGCATTGGATGATGATGAACTGGTGAAGTCTATTTAAGACTGGGTAGGAAATTTCGTGTGACTACACTATTTTTAAATGCTCAAGTTGGTTCTCATGTTCTTTCTTTTTCATTTCTTGCTCTATACTTGATTCTCTTGCGGAAATCTCTTTGCATTCACAAAGATTTGAAATCTTATTTAATAATCTCAAATTTCTAGTTTAGGCTAGAGTTATGTGGAGAAAAAGGGTAAACTCTTATAGATTTACTTGATTGTCCCGTGAAATTCAGTAATGATTAAGCATTTGTGCTTTCAGTGAAACTATGACACTTACATTCCCTTATTTTATACTACATTAGAAACTTGAAAACTAAAATAGCCGGATCTTTCATCAAAATGTGGTCTTGGGATTGCTATTGCATGGAAGAACCTGGTTGAATTTACCATGAAGCCTCTGTAATGGACACAATGGACTTTTTTTTGTTGTTCATTGCTATTGACTTCAAAAAATGGACCATGTCAAACTAATTTCCTACGAGTTTTGGGTTTAATGTGAAATTCCTCAAAGTTAGAAGTCTTCTACATTACTCCATTCCACCACGATTCTCTAATCCAATCCCTGGGGTTTTAACTCAAAAATATAGACAGCAACAAGGTGACCTTTGTAGGCTTTTCTTTATTGTAAAATCTTTACCGATTCTGATATGGATTTGGGTCGAAATTTTGTGCGGACGATATGATTTGAAAGTGAAGTTATCAACACTAAGTATAGAAAAACGAATTATTGAGTAAGTATCGTCTTTAAAATGATTTTTGACATTTGATAGCACAAAAGTGTGTGCGAGCCAAACGACTTTTAAAAATGGTGATTTTGAAATGAAAACTCATACGGAGAAAGTAAATAGATGCAACTTAGGTTTGCATTTTTGGTTGTGCAGGCTGGCCGTCCAAATGACCGGAAAATTGCAAAGCTATGTGAATATGCTGTCAAAAATCCATTCCGAATTCCAAAGGTGAATTATGAGCATTCATGTTTATTGGCTGATGATGCCATCTTTCTTGGGATAAGCGATCCTATTTTTCTTGACAGTTTCTACTCTTTAGATTGCTAAATATCTCGAAGAAAGGTGTCTTAAAGAACTGCGAAATGGTCACCTTATATCTGTCAGTATCGTTGCGGAAACATACAACAAATTAATTCAAGTTTGTGCCGAGCAAGTGTATGTATTTCTCTCATGCTCTTTTTTCAATCGGTAATTAGTTTTATTTTCTTTTATTCATGGATTTACTTCTTTATGTTTCAGAGCATATTTTGCTGTTAATTTGTTGAATGTAATAAATGAACTAACGGATGACGCCAAACAAGAAGATGTCCTAATAATTGGATGCCAAACGCTGTCTACTTTTATATACACTCAGGTGATTTATAAACTTCAATTATGTGTTTTTTTACCTCAGTTGAAAGATGATTTTTGGCTATCTTCAAGCCATTGAGTCATTATGCCTCAATTATGTTATGGGGATTTCTTATGCATGCCTTATTTATGCATTACCACGACAGGTAAATGGAACTTACGCTCGTAATATTGAAAATTTAGTGGAAAAAGTATGCTTGCTGGCTCGTAAGGGTGATGATGTGCGTCAAAAGCAAAAGTTGAGGGCAGCAAGCTTGCAGTGCCTCTCTGCCATGGTAATTTGAAAGCATGGTTTCACTATGTTACTTACATCTATCATTAAGATTTCAGTTTTTCGAGCTTTCTTTGGCTCTTTGCAGATCATAATCAGCTTGGTTAATATTGTGTGGGGCAAGTTTTCATGATTCACCATGACAAATCATACCATAATAGTCTGCCTTGCTTCTTCTATCTGTAGGTCTGGTTCATGGCAGAGTTCTCTCAGATATTCGTTAATCTTGACGAGGTTAGGTTTCTGGTATCTGTTGATCCTTCCGTAATTATTGATTTAAAGTTGGTTGTAATTACTTGTTCGGGGATACATGACTTTTTTAATCGTTTTCATTTCTTATAACTGACCTTTCTTTGTTTTGCCCACGAAGTCCTCAGTTGTCTCTTAAAAATGCTGGGACTTGTACTCTCCTTTCTCAGTTCTCAACTTCTCATTTTTTGATCCAATTTCTTTTTGTCATGTATCTTTTTTTTCTTGGCATGTCCAATTCTGCACAACTCAGGGTAAACATGTCCATTAGTCTGTTTGTTCTTAAAACATGTTAATACGTCCTTGCGTGTATATATTTCAGATTTTAATATCTATTACATGTTGCGAGGATCTACTGTAGATTGTGCACATTATTCTTGATAACTTTGAGATGGAACGAAATGAAGAAGATGACGAGGGAAGGAACGCACATCATTATTGGGTGGATGAGGTGTCAAGATGTGAGGGAAGAGTTGCTTCTGGAGTTGGTGGCGACTGTAGTCCTTGTCACTCAATCATAAGATCACGACCAGAGAAGAAAGATCCTTCTCTGCTAACAAGGTTTAGGCTTCTCTTTTTAAAAATGACACAATTGGTTGGTTTTAGTCCTCCGCTCACATGTTTATTCTTGATCTTCATTGACTTTAGAGAAGAGGTTGAGATGCCAAAAATATGGGCGCAAATATGTATTCAGAGGTTGGTTAATCTGGCGAAGAAGAGTACGACAATGCGGCTAGTATTGGATCCAGTGTTCATTTATTTTGATAATGCGAGGCACTGGGGTCCAAATAATGGTTTGGCACTCAATGTTCTTTCTGATATCTCTCACTTTGTGGAAAATCCAGGTGATTTTTGTATTTTTCCCTCTTTTCTTCCCATTTTCATGTTCCTTGCTTTTGATTTTTTTTCTTTTCTGCTTTTGATTGGTTTAATCGTTTTAAAGTTGAAGTTCTTGCGATTCCTGCTGTATATTTATCATTGTCTGGAACCTATTCAAAATTTTGGGTTGAGTTTACAGCTTCCAATGATGATTATTTACTCTGATGTTTTTTATATGGATACTCTGATGGTTTTCAGATATTGTAAAATGCTCATGCAAAATAAATTAGTAGACTTGGTTTTCACCAAACTCATGGCAACCTCCTTTGGCTTTAACTTGACAGGATATTTCTGTCTCTATTTCTTTCTTCTGGCTTTTAGTGCAACTTGGGAAATTAATGTAATCAATTTTCAGTACTGGTGGTGGGTGGGGAAGGTGACATGAAAAGATATGTGGCTTGACTACTTTTAATGTGATTTAGGAAAACAATATGATCAAATATCAGTATTGTCATGTTGGGAAGGCAACATGAAAAAACTATATAATAGACTACCTTTGCTTAAGTAATTACATATACCATCTAAATTGACCGTAATTACATGCATGTCTGTATTTGAATGACTATTATGTAGTTGGCTGCGTAATGCAAAGCTGATTAATTCTGATTTAAGATCATTTACAAAGTTCAGTTTCATTTTTTATATAGGGAATCAACAATCAATTTTAGCTGGTGTGGTTCGACATTTAGACCACAAGAACATAGCACACGATCCCGATACCAAGTGCAATGTTATCATGACTGCGACCTGTTTGGCTCGACAAATAAGATCGAAATTTTTGATTTCTGATTTGGGATTTGTTAGTGACCTCTGCCGACACCTGCGCAAAAGCTGTCAAGCAACAGCTGAATCAGTTGGAGAGCAAGAGCTGAACTTGAATAGCACGCTTCAAACTTCCATAGAAAATTGCTTGTGGGAAATCGTGAGAGGGGTAATGACTTTTAGCTGAAAATAAGAATTATTTTTCACTTTTCCCTCTCTTTGATCCGCCTGATCGGTGATGGTAATTGTTAGATTGTTGATGTGCGGCCCTTGTTTGATGTCATGGCAATCACACTAGAGAAGCTTCCACCAGTAAAAGCTGTTGCACATGCAGCTGTTTCATCACTGATAATCCTTGCTCATGTGATTTCCTTAGCATCTATACATGTTCACTCACAGAAGGTTAGAAACTTCATATAATTACCTCGTGAAGATGTTTCACAGATCTGACAGTTTCAAGATATTAATTAGATATGACGCCTCCATTTTACTGATTTATTTTTCATGCTCCAAAGCTTGTCGTTAGTCATATTCTTGTTTTCAGACGTTTCCAGAGGCACTTCTTGTTCAACTTTTGAAAGTCATGTCTCATTCGGACGTTGAAATACGTGTCGGAGGGCATCAGATATTTTGTATCCTTCTCACTCCGAGTTTTCCCCATACGAGAAATGGTATTTTTAATCATCCTAGGGGATGGCAGTCCAAACATGCGTCAACATTTGCCTCAATTACTAGCCTTCTGAAGAGGCTCAGTGAAGAAAAGTATGGTGCTAAAGTGAATCAAGGAAGTGAAAAGGATGATTTTAAGCATGTGGATGAAGTTGATGAAGAGCGGAAGCATGGGTGGTCCCACAAGAATTCTCCTAATATTCAAATTATTAGCAGCTTTTTCGACCGGTCCAATAGACCAGCTAGCTTGCCTGATGCTGTAAGAATTCGATTTCTCTGGTCAAATTCATAATTTGTGAAATTTTTTATGTTGCGTCGAACAATTTATTTGAATTGAGACTGAAATATTTGATGGACATATATTTTTACCACTTTCTTTTAAGCCAACTTTTTTACTTAACTTTAAAATAATCATCATTCACTTGAATAAATGAAATAAAGAACTTTTTTATGTCCTGTATTCTGTCAAATTTTTAATTATAGGGGTTTGTTACCATCAGCTGCATGACTGGTGTTTGAATTGATGCAGGAACAATCTTTTTTGCACTGCAACGAGGACCAAATAGCACAATTGCTGTCTGCTTTGTGGATACAGTTTAATCTTCCGAATAATCTACCATCAAATGTTGAAGCCATAACTCATTCCTTCTATTTAATACTTGTTTCTTCTCATCTCAAGGTCAAAATTTAATTAACTCTATTTCCATTTTCCAGTGTTTAGTACTTGATGATAGTGAAGTGCAAAGATATGGATAAAGAAAATAAACATGTGAAAATGTCTTGATGTAAAGTTCTAAAAGTTGCTAAATATATTTTCATTGTGTTAATGCCTAAGCTAATTTATTTTGTGCCTAACCCTTTCATGTTTTTGTTCTAATCGTACAATTCATTCTTGAATATCTCTTTTGGAGACTTTTTATAATTTTTCTTCATATGTCTGATCTGTTACAGCCTCTCTCAATTCTTATTTTTCAGATCTCCAACAATACGTTAGTACTCCGATTCTTTCAGCTTGCCATCTCACTCAGAAAGTTGGCCTTGGACTCCAATAATGGTACGAAAGCTCGCTTAATCGTCGAGTTTTTTAGTTCAAGAGAAGTAATTTTTAATTGAATTATTATTCTCTTCATAGGTTCTTTATCTCCTGCATACCAGCGAATGCTTCTTGTATCGTCGACTTCAATGTTGATGTTTACTGCAAAGTTGTATCGCATTGCTGACTCCCAGGATTTATTCAATATGTTACTGGAGAATGATGTAAGTATTAACAATTAATGCTTTTGCTCCAATCTCCATGCACAAATTAATTATCTTTTCCTTTCTATATTAAGTGAAATATACAGAATAGCCATTTCTTTTGCAAAACTACCATCTATTTCTTGGCCATACCGCAGTGAATGTTATGTTTATTTAGATTGACGGTGATGTACAATTCTATCACTAGTTTCTTGGGTATTAGTGGATGCATGTAGTTATATACTTTCACTATTTTGATCCAAGTACGAATAACTTAGAAGCAGATACTGCTTTGCATTACATTAATGTACTATCTAGATAATTGATTCACCTTATTTTTTCCTTCATGGCTCCATTTTGTTTATTTTTGGGAAACTTATTCTAATTTTCTACAATTTAGGTTGATCCATTTATTGGCATCAGTGATGGCTATCAAGTTTATCTAAAGCCACAAGTTGAAGTGAAAGATTATGGTTCCGCTTCAGACAATGATGAAGCTTCATCGATTCTCACTAAACTGCGGGACAAAGCCTACGAATCTGACAAACTTGTGTTTGGCATGTTATCTGATAGCTTATCTGGCATTACAAAGGTAGTTTCTTTCAATCATGTGGAGTAAATTTTCTCATGCAAATTCCCAGCAAGAGTATGAAGTGTTTAAAATTTAAAGGCTTACTTAAGTGTTTTCTTTCTATAAGTTTGTGACTGAGGATGTAGCCAATCAACTATCTGAAGAATTTGTACCTGAAGAAGCTTTTATGTTTGGCCACAAATCAATACTCGACATAGATTACATTCAAACAGCTGCACACTCCAAGGGATCGCCATGCTTCGACGGGGTAAACTATCTTTCAAGTTTTCAGTGGATAATAACTTCTGACCGAGTATTTTAAATAAGTATAATAAAGCTAAATGTGCCAATCACAGGATAGTTTTGTTGAATTTTTAACAGTAGAAGTATAATGAAAAGATAATGCAATATGATATGATATACATGGTCACTCAAGAGAGAGGGTTAAAACTCTAATTAATAATTCTTGATATCGATTATAGTCACCATTAATCATCTCTTTTTATCGATATTAATAACATTAAGATTAATTTGATTCTAGTCTCTAGATTATATTTTTTTATTTTTTGATAAGTTGGTCCGTGAAATTCAAGTCTATGTTCCTATGACTACGAGGCATGAACTTTGACTTATATTTTTCTCTGGCAGGAATTTTCTGTGAATTCCTTGGTCGATGATGACGCTGTTAGCATATCTTCGGTTGTTGATATATCTCGCTTCGACCCGAAGGCACCACCATCCGCATCTCCGTCGATTTCTCATATTGTCAGCATCGGAAAATTACTTGAATCGGTAATTACCTGTTAATCTGTAAGAATGTGGTGCATGTTTGCTCGAAAAAAATCCCGAAAAAAATCCTGCAAATGGACAAAATGATGATCACTTGTTTTCTTGTTTCGCGTAAAATTGAAGCTCTCCTCACTCCTGTTGATGCGACTCTGGAGAGATGTAGATCTTTTTTAGATCATCTTCAAGACCTTATTTTTTAATTTATCTAATTGCACCTGTTGGCTGTTTTCTCAACCTATTTTACTTGTTATGCAGACGATATTCAAGCAATTATCACTAAAATTTATTCAAAAATCAAGCATCAGTTGACTCTAGGTGAATAGGTTGGTCATATTTCGATTCAATTGAAAGACTCGAGTCATTGGAATTGGGCTTTTGTGGTTTCAGGGCATCTTAGAGCTCTCGAGTCAATGTCCTTAAACCCCCAGGCTCATCTTCTGTTTTTGGATCGAGTCCGTCTGATTAGTTTTTTCCTTTGTATGATTTGATTTGTAACATTTCAAGGTAAGGCTCGATCCCCTCTATCTGTTAAGATTATGAATACTGGTTGAGACCTCCTTTAACTCTCTCTCTGGTGGCTATTTTTCACAAAAGAATCTTTTATTGTGATATTCTCTTGTTTTTCAGACAACCGATGCCTCATTAGAACAAATGTATTTCGTCTCAATGAAAAATTATTTGTGCTCATTGAATGCTTGTATTGGCATGGCCTTTTTGGTTTCAGGCACTTGAGGTTGCAGGTCAAGTTGCCGGAACATCTGTCTCCACCTCGCCACTTCCATACAGCACTATGACCAATCAGTGCGAAGCCTTTGGTACCGACACGCGGAAGAAGCTTTCTGATTGGTTGATCCATGATAATCAATACGCGAAAGCTAGTGATACGTTGCATACTTCTTTTCCTGCAAATGGACTATCAGCAGTTGACAAGGTGACCTTATAATTGTCGCCCTAATTTTTAACGCTGCACTTATTTTCATCGATTATCATTGGACTCGATACGAGCTCTTTGTTGCTATTTGATGATTCATGACGGCTTTCAGAATGGCAAAATTTATATTAATCATGCAAGGAGGTGCAACATTTCTAACTTTTTGTGTGCGCCGAAGTCCGTTTTCATCTTATAATCATTCGCCAAATACTATGATATTTGTGGATTTCTATGTACCAATTAAGGATATTTCAGTCAATGAACTTATAATTCATCATAAAAATAACCGTAAAATAAAATTGAATGTTGCTTATAAATCATAGAGGTTCATATTGTTTACTTTATCAAATAACTGCAATCGTTTTACCATGATCTTTATTATCAAAGGTATGTGAATAACCATTTCAGTTCTCTCTTTTTCAACACTCAGTTATTATCTTATTCTTCTGAGTGTCCTAGATCGAGGAATTTGTTGAAAATATTAGAATGTTTTTGGCGAGAACGAGTAAAATCCGTAGTAAGAGAACATTAACCAGATTGGATTTTATACCCTCATCGTGAATTACTTGAAAGTAAATTTTTACCTCTCAGAAGCATCAATGTCAGTTATATTTTGATCCGCAATCCGCATTTTCATGCAGATATCAAGCTATGAACACGATCGAGGTGCTAAACAACCAATGAACCCATGGTTGGCTCTTAAGTTACCTCCTGCCAGCCCATTCGACAATTTCCTCAGAGCTGCTCGTGGTTAAGAACATGGGAACATTGGTCGACGAAATCATTAGTCCAGTGAGTAGGGAAACTTTAGTTCCTGCAAGGACCTACTTCTGTATTTCTAACAGTTACTGCTTCTGCCTGATATTGCTGTTTGAGATGGTGTATTATTTTCTGTGTTCATTCATACTTTTTGTCCGATTCTTTGGAGTAAACTGATTACATTTCCTAAAGATACAACCCGTGGTCCGAGTGGCAAGGATCTCGTTAATAACGTCTCATGTTCGAAATCTTATGAATAGAGAATGAATTAAGCCAGCAAGGATTTCGTCAGGAGATGTGCCTCAACTCTGTCACTGGGTTGGTGTGGAATCTACAAAAAAGCTAAATTTCACTGAAATGAATTCTTGATTGATGGAATGTTTTCACTACTGAATATGTTATAGTTTTTTGCAAATTTATTTCGAATCCGATGAAATCTGGACTTCTTGAAATAAAGTAACTGTCATTTAAAATTTTGGCAAAAACTTGTGTGAGACGGTCTCACGGGTTGTATTTTGTGAGACGGATTTTTATTTGGGTTATCCATGAAAAGTATTACTTTTTATGCTAAGAGTATTATTTTTTATTTTGAATATTGATAGAGTTGATCCGTCTCACATATTAGGATCCGTGAGACAGTCTCACATGAGAAAACTGAAGTTTATATAAAATGAGAAATATTATAATCTAGATACCTTAATTTATTTTATGATTTATTAAATAATGTAAAAAAATTCATAAAAAATCATTTTTACATATTTTGGTTAATTGTGTAGATTTCTTCATTTTGAAACAACATTTGGCTCAAGATTGTCCATTTTTATTAATTATGGAGACTATTCTCTTTAGTCTTCATCCAACATTGGCAAAGTGGAAAGACGATATCTATTTTGCATCTCGTGTAAGGGATTCTTTGGTTGCCGAAAAAGCAATGTAATTCGATTACTCATTCTTTTAGCAGTCTATGTTGACGACAAAAATGAATTAGATTATACTAAACTAAAGTCAAGGTAGACTATTGTCCTGTTACTAGATCGTATAGACTTTTGATGACAACTTTCTGAGATACTTACTCTCTTAGCAGTTTATATTGACGACAAAAATGAACTAGATTATACTAAACTAAAGCCAAGGTAGACTATTGTCCTGTTACTAGAACTAATAGATTTTTTATGATAATTTTATGAGAAGATAAATTAAATTTTATTCCTAAGAAAATACAAAATTCAAATTCAAAAGTTATGTTGCTAATTTTTCAAACCTAGTTTCGTTATTTTGGCTCCCACACCTTTTCCGAAGGGCAGTTTCGTCAACAAGCAAAAACCCAAGGTTTTATTTGATGCTGGAGTTAAACCCCAGACTGAAAAGTCATCAATCTCCTGCTACTTCTTCCCCAAGCTTTCTTCAATCAGTCATTAATGGCGGTTCCATTTCACTCCCTTATGTAACCCTAGCTTTCCATCACCTTCGAATTCCTGAATTCTCTCCCAAGACTCTTGCTTTTCTTAACCATTCCCCATGCTGAAGGTTCTCACCTCTTGCCGTTTCGGGCCGTACCTCCGGCGTCAGGTTCTTTCTGGAGATATCGTGCCCCCATTGCTCCGGGCGCTGAGTTCTCAGAGAGGGCAAAATGGGAGGAGCAAGCATTTTTACCCAAGGTTTTTCTGCTCTGACTCATCCGACCCGGTGGAGTCAGCCGGGGCAGAGACTACGCGGGTGGAATCGGCAGCTGGAGAAGAGGCGGTGGAGGGGAAATCTTCGTCAGCTATTGTGCCTACTGTGTTCAGACCCGAAGATTGTTTAACTGTTAGTTTTTCATGATCGTGAACCGCTAAAAAAATTAGTTCATTTGTTTGAAAACTGTGGGTGGTTGTCCATGATTTAAATTTTTTTCAGAAATGAATGCGTTGTGTTATTCATGGATTGGGCACTCAATGATGTAGTGAACCAAAATCGATTTTGCACAAATTTAATTGGTGATGTATGTGATTATTTGGTCAAAATTGAGTCTTTCGTGTCCTTTCTTCTTTGTGGTTTGATTGTTGAATGAGTGAATATGTAACTTCCAATGCAATGTGATGCCATTTTAGAATTATATTTTTGTTCAATTATATAGTTCCGAGTTTGCAATGAGCAATACAATGATATGTACGAGTAAATTTTATTGATATTTTAATATGGTATATATTTAATCCGAAAAATAATAGTGCTAATAAGAAACCACATGAGCCAGCTGACACGCCTTTGAGGAATAACGAAGCTCAAGCTTAGCAAAATTTGAGTTTGAGTCTATTGGCTTATGAGAAGGCTTGACTCATTTTGCTCCTCTGGTGAAGGAAGGGTATCTCCTATTATTTGGTAATTGTTAGGGGGTCTGTTGCAGGTTCCAACCTGATGCGATATCTTGAACGAGTTGTCCTGAGATTATTTTTCAAAGTGGAAATAGACTGGTTGTCCAAAAAAACTCTAGTGTTTGTTCCAATGAAATGCTGAAAAACCCCATTCCAGTTTGAATAGTAAGTGGCCCTGCAGAAGTCTCCCTGCATGGCTGCTTGAAGGAAATAGAATTTCTTTGCGACCACGAGTAAAATGTTATAGTGATGGTAATTTCTGAATTCTGAGGAAATTTAGTAGCCTTGTTAATTTTTGTTGTGATTTATTGCATTGCATTTATTTGTACGTACGTGACCCCATGAGATTAGAGAAGTTATTTCCAGGTGAAATTTATTTAAACACTGCCGATGAATCTAAGAAATAAATTGAATCTAATGTGTGATTGCTACTTGGTTCGAAGACGCGTTGCAGAAGTACTGTTTCCTTGTTATGTTGGTGATTTTACTTTTGCATTTGCTCTTGGTGCTGCTAAACCTAAACTGCCAAACTTAAATGGCTTGTTTTGTTGGCTTTTTTCTAGCTTTGGCTAGATTTGTCAACTAAGGTTTCTGTTACGTTAGTTAGCAATTGGAAAAGAGGTAATTGGATTGTGAAAAAACATATGCTGTTAATTCCATTTCTTAATTCTGTGTTAGTCTCAGAATTGGTCACTGATGCAAATTTTTGTTTCTTGCGCAGGTGATAGCATTACCACTGCCACATAGACCATTATTTCCTGGGTTTTATATGCCAATTTATGTCAAGGTATGTCTTCTTGTACCCTGTAGTTTGTAATGTAACTAATTGTATCAAAGTTATATTTCAGTCTCTTCTCTTCAGTGCAATAATATGAACACAATTTAGGTTGAAGCTGAACCCATAGGCATATAAACATTTTTTGGATGCTTAGCACATGCAGGTTATGGAGTTGTTATGAATTCTGACTTGTGCCTATCTTCTTTTTAATTTATCATCTCTTCTTTCTTGAGCCGTAAGAGCAGCTGTTTTCACTTGCAAATGGTGTTTTCCCTGTGTCAGAATCTCATTTTTAGTAAAAATTTGGAAAACGTTGAAACTTTTTCTTTTCTTATTGTTAAATGAGCAAATGACTGAAGTCTGCAATTACATAAGGGTAATATCATCACATTCCTCTTCATCATGATTAGGAAAGACTTCATTACTTATGTTCCTTTACAGGATCCAAAATTGTTAGCAGCTTTAGTAGAGAGTAGAAAACGGCAAGCCCCTTATGCTGGTGCTTTCCTCCTAAAAGATGAGCCAGGAACCGAGGGTTCAGATTCAGAAAAGAATATACACGACCTCAAAGGAAAAGATTTATTTGATCGCCTTCATGAAGTTGGCACATTAGCTCAGGTTATTTCTAACATCCAGTTTGCTAATTATTGAAAATCATTTATCCACTCATCAAATTCTCTATATTTGATCAAACTGGCTTACATACTAGATAACAAGCATTCAAGGGGATCAGATAGTTCTTATTGGTCACAGGCGACTTAGAATAACAGAAATGGTGAGTTGGAATCCTTTATTCTCTGTAGATTGTTCTATATTTCTGTTTAATTCATCTATTTTGGTTTGGACCTACTAAACTGTATCTTTTCATTTCATTTATTTAAAGACGGGCTTTTCTCAGTCATTTGTATATGCTCACATGCACCCGCACATACAGTAGGTCATTCATGTTTACATGTACAGCTACAGTTGCATATATACTATGCAGAATCAAGACAACTGAATGATTGTCTTCTGCAGGTCAGTGATGATCCTCTGACGGTCAAAATTGATCATCTCAAGGTCTGCAAATTCTTCAAAGGCCTCAACCTGCTTTCTCTTATATATGTTGAAACACGGTTTATTTGGGAAACTTTCTTTGCTTAAGCGTGATGTGTTTATTAGGAAAAACCATATGACAAGGATGATGACATTCTGAAGGCTACTTCATTTGAAGTTATATCTACTTTGAGAGATGTTTTGAAGACAAGTTCTCTTTGGCGTGATCACGTCCAAACTTACACCCAGGTTTGAATTTTGTTTCATGGATTTTGCAACGGATCCTTTCACGTGCACTCAAGAAAGTTTTAAATGTTTTATTTGTTTGTAGTACTGTATCCAAGTGGCTCTAATTGTTTTTAATAATCCAAGCTCCCCAGCACTATTTAGGAAGTAGTTCAATTTAGTTCTTCCTCAATTCTTGACAAATAGAAGTTCTGGGGCAAAAATTCTTATATAACTTGCACACCTGAATCCGTATCAAATATTTAGCATCTACTTGTTCACATTCTTTGCTTACAAGGTTAAAAAATTTGATATGTTGACCAGTCGATCTATGGATGTGAAAATGTTTCTACGATCAAGAAGAATTTTCATCATAAGATTTTAAATAATTTCTGCATGTCGTTAGAACCTTTACTTTCAATTCTCTGAAGAAAAACGAATTTTCAATTCTTAATTGCAAGTGTGTTATATGCTTGATACCATGGGTGGAGCTAGTTCATTGCAGAAAATTTACTTGTAAGTTACTGGAAGAGTGCTAACTATAAAAATACTTAATTGAGAATTTGAGATACTCTTGACAATTAATATTACGGGTGAATCAATTGCCTCAATCTAATACAGTGTTACAATTTTGAGCTCGTAATATTGCCGACGCCTATTTAAAAGTAGGTGATGCCTTGATTGTTTGCATGCATCTGTCTCTATGCTAGCAGCTAGCTCTTAATATTTCAATATCTGCAGCACATTGGGGAGTTTACATATCCAAGATTGGCTGATTTTGGAGCAGCAATATCAGGTGCAAATAAGTTACAGTGCCAACAAGTGCTTGAGGAACTCGATGTAAGTAACTGCTGGTTTTAGAGGTGCTACTTCCTGTCTTAGTCTGATTTAATTGGTTCTCATTTCTTATCCTAGTAAGGTATTTACACAAGCTGCTTGGACACAAAATGGCAGAATTTCCTTACTCGTATTAATAATTTTGAAAAAGAGGCTTTCAATCTTATTACTCTCCAATTTCCTGTGTATCATGGACTTCTATACAATTTCAAAATTGTTATAGGACGAAAATGGAGGAGGGCGAAAATTCCAGTCATGTGTGCCACTTTATAGTCTCAAGATGGATGTCTTGTTAACGGCAACATACTTGCAAGAACTTCAAAGCGTTTTTATTCATCTGAGATCATGTTACTTTTTAAGCTGCCCTTGCGCAAGGTGCTTTGACAAAAAAGAAGCAAAACATGGGGATAAAATGTTGATAAATGGCTTGTGCTCAGTTTTCGGTCATTGGTTTTCGAAACTCTATGATTGACTTAGTAACTTGTTAACTTTCCCACGTTTCATTTTTTTGTTGCTCATTGTGCTGCCTTACTCAGGTACATAAACGGCTAAAACTTACATTGGAATTGGTGAAGAAAGAGATGGAGATTAGCAAGATCCAGGTATGGTGAAATTGATTAGATATCTCATATCTATTATTTCTTACTTTTGTAGATTTGGTAATCTAACTTTTTTTGTTGTATAAAGGAATCCATAGCTAAGGCTATTGAAGAAAAGATAAGTGGGGAGCAGCGCCGCTACTTGTTGAATGAACAGCTCAAGGCTATAAAGAAGGCATGTTAATTTTCGGAACTAATATGCTTCTTACTTTGTTATGCCATGCAATCATTTATTACTTAGAGGAAGGTGGGCAGGGACACTCTCCACCCTTCCTCTTAGTTTTTTCCGAACTTGCATATTTTTCTGTGTTAGGAAAGCTCTGATTATGATTTTAATGCACAGGAGTTGGGATTGGAGACCGATGACAAAACCGCCCTTTCTGGTTTGCTCTCTTTCATCTAATTACTTTTTACTGTTTTCCCTGTCGAACCCTGTAATGGTTTGATACTTGCGCTTCATTTTGCCAAACTTTATGGTGTACATACAAGAAGTGAGAGACGGAAATATGGAATATCAGATACTCGTATTTACTTTCAAGTTTCATCCTTTGATCTGAGCGTAATTGAATTGGCGTGAGCCTATTTATTGGGTTTATTGAATCAATGTACATGTTGATAAAATACTTTCACAAATATCACTTGATTATTGCTTCATGAAAGGTCAGCATTGTATTGTCATTTTGTATATTTATTTTGCTTTATTAATACATACCTGTATCAAAATTGGCCGCATCTAATTTTGCTTCATGTGGTATTCCGTTGCCCTGAGATGGGATTTTATTGGTTTAGTACATCTTGATCTCTGAGTTCAGTTCCATGTAATCTGTTCTGAGCATTAAGAGTGCCTGAAGTTTGATATAGGAGATGCCTTTTAGTTTGTGTTTGCTCTAGCATCAGGCATCTGCTACAAAGAGTGCTCAGTTTTTATCAACTTTCAATTACTTGCTAGTTTTTATTAACATTAAATTGCTTGCTAGTTTTTATTTTTGACATCCTGCGTTTATTACAGCAAAGTTTAAGGAAAGGCTTGATCCAAAGAAGGAGAAAATCCCATCTCATGTTTTGCAAGTCATAGAAGAAGAGTTGACTAAATTACAACTCTTGGAAGCTAGTTCTAGTGAATTTAATGTGACACGCAATTATCTTGATTGGTTGACTGCATTGCCTTGGGGAGAATACAGGTGTGTAGCAAGTTATCCTATCACATGGGTTATGACTTGGTGTTTTTTCCTCCCTCCTCCACACCATACTACTTTCTAAGACATATTTGCCATAGTTTACAAAGTTAGTGTGTCGGTATGGGGATTAAACAATTTAAATTTTTTGTGATGGCTATATAGTGAAGTGAGAGCACAGTACAATACATAATTTACGTAGTTCGGCTATAAAGGCCTTTATTCACGACAAAGTGCTTAGGTGTCTAAATTATATCGATTTCTTTTAGATGAAAACTTTGTTGTAACTCAAGCACAAAAATTGTGGATGAAGACCAATTTATTATTTATATTTTTTGAAATTTTACAGTGACGAAAACTTTGTTGTAAATCAAGCACAAAAAATTCTGGACGAAGATCATTATGGATTGACAGATGTCAAAGAAAGAATATTGGAATTCATAGCAGTGGGGAAATTGAGAGGAACCTCGCAAGGTTGGGCAGTTCCTCAACTTTTGTTCTCTTTCTTGATTTCTTGAATTAAGTTGACGCACCCAAAAAATGTAATTTCTATCCGCTGATGGATTCCTCTGATGTCAAAACCTTTTTCCTTTTACAGTTATTTCACTGATAAAATTCGTGCATGCAGATGTGTGTGTATGCAAGCACATTCACGGCCACATGTCTTGATGCGAGGAAAATGCTCAATAGACTAGAATATTTATTATGTTTTTTTTTTTTAGGGAGTATTATGGTTTTTGATTGTGCATACTATCTTCGTGTTTTCTTGTAAGATATGAGTGAATAAAAGTTAAACCATACACATAGTTTTCGAGGTTTGTGTTGTTGGTTTGAGTTTGTTGGTTTGAGTATTCTCCCTTGGGTTTGGACCAAATGAGGAACATTAAAATTGTATCATTTCTCTGTTTGTTTTCTTTTACGGCTCATTTTCTCATTTAAAACATTTTAAAAAAATACATTTTCTGTAGCAAAATTACTGTTGTTGAATTTTGGACTTGTGGTGCATTCATTCATAAAGCTGCTTGTCTGATCTGTTTACAGGGAAAATCATATGCCTGTCTGGTCCTCCTGGAGTGGGGAAAACAAGTATTGGTCGTTCAATTGCTCGGGCCTTGAACCGTAAATTTTACCGGTTCTCTGTTGGAGGTTTATCTGATGTTGCTGAGATCAAGGTGTGTAATGAACGTTGAAACATTTGAGATAGCGATAAAAATATATTCAGTTTGGTATAACACAATAATGTGTGTTTGATTCTGAAATTACAATAAGGGGCATCGCCGAACCTATATTGGTGCCATGCCAGGGAAGATGGTGCAATGTCTAAAGAGTGTGGGAACAGCTAATCCTCTTGTTCTGATTGATGAGATAGACAAGGTAATTATCTTCCCCTTCTGTTGGAAGCATAACTTACACTTTCTGTTCATAATTTTATCATCTGTAATTTATTTTCTTTGAGGTAATATTCATTCTATGAATTGAATTTGCATATTTGAATGATATGTGTCTGTTGGCAGCTGGGTAGAGGACATGCAGGTGATCCAGCAAGTGCAATGTTGGAACTTCTTGATCCAGAGCAGAATGCAAATTTTCTGGACCACTATCTTGATGTTCCCATTGATTTATCGAAGGTTAGTGGGTCTTGAACAAGATGAAGTGGGTGATGTCGACATTTTGTGATTTTGACATTGTTCATGGTTGTTCCCTTACGATGGTTGGTGGACTTGGTTTTGATTGACACGGGCGAATTATATTTTCAGTATCAAAAGAATCTGGACTTTTGGAAAGGTTCCTCTTTGATGCTTGAATATTGTTGCTCAGTCAGCTGTCTTTTGTCTTCAAAAAGTCTTACCTATGATGCATTTGGTGCTCAAACCCAGGAACCTAGATTGCATTGTATGTGAGCTTGGCATTGTTCTTTTTTCAATTTATGTTAGTATGCATTTGAATAGGTTTTAGGAATGGTACCCCTTGAGACAGTCTGTTTCTGCGAGTCACCCAATTGTATGTCTGGGATGGCAGTGTCTGATTAATAATATTCTGGTTAGCCTTTTATGATTCTTGTTTGAGGACCAGTTTGCTTGAAGATATTTTGGTTTTATTTCACCAACAAAATATTTGACTGAATTAGGACTGCCTTTTAGTCGGATTCACTTTCTAGTTAGACACCTTATTCTGAACTAATACTCAAATTCATGTTCTTTCTGGAGTTTCTTGTATCTTTCCTTATTCTCTTTTTCCACAAATCAATACAAGTTTTTAGAAATAGTAAAAATATGTCTTTCCAAAATTTCATGGGGAAACAGAATACTGTATAGTGTATACTGCCAAATATTTCAGAGGATATCTAGTTTGACTTCCCAAAGTCAAATCAAACCCCTAATTTGTGTAAACCTTTCTTCAATATTTCAGTCTGATATGCTAGTATAGCTTAAATTTTGAGAACGGTCTCTTTGTGATTGCTAAAATCAAAATAAAGACTTCTCATTGAGGCCTTTCAGGTTGTTATTTTACTTGTGCAATCTCTCAAGAGTTTAAATGCTGTCACGAATAATTTCCAAATGTAATTTGAAATTTTGTTTCAGTGGATTCTTTTGCTAACATGCTTAGTAAGTAGTATAATATTTCTCTTGGTGCAGGTTTTGTTTGTCTGCACGGCAAATGTTGTGGAAATGATACCCAATCCTCTTTTGGATAGAATGGAAGTAATTTCCATTGCTGGTTATATCACCGATGAGAAAATGCACATTGCAAGAGATTATTTGGAGAAAGCCACTCGAGAAGCTTGTGGCATCAAGCCTGAGCAGGTATTTCCACTCCCTGTCTCTTACCTGCTCTTCTTGCAGTTAGTCAACAGGGTAAGAGACTTACCATTATCCACGTGTTATGCGTAAAGGATGTGAATGTTGTTACTATACAGTTGTAAAGGTGTATTATGGAAAATCAGTTCTGGTGTTAATATAACACAGAAAGAAAATTAACAAAATTGATGATTTGGGTGTTGGGGGACTGTTATTTGAACGATAATTTACATTTTGGCAGGTTTATAAAAAAGAAAAAAGTAAATAATGACTGCTGGTGGCGCTTCTGACTGTCCAAATGGTTATAATGTGAAATTGAAACCATAAACTTTAAAACATAGGTGCCCATTTATAATCTTGTCCTATGCCATTTCGCCTTGAGAAACAAGATTAATAATTTGGGAGTAAAATTTCCACTTCCTTTTCGGGTAAACGATTTGTTCTTGTAATTAATGTTTCTGCAATAAACTCCCACTGTCCACATCTCCATATTTGTTGGTTTCTCTCAAACGGCTTGAATAAATTACTATCTGGATTGGCATTTTTGGTGATCTAGATCGCACTAATAAATGTTATGATTTCTGTGTACTAATGTTAAAACTGCTTTATTTAATTCTTTAGCAATGTAATTACCCTTTCTTTGTCCATGTCTTAGAACCTTGACATATTCCTGAACCACACTTATCATGGTTGATTTAAGGGGCAGGGGCAGGTCCAATGAGGGTTACCTTTTCTAAAAAATTTAAGTTTTGCCGTCCAAAGTACCTGGTTCCCCATGACCTCGTCTAAATTTATGGGCCCACCCATGATTGATTTGTGTCTCATTAAATGTTTCATTGATTGATGTTCATCAGCTTAAATTCTAATTTCCTAATGATGTCTTCTTTTGACTGATATTTTTCTTAACCTCTAGGGGTTAGCTTGTTTTGATAAATGATGAATAAACATCAACTCATGGTCCTTCTCAATTGCATATTAATTTTTTTTCTTGTGAATCAGGTTGAGGTCACAGATTCTGCACTTCTTGCCTTAATTGAAAATTACTGCAGAGAGGCAGGAGTTCGAAATCTTCAAAAGCAAATCGAGAAGATATATAGAAAGGTTTTCCTGTAGCTTTTGATTTTATTCCAAGTTTGAAGTGTTTCATATGGTTCAAGTGTGATGAGCCCAAATTGTTTTTATGACTAGCACGATTTTATATTAGCCATGAAAATAGAATTCTATTTTTATTTCTTCTGATGTTGATGATTCTTTTCTTTGTTTGCTGACAGATTGCTCTGCAACTTGTGCGACAAGGAGAAAACATTGAACCTGTGGTTGCCCAAGTTGTCCGACCTGACAAGGAAATGGCAGAATCTGGTACTGTGTCAAATGAAACTGTAGAAGCTGAAGTTGTAACCACGGATTCTCACTCCCCAGATGATCAAAGTCCAACTTCCTTTGATCGATCTGGTACTCCAGAGGTATCATAAATACTCTGTCCTTACTGTGCTCAATGATGAAAATTTTACCTGTTTCATCTTCTTTAAAATGATGATGTAGGTTAACTTCACGAGGCTATGCACTCATGAACAAACTTGATACGTTGATATATGTTTTTTTTAAGCGCAGTGAATATTCACTTATAATCAGCTTTTATCTGTTATCTGAAGCTTTGGTTCCTTTTGCTGACCTACGTATTTTTCAATGTTGTATCCACTTGGTTGTTGCTGATGCTCTCATTAGGATACACTAGAAGCTGAAAAAGTTCAAGAAAGCGAATCGAGTAGAACAGTAGAAAAGGTTTCAGTTGACACAGCTAACCTTGTTGACTATGTTGGAAAGCCAGTTTTCCATGCCGAGCGCATATATGATCAGACACCAGTTGGAGTTGTTATGGGTCTCGCGTGGACCTCAATGGGTGGCTCAACACTATATGTAGAAACCAGTCTGGTTGAGCAAGGAGAAGGTAAAGGGGCACTCAGTCTCACTGGGCAACTAGGAGAAGTCATGAAAGAAAGTGCTCAGATTGCAAACACTGTTGCGAGGGCCATATTGCTTGAGAAGGATCCGGAGAATCAGTTCTTTGTAAATTCGAAGGTTCATCTTCATGTTCCTGCCGGAGCTACTCCTAAGGATGGTCCCAGTGCTGGTTGCACCATGATTACATCTTTGCTGTCTCTTTCCATGAATAAACTTGTCAAAAAGGACCTTGCTATGACCGGAGAAGTCACATTGACGAGAAAAATTCTTCCTATAGGCGGGGTATGTGAATCGAACTTGAATTTGTGACAGTTTGTCTTCTCTATATGTATTACCCCGACCATTTTATGACATTTCCTTAATTTCATGTTAACTGAATAATGAATATGGTGCTAAATCTGTGGTATGCTTTCCTTTCTCAAGTAAAACTGTTGATGCATTTGCATAGCAGGAGTTTGTTCATTGGCTTTATGAAGTCGTTGAATTGAAAATTCTCATGTATTCATGATCTAGCAGATTCACTAGAGCTATCATCTAGATTAAATCCATATTAACGTTTTTATAAAATATATTTTACTGAAAATCTAGCTTAAATTTAGATCACCCGCCTCATCACCAGCACTCCACTGGACCCCACTAGGTTCTCTCCGTCAATTTTCATCTTCATTTCCCCTTTCATACCCCCTTCATTCTAAATTGAATTTCTTGTTGTAATGCCAGGTGAAGGAAAAAACTATCGCAGCAAGGCGTAGTGATGTAAAAACCATCGTATTTCCTTCGGCGAACAGGAGAGATTTTGATGAGTTAGCACCTAACGTGAAAGAGGGCCTTGAGGTACATTTTGTTGATGACTACAGTCAGATATATGATTTGGCTTTCGAGGAGGACCAGAAGACATAATAATGCGTCTTGGTGGGAGGGCTTCAGTTCAAAATGTCGGTGTTGCAAATGTCATTCCCTGTATGCATCATAGTTACGACCCGAGGAGGTACCGCTCATTCATTTGTATGTCTTATTGATATACATAGCCTTGGAGCTACCAATTGTTGAACTAAAGTTTTGGTAGTGATGCTGATGTATAATTCCAGTGATTTTTTTGTAGTGATGCTAATATATTATTCAAATGATTTTTTGGCTGCTCAGACTTGAGTGTAGTGATTAAAAAGTACCATAAAGAACTTAGGCTTGTTCTGAGTTTTCTTTCCTCAGAATGAAATTATGATCTTACATATTTAGTTGGGATGCACACACACACTCTCTATTAGAGTTACTTGGTGGACAACAACCTTCATTATTTTCATAATCGGACTGATGATCAAACCGGTCTACCGGAAAAAAAGGACCCAATCGGTGAGATTGGTTTAACTGGATAGTTAGATTGAAATATTTTTATGTTTTAATATATAAATAAATATTAATGTAATATAATGAACAATATATTTTAAAATTTAATTTAACATCTAGAAGATGTATATAAACAAAAAAATTCTATTAACCAAAGTTTAAAAATTAAATAACTATATACATATATTTGAAAATAACAATTCTAGCTTTTTTTTAAAAAAAAATAGATTAAATAAACTCTAGCACTATTGAAATAATATTTTTAAAGAAATCTAAATTTTAAATAATAATGTATATACATATATAATAAAATATTAAATTTAATATTTTAAAAACAAGAAAATTAAATTTTCAAAAAAAAAGTTGATAATTCATAGCTCGCCAGATCAGTTCTTGACCGGTTTGAAGATTAAAACGGTTTTTGAGAGTGTTTCGGACGGACTCGTTATTGGTTCTCGGTCAAACTTTTTAAACTAACCGGTCCAATCTAGTTTTGAAAACACTTGCTACAATAATTAAATTGTTAAACTAAAAATGAAGAAAACACAAAATCCTGCTATGTTTGAATCCGGTTGAAATTGGTGTCCTGATGGTTCAGATAATCTTAATAATTTTTAACAAATTTTTATCAAGTTAAGCTTTGACTCGTCCAATTTTCTTGAGTTTAATTTAATGTCTTTGGTTTCCCGTATTCTTTTTTAGGATATTTTGCTATTTGGATTTGATCGACTTTTTTTATTCTCATATGTGTTGAAATACGCTAGAGGGGGTTTATTTTCAAAATGAAAATTTAACCAATGTTAGATAACTAAATGATAATTTATTCTACTCATATTGCAATTTCGACACTTATTTTTATTTCTAATTTCTAATTGATGAGTTTCAATAGAAGCAATTCTATAAATATTTGTTTGAGACCCCAAACACATAATTCTAAAATCAATATTAATCTCAACATTAATTATTCAGAAAATCACGCATCGAGTCCACGCAAACAAACTGTACAATGAGGTGTACGTATTTTGTTATCTAACGCAAATATGATATTTTGCAGTGTATTTCAAATACACATGAGGAGATTATTATTTTTTAAAAAATGGTTGACCAAGACCATTTTTCTAAATATTCCTATAAGGAATTATCATAACTACTACTTCGTATTCATATATATTTTATGAAAATGTATATTAAATTTGAAACAAATGAAAGAAGAAACAATGAAGAATGAAACAATTCATTATTGCCCAAAAGCACCGATACAATCTAATATTAGTGGTGTTATATCAATGTCTTGTTATATTGCCTATAATCAAGTCTAATAATTCACAATTAAGGAAACAATATTTGACAAAGTTTATTGCACTTTCTAATCTTGATTTCCTTTAACACAAATTGCAATAGAAGAACATCATAAAATTTGATTAACTAACTATAATACTTCTCGTAATTCGATGTTGGATGAGATGTCGTACTTGGATCTAAATACATGTGCATTCAAAATTGATCTTAGCCTCAATTCAACTAGTTATGAAATAGGTAACTGCTAGAAGAAGTTTATAATTAAAAATGAATATTGTTCTTCTATAATGTTTTAATTTCAGTGAGAAATAATTTATTTAATTTATGAATTTATATTATATTATATTATATTAAATCTTCTCCTTTGAAATGGACCAACAAAGTAGAGAGGATTGGGCCAAATGGATATATGCTTGTTGGGTCAAGTCAATGGGCCGCCACCTACAGTTAAAAAGATTGGTCCAGAGTGGCACTAAAAGAAAAACCCCTTTCTCCCCCCGAAATTCATTCACCCGCAGTCGACAAAGGGGGAGAAAGATAACTCAGGTTCTCACCTCTCTAATGGCGGGAGGCAAGATCAAGAGAGAGAGGCCGTACCACAAGGGCGGAGCCGCGGCGGCGTCGAGTCCTCATTTTCAGGGTGGAATCCCCTTTCACAAGTCGAAGGGCCAGCATATACTAAAAAACCCACTGTTGATCGACTCGATTATTCAAAAATCCGGGATTAAGTCTACTGACGTCATCCTAGAGATTGGTCCTGGTACGGGTAATCTCACGAAGAAGCTTCTTGAAGCTGGGAAATCCGTCGTGGCTGTTGAGCTCGATCCTCGTATGGTTCTCGAGTTGCAGCGTCGTTTTCAAGGAACTCCGTTTTCTAATCAATTGAAGGTTGATAATGCATTCCTATTTCGTTTTGAGAGAATCTTTATTTCAAACATCTTGTGGCGTGCAAGTGCTTTTTGTGGTTGGTTTTTAGTTCTCATGTATTTTGTTTCCCTGGAGGTTTGAGAAATTAGCTGAAGAATTCAATAGAATAGGCTGGTAAACTAATTATGGAGTTATTATCATGTTGAAAGTTATTTGCTTTTTCAGTGTTATTAGAATTGAACTCTTCCATATTCGTAATTTACTAATTTTGATAAAGGCGGTATTTTTGCTGTGGGAAAACAATTTGAGTTCAGACTTGTCTCTTCAATCATCTTGCCGTTAATTTTATATTAGTGTTTAGAGCTGGAAATCCAATTTTCGTCAACTATTCTTTGTTTTTGTGATGGAATCCTCCAAATACCGTGCTTGTTCGAACAGAGAGAGTAGCGGTCTTAACTGTTACTAGGATATCTGAATGTCACTGCATGAATTAGAGTTTACATTTTTTGTCTGATTGTACTGAATGCTTTCTATTATTGATATTTTTAGCTTTACTTCTTTCATCTTTATTTGATAGGTCCCTCAACCTCTGAAATGAATAATCGAGGCACTGGAATTAATAGGTCATACTCGATTTATTTGACTTACGTTGTGTTATCTCGTGTTAGCTCGGTGTTTCTGGGCACTTTGTAACCTGTAGCATAATTCTGAAGCAGTGATCAAAACCGATTATTTCAATATTCTTCCTGCAGGTTATACAAGGAGATGTTTTAAAGTGTGATCTTCCATACTTTGACATTTGCGTGGCAAACATCCCATATCAAATTTCCTCTCCTCTTACCTTCAAGCTATTATCTCACCGTCCATTGTTCAGGTGCGCGGTAATTATGTTCCAAAGGGAATTTGCCATGAGGCTTGTTGCTCAACCTGGTGATACCCTCTATTGTCGTCTTTCTGTGAACACTCAGCTATTGGCTCGGGTTAACCACTTGCTGAAGGTTGGAAGAAACAACTTTAGGCCACCACCCAAGGTTGACTCTTCCGTAGTTAGAATTGAACCAAGGAAACCACTTCCTCCTGTGAATTTCAAGGAATGGGATGGTTTAGTCCGAATCTGTTTTAATCGAAAGAACAAAACTTTAGGTTCTTTGTTTAGGCAAAAGACTGTCCTTTCGATACTGGAAAAGAACTACAAGACTTTACAGGCACTGCAGCTTACACCAGAAGGATTTTGGAATGATGCTGAAATGGCATCTTGTGTATCTGCTTTAGGACACACTCTTGGTGATTTGAACATGGACAACGAAGACGGAAAAGATGACGATGAGATGGAGATGGAAATGGACGATGGCGATGCAAAGACCTCGGGTTTTAAAGACAAAGTTTTGGGCATCTTGAAGCAAGGAGGTTTTGAAGAAAAACGATCCTCCAAGCTCTCACAAGGCGATTTCATGCATCTGCTTTCTTTATTTAACATGGCCGGCATTCATTTTTCGTAGTGATAGAACCAGTTTTGCCCATCTCTTCTCCTATTCAAGTGCTACTTTTATTTATTTTTTAATTAAATTTAAATTTTATGCTATTTTTAATATAATTGTCGAATAACCAAATTTAGTTTGACGAAAACATTTATTTTATCATTATTATTTTTCTTTCGAATAAACCAATTCAATCCAGGTCCAATACTTGTTAGGCGTATAGATCCAATTATGCAAAATGGTTAAATACTATCAATCCAAATTTATATTCATCCCCAAAATCAATATTTTATCACTTTACTAATATCAATATCATTTTCAATATTCTAATCAGTGTTCTAAAACTCGGGTTAGACGGTCGTCTAGGCGTTAGGCACGGCTTGACTGCACCGAAAAGGTTCAAGGAGGCCAGCCTATGTGGCAAGGGCGTCTAGGCGGTTCAAGACGGACTTATGTGTTTGAAGTTTTTTTGGTAAATTTTTTTTGGGCTTTCTGAAAGTCGAATTAAACTAGAACATGACATAATGAAAGAATTATAGGCTCGCGTTTTTAATTTTTTGAGATTGAAAGCCCAATTAAAACCATGATTTGTTGACTTGCACTTTTCCTAACACGTCATTATTATCTTCTTTGTCTGTTTACTTCTGCACACATAACAAAAATCGAACCAGATCTTAAAAGTTATTTTCTTCTCTATTTTGATTTCTTTTGCATTATCTATTATTCAAATCATCCTTAAGCAGAAGAAATGGGAGGAATGAACCAATTGTCAATTGGATTTTAACAAAGTTTGGGCTAAAATTTAGCCTAAGAACCATTACAAGTCTCTTGATACCGTGGAATCCGTCTAGCGGCACCTAGTCTCTACTTAGGCGACCTAGGCTCTAGGCGCTAGTCCGACGCTCGACTAACGCCTCACGAATTTTAGAACCATGATTTTAATCCAATTCATTAATGCTTCATTCCTCAGATATAAATATCACATTTATTTTTAATTCATCCAAATATATAAATTATAGTACACTATCTATATTTAATATTTTTTTATCAATTCATTTATATTCATTACATTTAATATAAAATATTGTTTAAAAATATTTTTTATTTTCAACAAAATAATCCAAACACTAACTTTTTATGTAATTCATCTTGAATAGCGTTAATTTATATTTAATGTTCATAAAATAAGACGACCTGCGTGCGTTAACAGCCGGTCAAAGTTCTACCTACCCCTATAAATTTCGAGCTCACTTCAGAGATCAGCTACGGCGATTTCACGAAGAATATTCCGTATAATGAACCCGAATATTGTCTCTCAAGCCATTGCTATTTCTCTACTCCTAGCAGTTTCTTCTGCTGCAGTGTTCTTCGAAGAGCGTTTCGATGGTACCGTCACTGCATTTAGACAGTTGATTTACTTTGTCTGAATTTTGCTTCATTATGCTAATTTTCGGTTGCTTTTATGTTCTGTTTTATCGGATTTGGTTTCTATTTTTTGCTGCGATCTTGCTGTTTTATTGTCGATTAATTTCGATGAGCATATCACTTATATGGTTGACGTAGATCTGGTATAGTTTTTCTCATTTTATGTTAATTTCGGCGCGGAGTTTATCCATCATTTTGTCGCGAATCCAACAAGAAACATAGGCGATGAAGTTTGTCCGGGGACAGAGGATCGAATGAAGTGCTATCTCTTTGTCAAAACCATTATGGTTGCTTCATCGATTCTATGTGTTGTTTAGTTTGGGGCTGTCTGTTGAACTAGACAGAATCTGGCTGTAAATATGTAATGCTGTTATTGTGACGAAATACTTTTGAGATCTGTTGAGTGGTGCCAAAATTGGTGTTTTTCCCAAGGGGTTGATAATTTTCAGTTATAGTAATGCTTCATGTATAGATGATAAACGATTATTCTTGTTCCTGAGTAATTAAAGGTTTAAAGATAGTTAATGTCTGGTTATGGTTTACAAATGGAAGGATTTACTTGCTTGAGATTTTTCCTTGATTATGTTGCATTATATAATTTCTTTGGCTGCTATAAAGATGGATGGGAGAGTCGATGGGTCAAATCTGACTGGAAGAAAGATGATAACATGGCTGGAGAGTGGAATCACACCTCAGGCAAATGGAATGGAGACCCCTATGACAAAGGTAATTATCTAACTGCATAACGGGCACATGGCAGAGCGTGGATTTGTGTGAATAACGAAACACTAAACATCTAGTGCTGATGTTTTCCATGACTTATAGGTATTCAAACCAGTGAAGACCATAGATTTTATGCCATCTCAGCTGAGTTCCCTGAACTCAGCAATAAGGGCAAGACCTTAGTTTTCCAGTTCTCTGTCAAGCATGAACAGAAACTTGACTGTGGTGGTGGATATTTGAAATTGCTTAGTGGTGCAGTTGATCAGAAGAAATTTGGCGGTGACACTCCGTACAGGTAATGTATCTTACTGTCTTTTTATGTACCTGTGTTTTTCGGTACCAGTTATTGCTGAATGATTGCACTTCATGGTTTGCTGCAGCATCATGTTTGGACCAGACATCTGTGGCTACAGCACTAAGAAAGTTCACGCTATTCTCACATACAATGGGGCAAACCACTTGATCAAGAAGGATGTTCCATGTGAAACTGACCAACTGACTCATGTCTATACTTTCATACTCCGTCCTGATGCTACATACAGCATCCTTGTTGACAACATAGAGAAGCAATCTGGTAGCTTGTATTCTGACTGGGACCTTCTCCCTCCGAAGAAGATTAAGGATACTGAGGCCAAGAAGGTTCGCTGTTGTGGTCATACATCAGAATTATTTTTGTTCTGGTACCGTAAATTTTGATATTACCGTTCTCTGAATTTTGAGCCAGCCTGAAGACTGGGATGACAAGGAATATATTCCTGACCCTGAAGACCAAAAGCCTGAGGTATATTAACTTCCTAAGTTTCATATTAGTTGGTAGTATTCCACAATGGATTGTGGCCTAAGAGAATCTCATTTGTTAAATGCCTACAACATATCTAAACTAAAATTTATCTATACAGGGTTATGATGACATTCTGAAGGAGATTCCAGATCCTGATGCCAAAAAGGTAATTATATTAAAATTCAAGTTCTGTTCCTGCATTTCTTCTAACTACTGTATTATGTATACTGCTTGTTAATTGCAGCCAGAAGATTGGGATGAGGAGGAGGATGGTGAGTGGACTGCACCAACCATTCCCAATTCTGAATACAAGGGTCCGTGGGAGCCAAAGGTTTTTGGATTTTTTTTTTGGGTGTAAGTTTGTCAATATATTAAATTAAACAGACTAATTATTTCCATCTTTTTCTATTGCCAGAAAATTAAGAACCCCAACTACAGTGGGAAGTGGAAGAGACCATTGATTGATAATCCAGGTTCCTTGCATATCTTGAGCATTTGATTGCCGATTGCATTTCAAAAAATTAGTCTAATCCCATTGTAACATGGTTTCAGATTTCAAGGATGATCCAGATCTCTATGTTTTCTCTAATCTGAAGTATGTAGGCATTGAGTTGTGGCAGGTACAGCCATTGTGTTTCCTTTGTGTTCAATTTCTGTACAATTTACTCTGATTACATTACATATGTGAATTGGGAAACTATATACTTCTGCAGGTGAAATCTGGAACCTTGTTTGACAATGTGTTGGTATGTGATGATCCAGAATATGCTAAGCAGCTAGCCGAAGATACATGGGGAAAGCAAAAGGACGTATGTGAAATTGTCTTCCTAATATTTCTCTTCCAGTTTTTCAAATGCACATTTCCCCCATTAGACAAGGGAAAATAATGCCTAATATGTCGATATTGCAGGCTGAGAAGGCTGCTTTTGACGAGGCAGAAAAGAAGAGAGAAGAGGAGGTACTTTGTCGCTTATTTATTTGGAATTTATCCTGTCACTACCAATATTGTTCTCTAATTCGAATCACATTCCAAATTATATCCGATTTATGATTCTCTCCACTCTTTATTTATTTTCTATTACATTCAGGAGGCAAAGGCGGATCCGGTTGATTCTGATGTAAGCCCCAAACGCATTCTTGTGACTATATAAATAAGCGTCTTTTCTCATTTAATGTCCTTGTCTCAATGGTCTTCGAATAACAGGCTGACGATGGAGATAACGATTCCGATGCAGAAGACAATGAAGCAGATGATGATGCCAAGCCAGATTCAAAGGAAGACGGCCCTGCGGCTGATGTGGATGATGATGTTCATGTATAAACACCAATCTTTTTCCTCCTTGTATGGAAATCGTTTTATACCATTTTGTTTTACGCTTTATCTCGATTTGCATGCGATGTTCACGCAGGATGAACTGTAGGATGCTTGGATACTGTCATGTTCTAATAAAAGTTCGCTCTCAAGACCAGAAGCTGAGCTGGTTGAGGCGCTCTCTATAAATTTTCCTTATTCTAAATTTACTTGTTTTAGATCTCTGTTTTGTCGAAAAGGCTGAAGTGTTTGAGGCCACATTAGAAAATCTGTGGCAGGTAGCTTTTATTTCGTGCAACTTTGGAGCATTAGAGAACTGATTGGGTGGTTTCGTCACCATTTTGCCACCTTTGCTTAGTTGTACTTCCAAGTATTCCTTTTTGATATAATGGTGTTTTACTTCATGTTTTATACATATAAATTGTTTTATAACTTAAACCAGCTATCTATTTACGTACTTGGAGTATGTCTGGTTTTTATTTTTACCGTCAAATCGTATATATATTGTTCATGAAAAAACTTTTTAAGTGTTTTCGGAAATAGTTTTGTATTTTAATACAATAATGAAAATCAAAATATTATTGAAGAGACATTGAAGCTTTATAATAATATTTTTTTAGATTCTGGCCTTTTGGTTTATTAATCTTTTTTATTAAAAAAGAAAACATGAATTTTCCTTTTTATTATTAGGGAAGGCTGAATTGAAACTTGAAAGTCCAGTAATAACGATTTTTTTTTTTAAAAAAAAAAAACAATTTATCCGCCACAGTCCTCTTGCTCCGGAAAGATACATGACACCAAATTTGATGAACCAAAACATATCAAAGTCCAAACCACGCAATTAACACGTAAACAAAAGTAGTTGACAAACTTGATACAACCCATGAACGTCGCGCAAATTATTATATATACATACATATATAATCACAAGAAACGTCCTTTCAAAGAAAAAAAATTAAAAATCATAAGAAACGTGAAAATCGGATTTATTGGTGGCGATGGTTAGCTCCATTTGATTTAGGCTTCTTCACTAACAAAACCGGACATTTCACATTCTGTGCACAATGATTGCTCACACTTCCCAAAAATGCCCTGTCAATATATATATAAAAAATAAAAATTCAGGAGTTGAGTTTCAGAACTTAGATCTGAATCCAAATTGCAATAACTGAGCTCATATATATAATATAAATAAATATAAATAAAAATCTAAATATCTAAGCAATCTATATATAAAAAAATCCAAATAAAAAAATAAATATATTGTGGATTGAACACCTTTTGATGACACCGTAGCCATGACTCCCCATGACCAAACAATCAACATTTAATTTATCAGCCACCTCACAGATCACATCCCTTGGATCCCCTTGCTCCACCATCGTCTCCACCTTAATCTAAATACACCACATCAACCACTTCCAACATATTAAATTCCATAAGAAAGACAACTCACTTCGTGCGATAAGATGATGAAAAATTTATAATATGAAGATTAAAAATTTGTATATTTGAGTCGATAAAACTATATTTTGACTTATTGATATACTAAAAATATGGTGGTCACATACATACAACTAGCTTACTTGATCATTCAATTCTTTGCAAACTTCTTTAGCTTTGTCTATCACAGAATGGGCAACCTCGTTCCCATACCTCTCCACGGTCGCGATAATATCCGGGGAAAACAAATACCCTACCAATCAAACAAAATTTGAAATTAAATTAAAAAAAAAAGTAGAATATCAAGACTTGATCAAAGTAAACCTGTTGCATCCATGGCTGTGTACACGACTCGAGCTGGTTTGGCATAGAGGAGGACGATGGTGTCTTTGGGATTTCGATCACAAAGGAAGTTTTTGAGATACCAAGAAAGCGCGTACGCACTTTCGTCACCTTCATCAACTGCAACCAAAATCGTGCGACCCCTTTCTTCTGCCATTGATTCGTTTGGAGGAGTAGAATGGTGAAATAGACAATGTAATGAAGACAAGAATTTTCCAGGCTTGAGATATCTATACACAAGTGTCTATATATATTGTTGGGAAATGGGATTTGATTCGATTGGCTGCCTCTTTGGTGGTTTTAAAATGGTGGGCAAATGTTCAATACTTTAATTAAATATATATTTGATATGGACTTTATCCATAACTTTCTTACACATTCCACTAATCTTTTATTTTGAAAAGTCTTTATTGGTATAGTAGTATTACAAATGGATCGAGAAACCACCACGTATTATTTTAGGCAAAAACTTGTGTGAGACGGTCTCACGAGTCGTATTTTGTGAGACAGATATCTTATTTGGATCATCCATGAAAAAAAATTAATTTTTATGCTAAGAGTATTACTTTTTATTGTGAATATCGGTAGGGTTGATCCGTCTCACAGATAAAGATTCATGAGACCGTCTCACAAGAGAACTACTCATTATTTTATGTCCGTACTAAATCATATTCGACTAATGTACAATTTTTAATAATAAAGACATAAATGTTTAAATGGTCTTATTGTAATTATTTCATAGTTTTTATATTCATTTCATATGCCATTTTATTTTGAATTTTTCGATATAAGAAGTGGTGATATGTTTAAATACTCATAATTTCAATCATAATATTAGTCGAAACAAACTGAGAATAGATAATAAGAAAATGAAACCGCGATGATTCGTAACATTTAAAATTTCGATTTCGATACTCAATATATAACATTTATTTCAAAAATCCAATCATAATATTATTTATTTATTTTACTTTATAGGATTGTATATGTAAAAATGTAAAATTACAAAATAAAACATTTATTTTGTAACTAATGTATTTAATTGTATCAATCCACTAATTCCATTCTAGAGGCTCCGGATTACGGGTGTTTTGGTTTGGGTTTCGAACAGCTCATACATCGGCCCATTCGTTTGGATTAGGCGGTTGGTTCTTCAGATCGGAGCTTTTCGATCGGTCACTTGATATCAGTTAATCGGGGAATCGATTGAAGAATTCAAAAATGTTTTTGGTGGATTGGTTCTATGGAGTGTTGGCATCGCTAGGGCTGTGGCAGAAGGAGGCGAAAATCCTCTTCTTAGGCCTTGACAACGCCGGGAAAACTACTCTCCTTCATATGCTCAAAGACGAGGTTCTTTTTCCTTTGATGTTTGATTGTTGCGCATGTTTTTCGGTTATATGCATTCATCGGTCGCGAATCAGATCGAGTCTTATTGATTGCGTTTGTCTTGTATGAGATAATTATTATTCTCAGTTATTTGATTCGAGGAGGGATCGAAATGTGATCTGTGGTGGTGATTTAACGTACTTGCGATGTTAGAAATTTTAATCCGGAGTTGAGGCCCCTGGATTGATCATCTCTGGTGATAAAAATAAATTTGATGATACCAAAATTTTAACTCGGGTTGGGGGTTCGGTCTGGAGAGTAGATTTTCAAATCTTCACAGCTGACTCGGGCCGGGTTGGAACTCTGAGTTCTGGCCAGACAGAAATAGGGTTAGCATTGGAGANTATCAAAATTAGCAAGAGAAAATGAGTTAAAACTGTGACCAATACTTGGTATTTATAAAGGTAGGAGATTGGATACCTTGTTGGAGTAGGACTCTTGCTGACCTGAGATAATAGACCTCAAACATCATGATTCTGTGACCATGGCGGCTGAAACTCTTACCTTATCTTGATTAGATTTAACCGAATCCCGCATTTATCGGAACCCCTTATCTATTATGAGAATGTCTTTACATTCCCTAACTGCATCAGGGCTCGGATTCCCCGGCCCCTTGGTGGGCTCGGAGCCTCGGACTTCTAGCTGTATAGCACACTGGTGGGTTCGGATTTCCCATCCCCTTGGTGGGTTTGAACTTCTAGCTGTATGGCCCCTTAGTGGGTTCGAACTTCTAGCTGTATGGCCCCTTGGTGGGCTCAAATTTTCCAGCTCTTTGGCGGGCTTGGATTTCTGATAATGCTAAGAGTTGTGGGCTTGGAATCCTGATAGGGCTAGGGATGGTCTTGATATGGGCTTGGATACGCCCATGTGTACCAAATTTAGGAGACATCAAAATGCAATGCTTTCGCCTTCGTTTTAGCCGTGGAAAAAAGTTTTTAGAACATCTTCCAACAGAGAAATTATGCGAAATTTGTTTTGTTTATATTGTATGATATACCAATAACCGCTTAGAAATGTTTTTAAATTTGATTCTTATTTCGTCTGAAGAAAAATATAATGGAAAATTTCAAAAAAGTTTCCTATCGGTTTCAATTTCCTTTTTCTAAAAGGAGCAGAGTGAATAAAAGTTGAGTAATGATACATTAGGTAATCTGCTGTAGTTACATCGATAGAACGTGATTTTTTTTAGTTCCAAGAATTCATTCTCTTGTTAACTTTTCATTTGTTTGATTTATGTCATTTTTTGGAACGGGGTGTGTAGAGGAAGGCAAAACTGAAAAAAGCAAAAAGAAAATTAATGGAACAGGTTCTTGTACCATAATCCATTTTAGTTAACCAGCTATTGATTTTTAAAAATGTTCTATGTATAGTTGGATAACACACAAAAAAAGGTATGAACATATTATTAACTGACATTTCTCATAAACATATTCTTTGTACTAGCATTTCATCTGCGATTTTCTTTCCAAAAATAAAGCTCGAGTGTTTGTGTATTTTTTCCTCAAGGATTGGAAACATAAAAGCAATAATTAAACCCACTGTGAATGTTTCATCCATTTTGATGCTGTTTTGCTTTGTGCTTGGATTTAGAAATGAATATTATATTGTCAATGTGTTGGAAATAAGCAGAGATTGGTACAACACCAGCCGACTCAGTATCCAACATCAGAGGAGCTGAGTATTGGAAAAATCAAGTTCAAGGCTTTTGATTTGGGTGGTCATCAAATAGCCCGCAGAGTTTGGAAAGATTATTATGCCAAAGTATTATTTCTTTTCCTTGTGGATTTAATTTTTTAATGATCCTTAGTTAGTAGTCTGCATTGTAGTATTGCCTGATTTTGTTGTACTGTTCTTTGTTGACTATTTTAGACTTTATTGGTGGTATTCCAAATTTACCACTATATGATTCTCTTTTTACTCTAAGCCTTGTGAGCATAGAGAATTTATTGAACTTATTCTAAAAGCATGTTTCCATAAGAAATTATTATAGATTATCAAAATTTTTCTTCATCAATATCAAAGGAAAAAAAAAGCACATGAAACCAAGTTTTGTACTCTACTAGGACATTATTCTCTTTGAATATCAGCGAATCTGTACCATGGAGATTAAAGACAGGCTAAGCTACAAACCCCTTCAGTATACTTTCTTTACGAAGATACTTATTTGATAATTTTGTTTGTTCTTGTCTTCTTAGTAATTGTAGTCCTCATTGGCTGCAAACAACGTTAGTCCATTTTGGCCAATCACTTTGTTATTATCATTTGGCTGTTAGCAGTTGCATAGAATGGAGCTTAGTATTAAAGATTACCATAACACAAGTTTACCTGTGAATTTCTGATGGACTATAAGATAATTTTTTTGGTGGAAAGGTTGATGCAGTTGTTTACTTAGCAGTTGCATGGAATGGAGCTTAGTATTAAAGGTTACCATAACACAAGTTTACCTGTGAATTTCTGATGGACTATAAGATAATTTTTTTGGTGGAAAGGTTGATGCAGTTGTTTACTTAGTGGATGCCTATGACAAGGAGAGGTTTGCAGAGTCAAAAAAAGAGCTTGATGCACTCCTATACGATGAATCCTTGGCTACCGTCCCATTCTTGATTTTGGGCAACAAGATCGACATCCCTTATGCTGCCTCGGAAGAGGAGTTACGTTATCACATGGGTTTGATGGGCATCACCACTGGCAAGGGCAAAGTCAACTTAGCCGACTCCAATGTACGCCCTCTTGAGGTATTCATGTGCAGCATTGTCCGTAAAATGGGTTATGGAGATGGCTTTAAATGGGTGTCTCAGTACATTAAGTGATGGCTGATAAAAGGTGATACATTTTCGTGTTTCATGTAGAGATAATATATTTCACCGCACTTGAGTTGGTAGTGTTTGCTTTAAAACATTGTTGCATAGATTTCAGTTATTTTAATTTTCTATTAACATGCACTGTGTCTTGAATGTTTCAATACGTCAATTGCCACTCCTTTAACTGTAAACAAACCAGAAATCAAACTGATCACATGAATTTATACAATCACATCCTCCCCCAAGTGGAATTGGTTTTCTTTGAATTGAACATTGATCTGATCAATAAGTAAGATGGACTATGATCCTTAACAATGTCTCAGCACCATCAGTAACATGCTGACCAGTTGGAATGAGTGATCGCACCTCTGCAAATCCACACGCATTCTTAAACTTACCTGTGCCACCGGTAACTGAGAGTCGTGACATGGTGCCACCAATCTTGAACACCCCGAAAAAGTTGATGCTATCTCCATATTCCCCTCCTTCAAGCATAGCTGTGAAAGCCATCATTTGTATGGATCCATCTGCAGAGCTTGCGACGTAAATCCCTTCCGCTTTACCCAATTGTTGGGAGCCAAACTCTGGAGCTGAGGTCAAGAAATCATCGATAACTGTAATTGTTCCAAACCCAAGTCCCAATCCATCAGGTCCTAACTGTGTGGTGATCGAGTTGCCAGTATTTGGTATTCCGGCAAAAGTTGTGCCTGCTAAGCCTGTACCTAGAGGAACCCCATTAGGATTTACGGTTGGGATTGCACCATTGGCATTGGGAATGGCAACTGCACCATCCGGCGGCAAGAAACCGAGAGGCCGCGCAAAGGGCACTTGGCCGCTGTAGATACTACCTAATAAGCCGGTGATGGGCCTGGCCGTAGGGTTGCTGCCACCTAGAATGTCATGCATGTACATCTCGAACACTGGTTCACCTGTTGCTGCAGCTGTTGGATCAACTGCGGCTACAATTGTTGCCAGACCAAGGGATGCAAATAGCATTGAAAAGCATGCGATTTGCTTCAACATTTTCAAGCCTTTGTATAAGAAACCTATTGTCTTTGGTTTTGGATGGTGTTGACTGGTATTAGAAGTGGGTTTTATAAATAAATTTTGCTTTGGTCGTCGTTCGAGAAAAATGGAGTAGTTGTAGTCATTGTGAAGTTGTTAGGAGCATTTGATTATCAATTTGTCTAGTATATAGAAGTGGGGATGGACTCAAGTTTAGAAGGTACAACTAAACAAACATGTGTGACTTTATATGTGAATTTCCATTTGTCTCCTTATTAATTGTTTGCTTTACATTAATTGCTTATTTTAAATGTGTCTTTTCATTCTCCTTATTCATATTTTAAATATGTGTGATTATTAATATTTAATTTTTTATATTTACCCTCATCATAATATGTTATTTTTATCCATTTTATATTTACCCTCATTATAATATGTTATTTTTATCCAATGATATCTTTTCATTATGTAAATTAGTATTTGATTTTTTTATGCCTACCCACATTATAATATGTTATTTTTAATCCAATTGTTTAGATTTTTTATTTATCTTTTATTCATATTTTAAATATGTGTGATTATTAATATTTAATTTTTTATGTTTACTCACGTTATAATATGTTATTTTTATCCAATGATATCTTTTCATTATGTAAATTAGTATTTGATTTTTTTATGCCTACCCACATTATAATATGTTATTTTTAATCCAATTATTTAGATATTTTATTTATCTTTTCATTATGTAAATTAAATTAATTAAAGTTTAGAAATAACTTATTATCGAATTGTGAATTTTCTTTGGAATCTTGTTAATTTTTTTTCATGTCCTCATGTGACAGTTTGCTAGAATTTATGCGTTTAAATTAAAGTTTTTTGAAACCGAAATTTTTTTGCGATTTATATTTATAAATTATTTAAAAAAAACACGATAAAAGATTGTTGCGATTTGAGCTGTCAATTTGGGTTGGTTCTGTCGGTTTGGCCTGCACCGCCAAACAGTTTATGTGAATTGGGTTGAAATTTTATCGACTCATTTAAAGGTGAGCCTAAATGAGCTCGCACGAGTTTATATTAAATAACTATATATAATATTATAAATTTTCAATCATGAATTCTTGATATAAAATGGAAAATATCAGTTTGATTTCAAAATTGTGATGTTATTATCTTGTCCAAAAATTGTGGGTTGTTGACATTTTGGTTGTCACTCAAAATTGAGTGTCCAATTTGACATTTGAGTTGTATTTTTGGATTCTTGACAATATGTTCGTCAACATATTATTTTTAATCTAGTTTTATCAGTATTGTGAGGAGTAAATACATTTATTACAATATATAAATATTATGATCTCTTTAAATTAATATTCACTTTCATGTTTGACATATTATGAATTTTGGTAAAATGAGAAATAATAAATTCAAACAAACGAATATACAAAGCGAAACCAGAATTATAACATAAATTAATATATAAATTTTTAGTGAAGTTATCGATGTTAAGATGTATAACAAATCTTATATCATAATATATAAAATTTCAACCTTATGAATGAAATAAATCAAACATATATGAAATATACAAAATTTTATTACACAATCAAGTAATTTATTATACTTGTATTTTATTCTACAAGAATTCTTATCAAACTCAGTGATTGTGGATTTAACATCTATTAAATCAACAAACTAAAGAGCGTGTCAATTAAACTAATTGACTAATCAAATATTCTTGAATTTTCTAATTAATTTTTTATCTTGATAATCTGTTTCATTTAATATTTTAAATTATAAGACACCGTTACTATAACTAAAGACGCATTTTTTTAAATGTTCATAAGGACTTAATCACTAACTCATATGGAAAAACATTTATCGACATACTATATTAAAAACATTCTAATTAATTCAGCGCATTTGCTGAAATTTTTTTAATTAATTAAGAAAAATTAATTTACAATAATCATATTTAATCTTTTTGAGCTAACACTGTTTATGTTATAAGATATTTATCGCATTTCTTTATTTGTATGATAATCTTTAAATATGAATTATGATGTATATTGTTTTTCTAAAAGTTCTTAAATAATGATTTGATACATTTATTCGACACTTCAATATTAACATTTTAAAATATATTAATTTTATATTGTATGTGTGCAACACTTCTAATCATGATTATAAAAATTTAAAAAATGAATTAGGTAGAACATAAAAAATTACACAATTAATCAAAAGACAGAAAATAAAAATTAAATAATTATCTATTACCTATACACTACTAATACCGACTTCTAAAGATTGAAGTCGGTGAGAGTGGAGGCAACTATGTACTAGCAACTATGTACTAAAAAAATAAAAAGTTAATGTTTGAATGAGTCACACTGAAAAGTTAGTGAAGTAAAAACGAAGGACAAAGTCGGTTAATAAAAATATTATGATGTGTTAAGTTGAATGAGAATCATATATATAAGTATCTCACTTGGTCTCACCTTATCTCTTATCTCTGTACAAAGCGAAAGTTTATGCATTGTAGTGTTCTATATTTTCTTAATTTTTCATCATCTATTGGTTTTTATTGATATATTAGAATTTTTTTCAAACATCTAATCTTAAATGTGATCAATTATCCAAATACTTATTATACTTTGTATACAATAATAAATAGATTAATATATTTGAAGATAGAAAAATTAATATATTGAGAAGAATAAAAAAAATGTTAGAATTAATACTATAATTATCTATTGTCAATATTAAATTTAACATCCTACATTCGAAAATATGTTTATTGAGGTAAAGACTATGATGATAAACTAAAAATAATAATTTATTTATCGATGTAACGTAATAATAATGTGATCGTTATTCGGAATCAGAAAATGATATACTTTGACTTTTTTATTAAATTGCATAAACAATTCTTTCAATATTTTTTGTGGATAAACATGTTAAATCTATTAAAATTTAATGATGAATATGAATGTATTAATTCAACTTTCAATTTTGGTTTCGGGATTTTGTCAACTTTTCTGATTTTTCTTTTATTTTAAAATATAAATTTTCAAATAAATGAAATTTTTTTTTCTCTACTACTTATGTAGAATATCAAGTATATATTCTATTCAAATGTCTTATAAATTTATATGATATAGTAAAATGTTATTTGGATAAACTTATTGTTGGGTACAATAATTGATCATGTTAGGTAGAGTAATTGAAATGTTGTGCTTGAGATGTTGTACTATTTAAAATATTTGATTTGCACTGTTACCATAATCTATAGGTTTTGATAAACCAGTAAACGCTTGAGCCTACAATTGGTATCAGAACCAAGATCGCGACTTTGATTTTCATTGATTGCAATCGATGCAATTATTAGGAGATAGATTGTTTGGTACAATAATTGTCCACTCTGGGTAGGCGCTTGAGATGTTGTATGATTTAAAGATTTGACTTGCATAGTTACCATCAATTATAGCTTTTGGTAAAACGACAAACGCTCGATCATATATTATTCGATTGTAAAGCTAGAAGAAACATATTGCGTCGACTTTTAGTTTTGAATTGATCCTTTACATGTTACTCGGTTTTTAAATTTGGAAGCATTCTATAGTTTTCAAATATTATTATACATTGAATTATAATTTATCCCTTTCAAATTGGAAAATATACAATAAAACTCATGTAAATATTATTAACAAAAACATTTAAAAGAAATATTAGATTTGTCGATAATCAAAATAAGAAATAAATAAATTTTTATCATTGAGTGAGAAATAAGATATTTAAATAAAGTTATAATTGACACAATGAAATAATGCACCTACATCCATTTATCAATGTATTTTGCAACTAAAATGTCAAAAAAAGTTTCCACGTATTATTTTTATATCATATTTAAAATAATTATGAATCCTAATTTTTATTATTTTGAGTTGGCCTTAATTATAAAAAATCATTGTGAATAAATTGAATTTGAAAATTTTTATATTTATGTATATCACATATTAATATATCAACCTAAGTCCAGGTAATAAAAAACTACAAAAGTAACTTATTCATCTTCAATGTACAAAAATTATATAGTAAAGATATATGGCAATTAAGACAATGAAGTAGAATATATGCTCACATATAACAAAATATATAAACAAGAAAAACAATAAATAAAAATATTTTTATAGATATAAATATTTTTTTATAACTTTTTACAGTGAGTTGGAGAAGATAAAAGAGAAAAAATATTAACTCTTTTGGGTTACACAATAAAAATAGAAATGTAAGAAGTGTTTGTTATACAATGAATTCAGTTTTCAAATTAAATGTATACTATGAAGTTATATTTACTGATACTCACGGGAAATTTAGGGTCCGATTCCGGCGAGTGTCGCTAATCCAAACGCAGGTTTTGAAATTGTCCTGAGCCTGAAATCACAAATAAGACCGTTAGAAGGGGGTCAGGAGGGTGTCCTGGCGTAACCCCTCCGACGCTCAAGTCAGAGAATGAGGATATATGGGGGAGCAGCTAAGGACGCTTCTGAAAACAATATAGTGAATGCCTTATCATACGCTCAAACCTGATATTTATAGGAGAATACATGGGCCCTTGATGAGCCTGTCTTCCATTTGGGCTAAGGATGGGCCCGAGATAATGGGCCCATCCATGGGGTATCATTTACCGTTCAAACTTTATAAATACAATGAATTTTTCTCAAGATAAGGGTACACAAATGTTCCCATTAAGATATTTAATCAATTAGAAAAACTAAATATATTATTTTTCTGGAGGTAATACCGATATGACATTAGNGATGAAAAAATTACCGAATTAACCGATTAGTTTTAAAAAAATCTATGATTTAACTTTAATTATATATGTAAATTTTTTGAACACTACAATCTACACAAATGCATAAAAACATAAAATCACATACATCACAAATTTTTATTTAGAATTAAGGCTGATTTTAAAATTAAAAATAAAAATATATATTAAAATTGATAAATAATAATATTTATTATATCGGTTAATTCGGTTAGCCGATTTCAAAATTTTGAAAACCGTAACCGAACCGATCGAATTAACCGATATAAACAATTTTTTTAATTTGAAAATTGAATTTCCGAAATAACCGAACCGAATTTCCGAATTGACTCCGTTCTGTTGGTTAATTCGGATTAACCGAAATTTTGCTAACCCCTAATAATAATGTGTAGTTTATATGTTATCAAGTATAAGTGTCTAATAAATTAAAGGTGACTAGAAAAGTAAAAGCATCCAGTAGAAATTGTTGTCAATTTACATGAAAGATAATAATAATCAAACAACATTGTAAATAAAAAATTGCATATCATTGATTGTCAAAAAAGATTGTAATAATTGAATATTATAATAAAATATATGCATTATTGAGAGAATATGAAAAATAACAAAAGAAAACAATATGATAAAAAAGATATGAGAAAATTTTAGTAGTCCAAATCTTTTTTAAAATTAAAAAAATATGTTTTTTTTCCAAATTATTTACATATGCTAATTAACACGAATTGTCAAAATTTATAGTACTATTATCATTGTCTTTTGTCGAGTTAACTAATTTTATTTCAAATTCTAATTACTTCAACATATATTTTTCACGTGCAACGCACATGCATTATTTCTAGTATATATATATATATATATATATATAGAAGTGGGGATGGACTCGAGTTTAGAAGGTACAACTAAACAAACATATATATATATATATAAATTAATGTGAATACACATGTTTGTGTGTGTATATGTGTGTATATATGGATTGACAATTGAAATATTAGGAAGAGTTCTATAAGTTTTGATTTAGATTTATACATGTGCAAGCATAATCACTTCAAACATGTGAGAGTATGTGTTTTGATTGAGAGGGTATAACTTTGGGGATTGATGTTAATTTTATCTACCTATTTGTATTGTATGCTAAGAAACCAAACGTAGTTGATGTCATAATGAGATAAAAACTTTGTTTTAATTTTGAGAACAATAATTTTACAAACACGATGATCATATTTGAAAAAATATAAATCATATTATTTTTAATCTAGGTGTCCGAGTTTTATAATTTTTTGTTCTCTAACTGGTCCTCAAGTAAATCTGGATACGACTACAACTTATATAAACTTGGAACCAACTTTGTGACATCTCCCACAAGAATTTGGATTGATATTGTGGTTGTTGGACAAGGTTAGAAAACATTTCGTGACCTAATTTTATTGCTTCAGTTTTGGTTTCTTCTTTTACAATTTTCAATCCCGTGGAACAAATGTAAGTAGTGACTGAAGTCCCATATATTTTTCTTGAAAAATATATTTCAAATAACAACAATATTCGGTCGATGGTATATTCATCAAAATTATTATTGAAATTGCTTTGAAATCCATAATTTCAAATTTATCGAATAGTTTTCATTAAAAAACCTGGCCACATGTTCGACTCGAATAAAAAAAAATAAAAAATAAAAAGAGTCATTGGTGTTACGGTTCAACGAATCAATATAGACCGGTTCCTACGGTTCTACTCCGTTTTACACCTTCAAAATGAGGGCGGGTAGTTCTTGAGCAAGTTGCCCGAATCATTTAAATTAAACAAAGCCCAATATCTAAAAGCCCAATGTGGGCCCAAATTTGTTGACCATTTCTCAAATCTAAGTAAATGTCCCTTCCGAAGTTACTTCAATTGCATTGATCTCACCAATCTACCATCGTTCTTAGATCTATTTTGAATTCAATATTGTATCGCTTTTTCATCTGATTTTTGTCAAAAAACTGTGACAACTATTGAATTGTTGGTAAATGGCGACGAGGAATCGGACCATTTTGTACAGAAAGTACAGGGACGCGTTAAAGAGCGTCAGAGTTCCGGTGGGATTGTCGCCGTCTAGTTCGGGCGGCGGGGGTCCGGTGATCGAGCTTTCAACTGCGTCGTTACTTAAACGTGATCGATCTTATGCTCCTTTAAGTACTGAAGATCCCGGAACCTCCAGGTAATATCTTAATTTTGTGATTTGGCTTATGTGTTTCTACCTTTTCTGTTTACTTTCAAGTGATTTATGTTTTTTGAGGTGATTGAAATTTGATGTCTGAGAGGAAAGTGTGCAAAAGTTATGGAATGAATCGATTTTGTAAATTGGGAGGTTCTTATATAGTTAATAATAGTAGCGAAAATTTTAATGTGATGTGATTTACCGATTGATTTTATATGATGTGCGAACAGGCTTGAAATTGTTCATTTTATGATTGATTCTTCGGATACTCGTAAGTTTACAATACCTTGGTAACTAAAGCAAGCAATATGTTTGAGTTCCTGCTGAAGATGAGCTTAGTGTATATCCATGAAGTAATCCTGACAGATATGCTCGTTTGGATATGCTATCAGATTCTTATGCTTGAAAAAGTGTATTTTAGAGTATCCATCGATTTTCTCTGCTCTCTAAATTAAAGGAAGAAGATGTTGATGTCTTGTTAAAGTAAATTAAGCACCTTTTCTTTTATTTTTTTCGTGATCGTTGATTGCCAATTTTCTTCAGAGCAATTAAAGATCCCCCTGGCAGATTCTAACATTGTTTTGCACTATAGTAGGGGCACAGTTGCAGTAGGTCTACCACCTGCATGGGTGGATGTGTCGGAAGAAATAGCATCTAATATACAACGTGTAAGGCTAAAAATGGGTGAGTTAGCAAAGGCTCATGCCAAGGCTTTGATGCCTTCATTTGGAGATGGTAAAGAAGATCAGCACCGTATTGAGGCTCTCACTCTAGAGATAACTGATCTTTTAAAAAAATCAGAAAAAAGATTGCAAAGATTCTCTGCTGGTGGGCCTTCAGAGGATTCAAACATCAGGAAAAATGTCCAGGTATTATCTGAATCTTTTGTTACCTGGATCGCATTGCAAATAGATTTTGTTGTTACTTATATGCAAAAGGCAGAATTGGTGTACATGATTTTGATATTATCTATGTTCAAAGGTTTCAATTTCTAAATAAAATAATAGTGAATAGTGAGGTCTATATTGTTATTGCATGTCTAACGCTGGCTATAATGTAATGAAACATACATTATATAGCGTTTAGAAGCAGCCAATATGATAGTTTATACGACTTACCAAATCCAGGACATAGTAAATTGAGCTGGTGCCTGGTGTAAGCTAACAAAACTTATACACTAATTCTGTCGCATGTACCACATGAGCCCTGATCTTTGTATTTTAAGTTGATGAAATGTATGATGGTGAATGCAATTCAAAGAAGCAATATTGTTTTTTTAAAATCTTATTCCACACTCATTGTATTACAGGAAAAACTCATGAGTGTTTCAAATCTATGGTGTGGAAGGAATCAAAGAAGTTTCTGTTATTATATTCTCCGCTTCCCGTTTCACTGAAACAATTGGAAATTTCACCCGTAATACAATGAATGTGGAATGAAGCCAATAACTCTATATTGTTAGATTGTCCCCGTCCTGTATTCCTTTTTCGGATTCCCTGTCCCATGCATCGTAGGAACTTTGTTTGACTTGCTCATGTATGTTTAATATGTAGTTTAATTTATAATTAATTCGGCATTCTTGAGAATCATAAATGTAATATTTCAGTCAATTTGTATCGGATAAAGAGGAGGATGTGTCATTAATTTGAGTTTGAATCTGTATCGGATAAAGAGGAGGATGTGTCATTAATTTGAGTTTGAATTCTATATATATGAATTATTGGAGAAATATGGAGGTATTTAAGTAAAAAAAGAAAAATCTTTTAGACGCCGCAACCCCCTAGGCGCTTAGCAGGGTGGGTGGCCGTCCGCCTACCGTCTACCGTTTTTAGAACACTGAATATCGTTCACACTATTTATTAGTAGAATTTCTCTCCTCTGTCCACTGGAAAATTATTGATAAGTTCAATCATTTCAGTTATTGTTTGGACTTTGGAAGGTTGTGATTGATATAAATTAATGTTTTTGACAGCGTTCTCTTGCAACAGACCTTCAAACCCTCTCAATGGAGCTTCGTAGGAAACAGTCCACATATTTGAACCGACTTCGACAACAGAAAGAGGTATTTAACTTCATGATAGAATACTGTTTTACGAATTCAAAAGGAAATATATCTTGACGTACAATTCTGTTGCAGTGAATTGGAAGTGTTTTATTTTAGTCTCACTTACTGAACTGTTCAATGTTTACCTTTGGTGATTGCACATGATGACAATTTTTTAACATCTTGGCATTTCTCACAGGGTCCAGATGGAGTTGATTTAGAAATGAACCTGAATGGAAACCATTACACGAGGAATGACGAGGAATTTGATGGGATGGTATGTGAATTAGTTTGTGTTTGACAAAGATCTCTTACTATTTTCCCTTTATCGTATGCATAGATGATTAGACCAGCATACTTAAGTAGGGTATACATGAATCTTTTACACTCTGACGTATATTCTGTAGGATTGGATCTGCTCCATGTATTCTATTTTCTCCATCTCATTGGCAGTACAATTTGATGTACTCAACAACCAAGTTATAAAATTCAAATAGACAATTTTTGGTCAATAACACAATGAGCCATAACAAAAGACCGTAGATACCTGAATAGAGTAATTAAGCATTAATTACCACTTGGGAGGCACCTAATCCTTGATATGAAAAAGGTAACCACTTCTCAACCTTTCAACTGTCTACCTCATTTCTCATATTTGTACATCATGATGAACTCCCACCTCTTGCAAAAGATAACTTAAATTCTCCTGCAGTTTTTTGCCCCCAAAACCATGTCCAATTCATATGCATCGACTGAAGGTTCTGAGGATTAGATTGCACTCGGCGCCTTAAGTAGGGTTGCTATATCTGAGTCCCGACCTAAGACAAATTATTCTCATATTCAAATGCCATCTTTTACTTCCAGAGGAGATTATTCCACCACTGATCCATCAATTCAAATTCCATTCACGATAGATTTAGTTATGACATCATAATCTATAACCGATTCCTTGTTTTGGCATTTTTCTGATAGATTCTTAATTACTATTTGAAAGACAGATTTTACACGATTTAATATTTCTGTTTCTGTGTAAATATCATTAGGGATTTAATGAGCATCAAATGGCAAAGTTAAAGAAAAGTGAGGCACTCACCGCAGAAAGGGACAGAGAAATTCAACAGGTGACACACAAGTCTAGTTTTTCCTCTTCATTTTTCATTTTAAAACTCACTGGTTTGATGCTAATTCATCCAAATGCTTTTTTTTTTCTTTTAAAAAAGGTGGCGGAATCAGTCAATGAACTTGCCCAAATTATGAAGGATTTGTCAGTTTTGGTGATTGATCAGGTCAGAGGCTTGACAGCATCTATACACCATCTTCTCCTGCTAATCCTGTAATAGGTTTTTTCGAAGTTTGATCAACACCCTTGAAATGAACTATTCCTAATCAGGGGACCATTGTTGACCGGATAGATTACAACATACAAAATGTTGCAGCATCCGTTGACGAGGGCCTGAAACAGCTCCAGAAGGTCATCACACTTTCAAAATCCGCTTCTTATTTTCCGACAGATATTTGTTTACTGTTCCCTGTCATGATTAAGCCTGGTTGATAATTTTGAACTGCAGGCCGAGAGATCCCAAAAACAAGGCGGTATGGTTATGTGCGCCTCAGTTCTCGTCATCATGTGCTTCGTCATGTTAGTTCTCTTAGTACTGAAGACAATAGTCTTTTAACCGTGAACTCAATTTCTTCCTTTTCTCCAATCACATCGGGGCTCACCATTTACACATTGGAGACTCATAAAACAAAGTGGAAGGTTGGGGATTTCAAATTTCCTAGTCAACTCAATCTTACAGAAATTTCTAATTAATTTTATCGATACCACAAGCGATCCATTTTTTTTCCGATTGTGTATACGTACTCGGGAACGATAGATTTGCCCCGGGGACTTCTGTATAGTGTGGAAAACATTGGATTAAATCTACATCCCTGGGAGATTTTTTGTTGTCTCATTTGCAATTTTCTTCTTGTTGTCAACGGGGGAGATCAAATTTATACTTGATCTTTGTTTTGATTCACGAATATTAATATAATAAATGTTTCTATTTTTTAAGCATTGAACTATCATAAACAATAAATTTTATAGAAGACTAATATTCAAGAATAATGAGATCCGGTTTCCTAATAATATCTGGTGCATGTACTTTTTCAAATGCCATAATTGATCAATTGTGTTGAATACATTTAATTTTCAAGGAAAAAAACTTTGCGAATACCACACATATTTGAGTGTACATATTAATGCATGTTTATTTCAATACAATATGCCAAGTTTACGGTAAATGGTGTATATTTCAGTACAATAAATTATTTACATAGTGAGATATAAACAAATTATTATTTACATAAACAATATTTAATTTAAATTTAGTTGATATTAAAAAAGATTATTTAAATATGCTACTAAAATTAAACTCAATTAAAGAAAGAGTATATTAAAATTAAACTCAGATTGGAACATGCAAAGTTTTCTATAAAAAAAGGTCGAAACTTGTTTGGAAAATGATTGTTTGAATGGGCATTGGACTGATAAACGGCAATACACCATTCAACTCTTGAATATTTGAGTTTGATTCGTTTATAATCGAAACGAGTTCAAGTTTTAATTAATGAATATATTTATGACTCACGAGCTTATTTGATCTTTTATCGAATTTAAATATGCTTAATAAATATAAAAACTAAATTATATTTTTTTTATTAATAAATTTTATTCTAATAAATAAATTTAATAGATTTTTTTTATATTTTTCATAACTAAAATCTAAATTATATAAATCAAATATCAAAATTATTAATTTTTTTATTTAAGAATAGACTCACGAGCCTACTAATAAATATATTTATAAACTAACGAGTCAAATATTATAAAATTTAAAATTAATTTGTTTATTTTAAACAAATATTAACGAAGTTTAATTATCTATACTATTATATTAAGTATGAGGCCCTAATAATAACCGCTCTATGAGGACACCAACTTTCTTTCATGTTTTACCTTTTTTAATTTTTTATATTTACTATTTACTATGTTATTATAGTTGAGCCCCTAATAATAACCACTCTATGAGGACACACACTTTCTTTCCTATTTTACCCTTTCTTATTTTTTATATTATATTTTTTCTTAACAAATAATATTATATTCACCGTCATAAGAAAACTGCTCACGTGAAAAAATAATATTATTTCTTCTCCAAACTAGCCACTGTGAAAAATAAACTCTCTTCTTTATGTTGTGACGTCATTATGTTGTAATATCATGAATATTTAATATATTAACCACGTGTATTTAGGACATACACAACGCCAATGTCACGGTTACTAGTTCTAATAAATCTCGACGGCTTGTCTGACAGAGGACTGGCTACATAATTCAAATTAGAAACCTATTTCTGTAAATATCCGCCGATCCATGCCCCATTACTTAAAATATATTTAGGAAACCTCCATATAAATACCTTTCACACTCCTCTCGCCACACCTCCCCGATTCGAATTTCATAATTCCCCAATTTCGTAAAAGTAAACTTTTGCTATACCTGAAGCGATGTCGTTGAGGCCCAATTCCAGGGTTGAGGTCCGCCGCAACAGGTATAAAGTGGCGGTTGACGCGGAGGAGGGACGCCGTCGGAGAGAGGACAACATGGTGGAGATTCGCAAGAATCGTAGGGAAGAGAGTCTGCAGAAGAAGCGCAGAGAAGGAACTCAAGGGAACCAGTTGTACCCTGTCCCTGTGCAAGCCAACACCAGCGAGAAAAAGGTGTAGAGTTGAAAATGAATTGTTTCACTTGTGAAGCTACTGTCTATTTGAATTATCTGTATTTCTTTTTTTGATTGATTTTAAGGTTAGAAGTTGAATATTTTTTCTGTTATCTTTATGTTATGATTATTTTTCTGTTTGCTTTTTAATCGATTGTAGGTTTCGGTGATAGATTTAACGTGCGGCACCCCTATTTGGATTTTTTCTAAAGTTGCTTGATCTTAATTTAATAATAAATAGAGAGAGATATTTAAAAAGAAAATGATTTCGAAGTTGATATCAATATGTAGAAGATATTATCTTTGCAGAGTTATCGCAAATTGTGTATTAGTGGTTGATTTGCTTCTGAGATCTCATAAGGTATTTATACAAGTGAGCTCTATCGTATTGTTTATCTTCAGAGATCAAATGCTGTATTGTGATAGGTTGGGGTTGATATTGAATTTCCATTTGGAAAGTGCAATCACCACTAGATTTTTTGGGGGCAAAAATCTCAATATCTGTCCGTTTGTTCTTGCAAACCAATGGGAGTTTACGGTTTTGTGTGTGAAGCTTGCTGGATTGCATATACTGTGGGGCTTCGTAATAGTGATTTTTATTTATCTTATATACAGTGTTTGGATATATTTGTGTTGGAGAATTTGGATTTGTTGTAAAAAAAAATACTTTTTCCTACTTGGGAATTTTATAGTTGTTCAAACTAGTGTATCAAAAAGATTACTCATGACAGACCTGTTTCACAGTTTTCTCTGGCAATAATTGTGTGAGGGCTTGTTAGATTGATTGAGTGTTGAACCTGCAGGTCCAGTTAGAACATCTACCATCAATGGTTGGTAGTGTTTGGACGGATGATGTCAATAGACAGCTTGAGGCCACCACTCAGTTCCGCAAATTACTTTCTATTGGTGAAAATTTGTGTTTAATTAATTTAGTTTAAAAACTTTTTATTTCCCAGTTTCTAGTTATTGAACAATTCTTTTTCAATGACATTGTTTGTCAGAGCGCAGTCCTCCAATTCAGGAGGTAATTCAATCAGGAGTTGTTCCTCGCTTCGTTGAATTTCTGATGAACGAGAACTTCCCACAACTTCAGGTATAAATTAGAAATATATTTTATAAACTATGTACTGGCTTATGTAGCTCTTTAGGCTCTCTATACATTTTGATTTTAATTATTCTCAACTGAATGTAGTTCGAGGCAGCTTGGGCACTGACGAACATTGCGTCTGGGACTTCTGAACACACTAAGGTTGTAATTGATCATGGAGCTGTCCCAATTTTTGTGAAACTTCTTAGTTCTCCAAGTGATGAAGTACGGGAGCAGGTGCGAGCTTATAACAAGAAATTATGTAGTCCTTTTATTAAAGATTAACAACTCAACTGTTGTTTTTTCTGTTTGAGAGTTTTACTTGTACTGATAGATGTGTTATATTTTCTTGTCAAGGCTGTATGGGCTTTAGGAAATGTAGCTGGTGATTCACCAAATTGTCGAGACCTTGTACTTGGCCATGGAGCTTTGGCTCCTTTGCTAGCTCAGCTAAATGAACATGCCAAGTTATCTATGCTCAGAAATGCTACCTGGACATTATCAAATTTTTGTAGAGGCAAGCCACAGCCTGCATTTGAACAGGTTCGTCTCCTATGAAGTAGATGTTTAGTGTTACATATTATGAGCATGAAGTATTTATTGTCATTCAGGCCGAGATCAAACTTTTCTTATGGGTTTTTATGAAGAATTTTATAAAATTTATAATATAATTTAGGGTAATTTGTTTATGTCCTAAAGGTTTCAAAGTGTCTTCAATTTTATCTCTTCGTCAGCTTTCCAGGCTATCTTCCAAAGTTGAGAAATCGGAGCCTATGTTTAGTTTGGTTTTGTTTTGGTGTTGTGTAAACTGTTTTTGTGAAAAAAAGTGGTAGAGAATATATAATGCATGTTTAGTTTTGTTTTCCGGAATAAGTTTTTACTGGCAATGTTATGTTAAGTTACTGTAGTGGGTTAAAATATAATATCTATAGCCTATAATATATGTATATTATAAAACATGCAGCCATTAAGAGTAATTAGTCTAACTTATTATAATGAATCTTACCAAAAATAGGCCAAATTAAAATAATTATAATTACCACAAAATGTTAAAACAAAATAAATTTGATCAGGACCACTAGTTGTGATTATGTGTTGTGAATGAAATGAAATGGAAAGTGGAAACGAGATTGTGATGTTTCATTTTGTTTTCGAGAATGGAGGAGAGGGTACAGAATATGAAACCAAATATGCCCAGTACCTTTAATGATTTTTCAGTTTGAGATTTTGCTCTGCATTCATGTACCCACACAGCTATATACGGATTGCTTCTTCCACTAAATTCTTATTATAACTCGTGATCTCCAAACTTATTGCCTATGTGCGTACCATGCAAATTTAATTGTATGTATTCTAATTTTCTGATGAATGAAGATAAAATCTTGATTGTGAACCATTTGAAGAATGTTTCATGATGTTATTGGCTTAATATACAGGCAAGACCTGCACTTCCAATTCTTCGGCAACTTATTCACTCAATGGATGAAGAAGTTTTGACTGATGCTTGTTGGGCACTCTCATATCTCTCAGATGGAACAAATGATAAAATTCAAGCTGTGATTGACTCTGGAGTGTGTCCTCGCTTGGTCGAGTTATTGCTGTTAGTATCTATTGTTAATTTTTATTTATTTCGTATAAAGCTTACAGTTATGTCTTCTCTATGATGTGCCTTATGAATGAAAGATTCTGATATTACAGCAACATGTCCCCTTCAGTTCTTATCCCTGCCCTTCGGACAGTTGGAAATATTGTCACTGGAGATGATATACAAACTCAGGTACGATCAGAAGCATACTTGGACTAGTACTTCTTTGATTTCCTGCTGGTAGGCCTATATTTCGAACGTAAATATTAACAAGTTGGCCTGTCATGAAGAGAATTTACAAATTATATAAAAAGAAACTTTATTAGGGCTCATCTACTGGCATTAACTCATAAATCATCAAGCCAAGAGGAAATTTCTTATTCGTTTGTCTCTGTAACTCTAGTTTTTGTTTTTTATTGGAGTTGGTCAACAATGTTTGTCCATCCAGCCTTTGTTTAAAGTCGGAGAAGCTTAATTGGCATGCAGTGGAGTGGTTGTCAGCTGACTTTTGGTTAGAAAGATTGATTATTTGTTGGGGGAAGCAGATAATTCTGATTCCATTTAATATAGCTAAAGAATACTCTAGTAGGGTTGTTACACCTGTCTTCAGTGTGATCGAAAGAAAGATAAAGTAATCAAATATGCTTCATATTGTTTTTTTACCATTGCTGATTGAGCTGAAAAAGCCTAAAGGCTTCATGTGACTATATAAGTCTTTTAGGATTCCTTGCTAACCCAGGGCCAGCCAATGCAGAAAGTACCAAATTCCATTCTCTAATTTGGTTCAGTTGATAAGTTAACGTAGATCTCTTTTGTATTGTCCCTTTCAACTGATTTCAGAGATAAAAGAGTCTCAGCTGACCTAGAGAGATCTATTCCTCATTTCTGCAGTTTTATTCTTCCTTGCGAACCTGACAAATGCAAAAAGTAACTTCCTTGAATCTGTTCATTCTTTAGTTCCGAATTTGACCAATATCTCTTTTGCACAGTCCTTTCCTACATGTTTCGAATATAAAATTCTGTAGTTGGACTGTTAACTGACATAGGGAAATCCATGAACCCAGTGCATGTCTGTCATGATAATAGTTAGAGCTTGAATTTGCTGAATCATATTTTTGGATTCAGATGAATAAGACTGGATCCTGCCATTGTTCGTGATAAGAATATTTTCACACTTGTGCAATACTTATTTTTTCCGCACCTTCATATAGATGGCAGCTAATATTGATCTGATCAACATTCTCATTAATTTGCTACAACCTGAAGTTCTCTGGATATGATTTAAACAAACTTATAGTATGGGCTTCTGCAACATTGATTTACTATGTTTTTCTACCAGCTGTCTCTAGCATGGAATGAGCTATATGCGTATGCAAATATAGTTGTATTTGCATTTTGTTCTGTTGGGCAGTAGGCTTTGTTTATAACCTGGGTTTTACAGATGAAAATACCAATTTGAAGGGACTCTGTGTCTGTATATAGAGATGAGATACATTTAATCGCTTGCATAAGTATTTCACTTAAATACTTATTCTGAAGATGCTCAACTATATTCAGTTACTATTTAAAATTGCTCGGATTACATCCTTGAAGAAGATAAGATGAAATTCATGTTCTCATGCTATTTTTTTGCACTTTCTTTTCTACTTTAATTCAAGAGCTGAAAATCGCCTTCCACTTTGAGGATTCAATTTGCGAAGTGGTACTGCTGGTTGGCAGTATTTAGGTAGTCAAATGTTATTATTCAATCCATTATTGAACCTGCAATTAGCAGGTTTTGGCTTTTTAGATGTATTATACTTTAAAGATGTCTACACATCGTATTAAAATGTAATGCATAATTTTTGTGTGGATCTGTCTCAATCTCCTGGCTGAGCAGTTTGATAATTTTTTCCAGCATATGATAAACTATAATGTGCTGCCTTGTCTTGTGAACCTCTTGACTGGTAGCCACAAGAAGAGCATTAAAAAGGAAGCTTGCTGGACTATTTCAAACATCACAGCTGGGAACAAAGAGCAAATTCAGGTATAATTTGTTATAAAAAATTTAAACTAACATTTGAAAGGTATGTCAACCAGGATTCTCTGAAGTTCCTGTAAATTTCTTGAGGGTGGTTGCTTATTATGACATGTATTTATAGTGGATGTAACATTTGTAATCTGCAGGCTGTGATTGAAGCTAACATTATTGGTCCTCTAGTCCAATTGCTTCTAAATGCGGAATTTGATGTCAAAAAAGAGGCTGCATGGGCTGTATCAAATGCAACATCTGGCGGCACTCACGAACAAATAAAGTGATAGCCGTGTTAACTTTTCCTTCCATTTTATGTTATTTCCTATGCCAGCATGGACTTATATTTCTCCTGAGCAGGTACCTAGTAAGTCAACAATGTATCAAGCCTCTGTGTGATCTGCTTGTATGCCCCGACCCAAGAATCGTGACTGTGTGTTTAGAAGGGCTCGAAAACATATTAAAGGTAGGGGAGGCTGAGAAGAATCTGGGTCATACCGGAGAAGTCAACCCTTACGCACAAATGATCGATGATGCTGAAGGTCTGGAAAAAATTGAGAATTTGCAGAGCCACGACAACAACGAGATTTATGAGAAGGCAGTGAAGATTCTCGAGACATATTGGTTGGAAGAAGACGACGAAACAGCACCACCAGGAGATGCATCCCAACAGAATTTCCAATTTGGAAGCGACAACATCACTGTACCCTCTGGTGGATTCAACTTCCACTGAACGTTCGTTGGAATTGTGGGTGGTTGTCTTTTATATCGACGTACTGCAACTCTTCCAGTCGCAATTCAATGCAAGGGGACATATATGGATTTCTTCCTTGCCATGTCTCGGTTGTGGTTATCTTTGATTTCGGATGTTTTTGAGCCTCTTAACTCTTGATAGTGATATTACTGAGTTCGATTCGAATTCGTACCAAAGTCAACATACAAGTATGATACTTTTTGCTATTATTACGATTATTTTATGTGGTTTGTGATCTTTAGGGTTTTTCCTATCTATTGATATGGTTCTAATTTTATTTTTCTGACTCGGAACTATTTAAGGAGATACTCCCATATATAAGCAGCTTATCTTGTTATGTAAAACAGTAAGGCCACGTTTGGTAAGAGTGATAACCGACGGACTAATGAAGAAATAATGAAGAATCAGTTGTTTGACTGGTTTTTCACGTTGGCCTTGATAACATGCGGCCCGTGATTTCAGCACTGTTTGGCCATGAAAAGAAGAGAAAATAGTCCCAAAAATTTGATGGTATACCCAATCCTATATGAACAGTAGCACAAATTCCTGTTTCCCCTTCCCAAATTACCCTTCATCCCACATTCTAACGAACATAAATACCTACGTCTTCTCATCTCTTAAATCTGAGTGGCTCTCGTCTTCGTCAATGCGGCTGTACTGTTGAAGTGTGCAGTACATTTCTGTCGTCTGCATCCGTCTTGTTCATCTTCCGTTTGTGTAGGTAAATGTTCCACTTCTTCAAAATGGTTTATTACGGTGTAAGAATTCATTTTCCCGCTTTTTTTTCGTAACATTAATGATTTCTGCTTAATTTTGGTCTCATTTATATCTAACTGGGAGCCTGTCGAAGCTTGTGCTATGCCATAAAAAGAACAGGGTAGCTGGGCATGATTATATACGTAGTGGGCAGACAGTTAGCGCTCATTTCCATGATGTTCTGAAAGCGTTGCTAAAGTTACATCCACTATTCCTTGTGAAGCCGTCTCTTGTCGATGAAGATTGTAGCAGCGAAGCATGGAGGTGTTTTAAGGTAAGACCTCATTTCGACTTATCTGATATCTGTAATTTGGTTTCCTTATTCTGTGCTTCGACTATATCTGTCTTACTTACACGTTGCTGACAGGGTTGCCTCGGCGCATTAGATGGAACCCATATCGGTGTACATGTCCGTTGTCGAGATAAAGCAAGATACAGAAATCGAAAAGGTACTATTTCGGTGAATGTATTGGGTGTATGTGACCGCAATATGAATTTCATATACGCTCTGACGGGCTGGGAGGGATCCGCGGCTGATGCTCGAGTTTTGAGAGATGCGCTAAGCAGGGATGGTTCATTGAGAGTTCCACGAGGTTATACCTGACATGTTGATGTTTCGATTTCTTATTTCGCTTTGTAGCAAGAGTTTGAAGTACTGATTTAGTTACAAATATTTGTCAACGTTTTCATTATTTTCATCTTACGCAAACGCAGGTTGTTATTATCTCTGTGATAATGAATATACAAATGTTGAGGGTTTCTTGACGCCGTATCGCCGTGTTAGGTATCATCGCGATGCTTGGGGCAATCGTGCTTGCGGTCCACAAGATTACAAAGAGTTGTTCAATTGGAGACACTCTCAAGCTCGTAACGTAATAGAAAGAGCATTTGGTTTGTTGAAAAAAAGATGGGCCATCCTTCGAAGTCCTTCGTTTTACCCACTCAAAGTTCATAACCATATAATGTTGGCTTGCATTCTTTTACACAATTTCATAAGAACTCAAATGGATAAAGATCCGATGGACAATGCCGACGACAATGTCGGTAGCCCGGCTACTGAGACACAAAATGATTTCATTACCAGTGTCGAGTCTTCAATTGGGTGGGATGCTTGGAGAGACGATTTAGCAATGTCGATGTGGAACATGGACATTTAACTTGCTTGTATTTCATTTCAATTTTTAGCTAATGTACTTTCCATTTCGGTGTATTTGTTTTGCTATGGTCATTTTACCAATGTTGTGACATAATTCACTTTTGTTAAACATTGTTTTTTTTTTTTTTTAATCAGAGATTGAAATTACCTTTCGCGCTACCGATTGATTAAAATTACAGTGGTGTTTACTTCGTTAAGCATTATGACACATCTGAAATATGTTGTGTTTGTTACAGAGTCAGAGAAACAACTCAACCAACTGTAAATGGATAGTGGAGCATTGTCCGCGAGCGTTGTCGGTAGGAGACAAAAACAAGACAAGACACGACGTAGTTGGAATGCTCGAGAAGAAGAAGTTCTAATCCAAGCACTGAAAGATGTCATAACAAAGGGATGGAAAAGTGAGAATGGATTTAAGGCTGGTTATCTCAATCTGCTGGAGAATGCAATGCAGGAATCTATCCCCGGGAGTAGCTTACGTGGAAATCCACATATAAACTCGAAGATCCACGTATGGAAGAAAACATATAGTACTATTGTTACAGTGTTAAGCAAAAGTGGTGTGGGGTGGAACGATTCTGATAACACAATCGATGTCACGGATGAGACATGGGAGACAATCGTGAAGGTATTTTCTGCAATGATTATTTTATTAATTCCATACGTAGTTCAATTTCCTTGTCTAATTTTTAGATTTGTCGTAGACCGACCCAACGTTACGGTCAATGAGACACAAGCAGTGGACACATTACCATGACTGGTGTGAGATATTTGGAAATGATCGTGCCACAGGTGAGCGCGCAACCAATTTTGAAAATGCACTGCATGAGGTCCTAAACATAGACAATGAAATACGTACTGCTGCGTGGCTTGCCGACACACCAGCGTTTGATACGGTTGAGGCTGCCGAAGACTCAAAATCTGAGAATAATACGCCGTCCTCGAAAGGTAAAGAAGGTGTAACTTCGAAATTTAAGAAAAGGAAGAAAACCAATGACGACGAACAGACAGTTGTTGAAGCCATCAAAAACCTCGCGGCCATAACGCAAAACACAATGAGCGATTTGATCAAGAAGCTTGGTTCTGAGGATAAGCTTTCAGATGCACAAGATCAGGTGTTGAATGCAGTGGAGAAGATGACTCATCTTTCGGAGGATGAGCAAGTGCTTGCCGCTAAATTGTTGTTTAACAACCACAACGACTTGGCTTTCTTTCAACGGTTAGGTGAACGAGGAAAGATTTTTTTGGTGAATAAACTTTTGGCCGGACAGTGATGGGCGAAGAAGCTGTGCATTTTGTGAACATGAATCAGCAGGAAGCGTACATGTATCACCTCTTTTATTCTACTCTTTCTGAATGGATTCGAACCAATACTTGTTTTGTTTATGTGTATTGCTCATATCCAGTATGTTTCATGGTTAAGCATATTCGGCTTTTGTATTAACTACTTAATGTAGGTGTATGAATTCGAACCACTAATGCATTTGTGTTATGACTGATAAGTCTTGATAGTGTGATAGGTTTGTAGTGTCCTCAACATTACTGCATTCGGTCACAGAACATAGAGTCAAAGAAAATGCACATGTTGCTTTCACACTTCCAAATAAAGAGGCTAACGAGAATAACGAAAACAAACAATTAGCTAAATTATAAACATTTCTTATTCCAAGAACACTCTTTCATCATTACTTTGCATCATTCATATACAAAAGGTTGGTACAAAGTTTGCTCTTCCCCACCTGTCGAAACAATATTAACAAAGTGTCTAATGTACGAATATGGCGTCAAAAGGGATAGTAATATACCATGCATTCAAAAGTGTGGGGAAAGAACTCAACCTATCCTACTGTGACACCTGCTACCCACTGGAGTCAGACGTGAGGTCAACCACGACGATGGCCGATTTGCCATGCCCAGCCATTTTTATCTTGTATTCTTCAACTGGGGTTGCACGATGAACTTTCACCTTCCTAGTGTCATCTTCTTCGTTAAACTCGGGCTCTATCTCTTTTTTTGGGTGACATTGCTTCATTTTCTTCCTCCGGTTTGGCACATAAGATGAAGGGTGCATCATTTCAACACCCGGGCATTTGACTTCTCCTTTCTCAACCTTCTTGGTTTCATCATCGGAACACAGATCAATCATCGGTACAATGTAGGGGCTAGTGACCGTATCTTCGGAACCAAATTTACAAGTGACAGACATTTTTCAGAAAATGCTTACGCAAGGAGCACATGAAATTGGAATATCAATACGTGCGTGCATGACTAAGAAGCTGCCTTTAAATATACAAACTTCAATCTGGAGCAACTTACCCAACTGCTTGTATCAAATACAAGTCTTTCAACCTGTTTCCTCAAATTAGCATATCCGTACGTGCAGTCAAAGAAGATATGCAAATCTAATAGTAACATAGGGTCCTATGGTGGTAGATAGTAGCCATTAATAACAAATTATAATATTTACATTACTATTATTATTCGGAAACCAACCAAAATTCTTGTTCTTGGTCCACTTGTATGTGCTGCTACACCCATTCGTGCACAAGAGATTGAGTACCAACACTTAGTACAATTATGTGCAAAGAAGGCGTAAAATAATTTAAAATGATACATCAACAAAGTTGTAGAAAAGTGCAGTACAAAGTTGTAAAAAAGTGTTTGAAATAATAATTACTACAAAAAATCAGTCATGGACAACCATCTATAAGGAATATTACACAAACTAATGCTGATGCTCATTCAAAAACTTTGAGAACCATAAACGAAGGACACACTTACACAAAATATCCTTCCAACGTCAATAGACAGCAATGAAAATGTATCGGCCACTTAAATAATATGTGCATACAAGTTAAGTGCAGCATACATTGAGGAAAAACATAAAATTGGTACCACACATACTTACATGGAAATACTAGGGAAGAAGTAGTACTTCGTAATCACAAGTCAACTACTAATCGTCGATCAACTCCATTTTCTCCAACAACATAGCTATCTCTTCCGAGTTCTTCTCCATTTTCTTGGCTAGTTTCTGATTTTCACAAGTTAAATCTGATATAGCTTGCACTAAATGACCTAGCTTGTTACAACGCTTACGCTCATTGTCACAATCCACATTCGGATTTGAAGTGGACTGATTAGGCGGTGAGCACGACGTATGATCCGACTTTTTTTTGTAAAAAACTTTGAAAGGCGTCATCGACCTCTTTCCTACTGTCGTACCCTTTGAAACAAGCCCCGGGAAATCTATAAACTTCGGAGTTCGCTTCAGACCACTTGTCGTATACACCAGGTTTTTTTCCAACAAAAACAACATATGTTTTAGGCTGCATTCAACGATGTTACATCACAAACTCGGGAAGACTTAACAGTATATACAACTACGAATAGGTCATCTGAGGTATTCAACATAATTTAACTACATGAATCCATAAACTGTGATGTAGTACATGCTGTTCATTAAATATACTTAAAACATTTGTACGTAGCCAATTAGATATACCAAAACCTGCTTTGACGTTTAACATATTCTTGACACAACCATGTATTAGAAAAATGTAACTATCCGTTGAATTGGTATAAGTCTCAGCTCATAACAAATATAAAACAGAGTAATTGAAAAAAAACCAACAAAAAACTCTCAACAACCGTTCCGCAAATCTACGCTATCTATTAAAAAACAAAATGCGAAGAGTAAATAGAAGACATCACCATCTCTTCGACTAAATAGGTTACGCAAAGAGCTGCTAAACTTCACCGACGTTAGTTTGAAAACCGGGGAATACGTTGTCAACAATTCGAGTCACCCTTGAAAGACCCTAAAAAGTACGATGCACAACAACGATGCCGTTATAGAGCAAAGGAGACTGAAATCGTACGACAACTGTAATTGGTGGGAATCAAAATGAAATTGCGGTTCGCAGAAACCATTTAAACACTTCGAGAGGAAGAATTTCACATTCTCAGTAGTCGGCACTCCTCATAATTGTGCGAAGCAACGATCATGAAATTAAAAATCGCACACAGAGTGTTCGCCCAATAGAGGACGGAAGGCTTACAAATTGGATTGAGGAAGACAAATGCGTGGGCCGTTTTGGGACCCTAGATTTGAGGTGGTATTTGGGTAAAGTAAATAATGACATCCATTACTTATCCATGAATGAAAGATTGTACCAAACAAGAAGCATAATCAGCTCAATTAGTATATGTCCAAAGGGTATTTTGGTCATTCGAATAAATTTTAAAATATTAATACATCATTTAAAAACCAAACCAAACAACAATTTATTTATCTCATCGTACTATTAATCCACAGATATCATTTCATAATCACTACAAATATGAATCATTTCATTATCTAATCACACAAACCAAACGTAGCCTAAGAATATATCAACAAATAGAAAGCAGATTTGAGTAGGGTGACAAGATTGAAAAGGCAGACGAACCCAGCAATTCATTTACACATTATAACCAGATTTGACAGAGTATTTTTCGTTCTCACTTCCCTTCCAACAGAGCTTTATTGAAAGCTACCAAATCACGGAAACCCATAACACCATAGCACTTGGTTTACAAATTTCGGCCCATCTCGACCAATGCATGCCTCTATTTCACTCTTTATCATTCCACCAAAACTTGGCGCAAGCTTGTTCAATTCTCTGCACATGGAAATCAGAATTTTAAAACAAGACATCAAATAAGATGGGATAGCTTGACATTTACTTCTCAAAGAAAAGGTAGATAATCCCAAGTAAAGCTCACGACTCTTCACCACCTCAATTGTGAGAATATAAGCAATGGTATGTTAATGAGCACTTGGGCTCATAGTCAACCATTTACCGCGATGCCATTTCATAAACAATCCTCTCTCGTCGTCCTAAAGAACACCAAACTATCATCAACAAAGAAGTGATGTGAGATAGTAGGACTGCTGCAATATACTTAGCCCCTTAAATAATCGTTTATCGATCGTCATAGTGATAATCGAGGGCATGTCTTGTGTACAAAGTACAAAGAGGTAAATAAATATACGACCTCCCTTGTGAAAGTTCTTGTTGCTGATGAAAAACCCCATAAATAAAATGGTTAATAAAGAATAAAAATGACACTAAAGTAACACACGTCATAATCAAACTAACTCAAGGTTATGCAAATCCCAATTTAAGCAAAGCAAGCTTCAAAAAGCATCATTCAACACGGTCATAGGCTTTGCTCGATTTGCTAACAATATGCACAAAGTGATTTTGCTTCTAGAATTTTATTTTATTTTATTTTATTTTTTTTTGTTGGACCGTGGGTTTTTATGTGGTTTTTGTGAATTCTCAGGGTAAATTCTCGGTTTAGTCCCAAATCTTAAGTGTGTTTCCCGAGTTAGTCCCAATTCATTTTTTCGACCCAATTTAGTTCCAAATCTTCTCATTATTTTACCCAATCGATCTTACCGTCAATTCGGAGTTTGAATTAACGGAAGAGAAGAGAAATAAGTTTCTGCCTTTCTGTCTTAACAAAAACCCAAATCAATTCACTTGCCCTAATCGTTCCTTTCTCTTCCAAGCTGTCTGCTGCAACAACTACAACTATCTTCCTCCACGCACCGACACACTCTCGAGGTAATCATCTGTTCTTTCTTCGGTACTTGTTCAATTTCAAGTCGGCTTTCCAGTATTTTTGAGATGGGTTCGTGAAAATCTTTGGTTAAGTTAGACAGATAAACAGAGAATCCGAGGATTAGATGATGGTAATCTTGAATGGATAAAAAGCTGATTATGGGAGGAAGTTGAGGGCTTGTTTGGACTGCAGGATGGTAATGTTGCGGCTGTGAAGTTGAAAGAGAGAAAACTGCACAAAATCATTTTTGGATGTTGATCTTCGTCTCTAGCATTCACCACAGCTGCTTGATTTCAATTTGATAACTATCCCCAGTGCTTTTAACAGCGAATCAAAGAAATTGAGTTAGTTATTGTTTGGTGGTGCAAGTTTATGGAATCCAAATATGATAATATGATTCTTAAATATCTTTCCTTGTTCTGGGCAAAGACAAGTACATTGACGATTTCTATTACTTCTCGCCCTTCATTCTGTTGTGTATATGATCTTTTATAAAATATGAATGATGACTGTCATTTAGTAGGTTCATTTACCGACATATGAGAACTCCTTTTCCTGCTCCTAAATAGCCGAAATCTTTACATGACTAATATTTTACTTTGGCTTCTAAAAATATAATTTTGTCTATCATGTAATATCATGTTTTTTTTACCTCTCATTTCAGGAGGTCATCGAAGAAAGCTAACAAAATGGTGGTGATTTCAAGTACTGTTATATTGTAATCATACTTGTTTATAAAACATTGAATATTGCTTTGTATTTTTTTGTATTGTAGGGGAAAACATATGTTGTCTTCGTTGGACGTAAACCTGGTGTATACGAGACATGAGAAGAAGCACATAGTCAAGTCAACAAATTCAGTGGGGCTTCTCATAAATCATACTGGAATAGGGATGAAGCATCAAATGCTTTTCATGCATACCTAGAGAAACAAAATATCTTCTTCATTTATGTCTGACGAAGAAAGTTCGTGTGCAACTTTTAGCACCGCTCCAAACAGAAGTACTGACGCTGAAAAATTATTAAAAGTGAAAGATTTGCTTTTAGATTTAGAAAATGAGAACCGCAATCATTTAAAGAAGGTTGTAGGGTTAGTGGAAGATATTAAACAACTAGTACAATCTCTATAAATTAGTGACGAAGATTAGATATCTTTGTGTATCTTTGTATCGTTAACTTGGATTTGTAGTGTTCGTTCGTTGACTCAAGACTATGTATGATTTTGGTGTATTGGTAAAAAAATGTGAACTTCTTTCACACGTAGCAGCAAACTTGAATCAATTGAATGAAAAGAGTTCACAATGACGTCTCCGATATGAAAATAAGAGATGTAAACTGATCAGCAGAGTTCATATATTTTATTAAGCTTTGATGTGAATTGCGTTTATATCATTTCATGATGCTTTTGGTATTATGAATTCTAATATGTTGAACCCATTTTAAATACAACTTTGCAGCCGAAAATTCCAATGAATGCTGTTGATTCAATTGTATAGTCATTGAGTTGAAGTGGTAACAGCTACACACAACTAAGTATTTTCAAAAGATGCAACTTTCTTTTAATAAAATAGCAGATCATGGCAGCAGTGTTTCCAAGAATTAAGTTGAATCAGCCCGTGCTCGTTCCAGCCAGATCATTTGCTCTCGGAATCGTAAAGATTTGTTCTAAACATTTGATTGAGGAACAACATAAAGGAATGACAATAAAACACAATAAAGGTCCTCCTCATATGCTGTTATGTAACTATTAAGTGTTCGTAAATGGTTGAAAATGAGAATGCAGACAATTCCAACCATTAAGTTGAAGATCATCTAATCAACTGGAATGCGAGCAGAAGAAATGCATCAAGCATTGTTAGTATTCCATCTAATACTGAACATTGCCCAACTAATTCGATGAAAGCAGCAGCAATCAAAATATTCATACAGTAGAGAACAACAACTTTCAATACTGAACATTGCCCAACTAATTCGATGAAAGCAGCAGCATTCAAAATATTCATACAGTATTCCATCGAATACTGAAAGCAGCAGCATTCAAATTGTTCATACATTAGAGAACAACTTTCAACATCATTTCACATCCATGACTAATTCAAGTCCAACAAGTTTCTTGAAGCACTGAAACAGTAGAAAACAAAGAAATTGGATTCCTAAACAAAATAAATTCTTCTCGACAGAATATCACTTCCCACAAATTCATTTCTTGTTGAAAGATTCCTGAGAAGAGTTAGATTTGACCCCATGAATTCGTGACGAAGATGATGACTGACCAACTCTACCTCGAACACGTGTTGAAGCACGTAGTCGTGACACTGTTGTGAAGCTCACGCCATCTTTCATAAAAGCAGGTGTATGAATGTTCACTAATTGGTTAATCTATAACAATACAAACAAAGTAATTATATCACATCAACCATTTCATTTCAGAATATATTGAACTCGTATGAATAACATTAAATCAAAGAGTTTAAAAAAACTTACATTTATCGAAGATATTGAGCATGAACTCCCTTCAATATTAACCCCAACTTGTCGTGCTCTTTTCACCTGCATGTAAGTACATACAACAACATATTTTTTAAAGTTTGGAAAAAATGTGATAAAAATAAGTTTTCATTTTCAGAACATGTAGTTTTTCTTTTCTTGTTGCACCCAAATTATTATTGGGTAAAATAGCGCTTTGCTGTGTCATGGGCTCTTTTTGGAATGCTTCTTAGTGTTGGACATCTCCAGTCCGGTTACAAGTCCTTTTGTTATGTCCTGATCCACCGCATTGTTTGCATTTGGTAAATTTTTTTACACCTCTCAACTTATTTTCAGAAGGGGGTGGTTCATCTGGTTCTCTTCTTCGTAATTTTGCAGGCCTTCCAAATTTTTGTATGTAAACTGGGGGCAGTGGTGGCACCAAATCACATGGGGGCCACAAGTCTGGCCCATTGACAGGCATTATTCGTGCTGCATAACATCTTCTATATGTCTCTACCAAGTAATAAGGATGGACATATGCTTCTGGATCATCTTTTTTGCACCAAATGGCGCATACAGCGTGCTTGCAAGGTATGCCTGTCAAGTCATATTTCCTACAACTGCAAGACCTGTTGAACAAGTCAACCGAATGCTGATCACGTCTATCATCTGATCTCGTTATCTGATAGTGCATTTCATCTGATGTGGCACCCCAAACCTCGCCACGTAATCATACAACATGTGACGTCATATGCATAAAAATTTTCTTTTCAACGACGTAATAATATAATGCATATACGACAAAATAGTGCAATCACCACACTTTCTACGTCAATGCAGCAGAAACAGTATAATAAATACACACATACAACTCAAATAAGACAATAAACTATACTGTCTCTATCTATTATCAACTACAGGACTGTTTGACTAGTCACACCTAGTCCTTCACCCCTATCCTGCCTCACAGCATAGTCCTGTAACATGTCCAACACAAACAGCGCCAAACAGTGACCATACACAACAATCATCATCGTAATACATAACAGTCATATTATCAACAATATAAAATATAACTGGAATGATACAGAAATACTCTCTTTGCTGTCTCTGGACAATCAAACCACCAACGATATCACCGTCATCACTCCCATACTCCTGCAACAACAACATCGTCGATACGTCGCACCCCTACTCCGGCGACAACAATATCGTTGAACAAATAACATTGACGATACGTCGCACCCCAACACCGGCGACAACAATATCGTCGAACGAACAACATCAACGTGACGTCTCCCAACAAACGACAGCCAACAATATCAACGATAATAAACAACAACAAATATAATATCAAATCACCCAATACCAGTGATTTATCATCGTTCAACACAATAGTATTCATCAATACTAAACAATAATAACATATGCTCGTACGTCAACACATACCTGATAATCGAGTATATATATAATCTGACTATTTCTTTGATCCCGAGGCTTGTGATGTATCTAAATAATTCAACAACAATTATCATATCATTATCACCGTATCAACACAATTATAATAACCTCAATATAGCATAGCAAATAGCCCAACAACAATTAATTCAACAAAATCTACAACTCGATTATAAATTCTTATCGTTCAACAATTTAATATTCTAGTGTATTTAATTCACAATACTACCATCAAATACACTCAACTAAATTAACTTCAAATAATAGGCTATTTTACTACATCCGTCAAATTACGAAACTTTATATCAACGTGTAGCCTATACTTCATAGACTCCGAATGTACAATCAGAATTAATAACAACTAACAAACAACTCTCCAATCTCAATTCAACGATTAAAATCCCTAATTATAATAAATTAGGAATAATTCAAAACAACAACACAATAATCTTCTCTACTTCGTTAAGATCATACACTATTCAATAATCTTCAATTTCAGTATGATTTAACAATTTATCGGATTTATTCCAGAAATCGACGAATTTTAAACATCACCAAACTATACAATTTATACCTCAAATCGAGGACCTCGTGTCAACGATCCCAGAACTGAAGTCGGTTCGTCGATTGGATAAACCGATGAGTCGCAAGATCGAAAAGAAAATCCGAAATTCCTATATCTATTTCTTCTTCTCCTCTCTGTTATAAAACTTTCGAATGAATTTTGATTCATTCGATNTATATCTTTGAGTTTTCCACGGTATATCCAAATTTCAAATCATTTGGACTTCATATGAGCAAGATATGTCACTAATTACTATTTTGTCCTTTAAATTAATTCATTATTTTTCAACTTATTTACTAAAATGCCATCAAAATAAATTTAATATTTTTCAACTTATTTACAAAAATGCCATCAATACTATTTTATAGTTGTAATATTTACTTCAGGCATTACATCTGACTTCATGAGAGAATACCTAATAGCTTCCACATATATCTTTGCAAGCACATATTTGATCTTTGAACAAATTCTACCATTCCATTTGTTAGCCCTCTCTCTGTTTTTTTGAAATCTGCCCATCAAAAGATTTCGTATCATCTCATACATCTCAATTACTGGCTTTTCCCTGGCATCTATAATGAAGCTGTTAAAACTTTCACACATGTTGTTCAACAAGATGTCTGATTTAGGAGTGGTGCTGAAATATGCCTTAGACCACTGGTTTTCGGGTTTTTTCGCCAGCCATTCATATGCCTTTGCATCGATGTCTTTCAACTCAGCCATGTGCACTTGAAACTCTTCAATTCTTGTCGCTTTTGCCGCAGCCCAAAAGGCAATCTTAACCGCTACACTCTTGAATCCATCATGTTTCATATTGCTTTCTAAGTGTCTCACACAAAATCTATGTTCAGCATCAGGAAACAAAGATTCAAGTGCAGGAATCAAACCTTTTTGCTTATCTGACATAAATGTCCAAGTATGCGGATCATTGCCAACACCAATGTCTTCATCTAGGAGCTGAAGAAACCATGTCCAACTATCTTTTGTTTCACGCTCAACCATTGCATAACATATTGGAAAAATGTTATTATTCGGATCTAGCCCCACGGCCGATAACAATTGCCCACCATGTTCTACCTTTAGGAAGCATCCATCAACACCAATGACACGCCAACAAGCATTCTTAAATCCTTGTTTGCAAGCTGAAAAACAAACATACAATCTCTGAAACCTTGGACCTTCGTCATCCTCTGTCAACTTCAAAACTACAGTAGCCCCAGCGTCAGATCTTTTCAATTCAGCACAATACTTCCTTATTTACCGAAACTGCTCATCGACAGAACCTTGCACTAATTTCAGCGCCTTTCTCTTAGTCATGTAGGCGGTTTTCCTTGAAAAATCTGACTGAAGAAGGGTAGAAATCTCTTCCCTAAACTCCAAGTGTCCCAATTTAGGATTTGTGCTGAATTTTTTGGCAAACGTCTTCCCCAACCACGTTGAGTTGACACACTTGTTTTTAAAATCACGTACACAATGACTGTGACATCCATCAAAATTTCTGACTTGCCAACAACTATCATTAGTCATCTTCGCAACATGGATCATCCAACAACATTTATCATCATTGCACTTAGCCCACAATCGGATGTTATCGTTTTTTACAAACTTCACCGGTCTTCCTTCTCTAATGCAGTGACTTTCAAATGTGTATTTTGCTTCTTTTTTTGAGCTAAACACTAAACCAAGCTTCAACTCTTGATTTTCAAAATCTTTTTTTGGGTCAAACAACAAATGATTTTTAACTTCCTCCTCATCAGAATCATGAAGACTGGTCAAACCGTCACTATCTGCACAAATATCCACTTCACTGTCATACTCATGCATTTTATGAAGGAGATTATCTGTATTTTCTCTTTCGGGGACAACACTTTTTCCTTTCATAGATTCTATATCATGGACAACAACTGCATCAACTAACTCATTATTTTCTACAAAATCATACTCATTGTTATCAAAATTATCAACATTTTCATCTCCAACTTCGTCATTCTTACCATCTAAGTGTTCAATATATATTTCAACCTCATAATTAATTGGAATATACTTTCTAATATTCAACACATCCGAATCATTTTCCAAATATCCGCCTTCACTCATTGTAGTTCCAACTTTGTGCCAAAATCTAAAAGAATTTTTATCTTCAAACCCAAGCTCTTCCATAAATCCCCACATTTCAATCATTCCCAGCTTATCAAGATCAACGGAATCAAAATATTCAAACCTCTCACCGATGTATTCATCGTGTTTCTCAACAGATTTGAATCTTCCATTATAATAAATTTTAATTGTAAAGTGATCTGGTTCCCCAATTAACCCTAAATAAAAAAACAAAAATTACATTAAATTATCGAGAAAATGCATCAAAAAAATAAAAAGCATGACAGTTACAAAAATAATGCATTACCATAATTTGGAGTGCTCTTTCTTGAGGAATTACTCCGTCTAGCCATTAGGTATCCACTCAATCACCTTAATCACATATGGAATAATAGTCAAGAATTTATCAATTGTAGGCAATTAAAAATTAAATACAAACCAGATTAAGAATTCTCCTATAATTAAGAAAAAAATAACATTGAGAAAACCGAAGAAAATAACACAAATGCCATTGTAGGCGATTAAAAATAAAAGAACAAACCATGGCCGTGACTATATGAAACGTGCAGCTGTGAGTGGAATTGCAGTGCATTAAAAATTGAATGAGTAGCGAAGAAAAGAACACTTGGTTACCTCGAGCGTGCAGCGGTGTGTGGAAGAAGATAGTTGTTGCAGCAGGCAGCTTGGAAGAGAAAGGAACGATTATGGCAAGTGAATTGATTTGGGTTTTTGTTAAGGCAGAAAGGCAGAAACTTATTTCTCTTCTCTTCCGTTAATTCAAACTCCGAATTGACGGTAAGATCGATTGGGTAAAATAATGGGAAGATTTGGGACTAAATTGGGTCGAAAAAATGAATTGGGACTAACTCGAGAAACACACTTAAGATTTGGGACTAAACCGAGAATTTACCCTGAATTCTCATATAAGACTAAAATCACTTTTAACTTTTGGTGTTAATTTTCATGATGAATACTACTTATATATTTAAATACTTTTATTTATTTTATTTTATTTTATTTTATTTTATTTTATTTTATTTTGGTTTTATAAGTGCATAAAATTTGTTATGAACATGTTATATTAAGACTAAAATCACTTTTGACTTTTGGTGTTAATTTTCATGATGAATACTACTTATATATTTAAATACTTATATTTTATTTATTTTATTTTATTTTATTTATGCTGGTTTTATAAGTAGATAAAATTTGTTATGAACATGTTATATTTGGTTTATATGTTTTTAGTCATATTATTTTAAGCACGCAAAAAGGCGTCCGCTGATAATAATTATTACAAAGGAGTCTTAATCGACCAAATCGGCTGTGATTTTCATATGCCAATCTAATTACAGCAAGGCAAAGCTTCTTTTTTTCTCTCTCTAGGGTTTCCAATTCCTAGCTCTCTCGATCTACTTACTGCATTGGATGTGAGCATGTGCATTTCTTTTTTTGTTTCTTTCAACTATCTGTTTGGCAACTTTGTTGTCCACGTTTTCTGTTTTTATGCGGGATGGATTTGTTAAGCCGTGTCCAATTTGGAGACAAATAGAGGCAGCAGTGATTCACTTATTTCATTTATAAGATGTTTTTGTTTTCATTTGCGTTATTTGTCTGCTGAAGTAATCAATGTAGGTGTCTATTGGATAAGTGATTGCAGATTTTTTTATTTATGCGACGGCCTTTTATATAATAAATTTGGTGCTGCATGTCTCTCTTTTTAGTATGGTCAATACATCACTTTCTGCGTCTTGTCATTTACAAGATTGCCGGGGTAATTTTTATTGTTTATCAAGAAACGGTTTTTAGCGTGATGGTGGTTTCTGTTAATGCTTAGGGTGTGTCAAGATAAGCGTCAGGATAATTGGTTTTTGATAAATTGGATCACAATTGATGGAGTCCCTCTCCCCCTGTTATTGTGCAATTGGTCGAAATTTTAGTTAGATGTGAGATCAAGGCATTTATGATAATTGTTCTTTTACACTTTTTCACCCCTATCAGGGATTGGAAATGAATGTCTCGGGAATGCTGGATCTAAGAGTTATAGAATGAGCCGGCCAGAGGTATCTAAAATGAAGCAGATACAACAGCCCATTCCGCTTGGGACTTTGATTGGGCGTGAGTTGAGAAATGAGAAGGTGGAGAAGCCGACTGTGAAGTATGGACAGTCTGGTCTGGCCAAGAAAGGAGAGGATTATTTTTTGATCAAGCCAGATTGCCAAAGGGTTCCGGGTGATCCATCAACGTCTTTCTTAGTTTTTGCGGTATATAGAGATCTTTTGATAAGTTGTTTGAATATGGTTTTTGATTCATTATGTCTGCTTCAAACTGTTTGCTTAGTTTCAGTTGTTGAATGTGGTAGATTTTTGATGGGCATAATGGTGTATCAGCTGCCATATTTACCAAAGAGAATTTACTGAACAACGTGTTGAGTGCTATTCCTCAAGAACTTGGCAGGGAAGAGTGGCTTCAAGCCCTTCCTAGGGCATTAGTAGCAGGGTTTGTGAAAACTGATATAGAATTTCAGCAGAGAGGCACGCGAAAGAATTCTGCTTTAAGCAACTTTTCTCCCCTTAACTGTTTCGTGACCTTCCTTTATCTTATCATGGCTGTTTGATACGAATGGCAGGAGAGACTTCTGGGACAACTGTTACATTTGTTGTAATTGATGATTGGACTGTGACAGTAGCATCTGTTGGAGATTCTCGGTGCATATTGGACACCCAAGGAGGGGTTGTTTCTCTCCTAACAGTTGACCACCGTTTGGAAGAAAATGTTGAAGAACGGGAACGTGTAACTGCAAGCGGTGGTGAAGTAGGGAGGCTAAATGTGTACGGTGGTAGTGAGGTAATACTGATTGATATCTTTTTCTTTGAAGCTTTTATAAATCACAGTGCCAGCATGTAGAGATTCATTTCTGCATTCTGTGCCTATATTTTGTGGTTGGGATGCTTAGGTTGGTCCATTACGTTGTTGGCCTGGTGGATTGTGTCTTTCAAGGTCAATAGGTGATACAGACGTCGGAGAGTTCATTGTCCCTATTCCTCATGTTAAGCAAGTGAAGGTATTCACATGTTAGCCTAAATGAATATTACAGTGCTGAAGTAACGAAAGTTCTTATTTTTTATTTTGATTTTTAGCTTTCAAATGCTGGGGGTAGGCTTATAATTGCATCTGATGGGATATGGGATGCATTATCATCTGATGTGGCTGCTCACTCGTGCCGAGGTTTACCTGCGGAGCTTGCCGCAAAGTTGGTTGTTAAGGTAATTTGTAACATCTTAGAAATCTGATTTCTTCAATTAGGTCTTTTACGCCATCATGTTGTGAGGTATCAATCTCTATTGCAGGAGGCCCTTAGGTCGCGAGGTTTGAAGGATGATACAACCTGTTTAGTTGTTGATATTATTCCTTATGATCATCCTGTTTTACCCCCAACACCTAAAAAGAAACAAAATTTGTTAAGCTCGCTTGTTTTTAGAAAACGATCCCAAAGTTCGATGAAAGGATCTAGTAAGCTAGCTTCAGTTGGAGCAGTTGAAGAATTGTTTGAGGAGGGTTCTGCAATGCTTGCTGAGAGGTAACATTGCTCTTTTTTTTTTTTAAGATAGTTTTCCTTCAATCAAGATGCCACGTTGGGCAAGTTTAGGTTTTCGAAGCTGCTAGAGTAACACACTAAGATTTTTTAATAGTTTCAACTTCATCAGCATAATAATTGGTTTGAATGATTTTACATTCCTTAATAAAGGTCCTTTTATGTTTTCCTTTTACACACAAGTTGAGGACCTGAAGTGATAACTGGATTCTTCAGTTTTAATTATTTATGTTTTACATGTGATATTCTTCTTGTTGTTTGAATTATTATGTCATGTTTTCTGATCTATGTTATATCCATCATTTTTTCTGTTGTCTTTAATCCATGGGTTGTTTCATTATTCATCTTAGCTATTGTAGGGAAAACAAATTCTTTGGCAATTCTTTTAACACCAACTGAATTATGTGGCAGGCTGGGTAAGGATTTTCCTCTTGATTCAAATTCCGGGCTCTTTAGATGTGCTATTTGCCAAGTGCATCAACCGCCTGGTGAGGGATTATCTGTTAACTCAGGCCCATTTTTCTCACCTGCATCAAGGCCATGGGAAGGTCCCTTCCTCTGCGCAAGCTGTCGTAGGAAGAAAGACGCCATGGAAGGGAAAAAACCAACTACACCTGCAGTGACCGCCTAATTTGGTAATTGGTAAATATACGATATCTGTGTTCTTTTGTGGCTTTTTTTCTTTTTTTCCATCTGCAGCGATCAGTTAGATGTTTATGAGAAATGGTTTAGCAATCGGTAGATATTATTGTCAGAAGTCTGTCCATTTTGTTGTGGTTCCTATGTGTGACTAATGTTGACCAGAAAAAGATGTGCTAATAGATATGAGAGAGATACTCTGATTGCTAACAGCTTGATTTGTAAGTAAAGAAATGACGTTCACCAATTATGTTTCATCAGTTTTATTGTCATGCCCTGTAAATTTCTTTGCTCACTTATTGCACTTGAGGCCTATTCTAAGATAACTAATCAGACTGTACAAAATGTGCCATTAAAGATATATACTTATTAAAGATATATACTTGCCTTCCGCTTTCTGGATAAAATATGCCAATATATATAGTGGGAGAATATGTCTGACAATCCTTTTCTTGTAAATGGAATTGTTGGGCATAGAAGAAAAGGGTCTCTTTTTACTGACAAATATCAGTGTTTGAGTCTTATTTGTTTATGGTTGTATGTGTAAAACAATTATATTGTCTTATTATAATAGTAATATCACTAGTCACATATAACTCACATAGCTTGAAAATAAAATGCCAATCGATGGGGTTCATTTCTTTTGCATAAAGACACACCAATGACATTCAAAGGGAAAAAATGATGACAATTTGGGTATGTGACTGGTAGCTTATATGGAACGTGTCAATGATCGTGCCATATATCAAATTGGGCAGCTTTATTGGAATGATTTAAGTAGAATTGGTCCCAAATGAATTTTGGTAATTTCGCTAAAGAATGTATGAGCTTTTAAGGATATTGTGATGTAGTGCCTCGGGAATGAAAATTGAGCGGCTTTGCCTATTATTTTGCTTCATTACTTCTACGTGTATAGCATATGGCATAGACGGTTAGTTATAAAATCATAAATTGGGTGATGGATATAGCCTATAGGCTGTTGGTGAGTCTCAAATAATATGTGATTATCCTATTGTCATCGCCCCATGTGCAAGTGTTTGGCGTGTGTGATGTCATTCTATGGGTTGTAGGGGCATTGGGCCCATCTCTCACTGTTTCTCGCAAGCTCAATCTCAAATTGCATGAATTGTTTTCTTGAAGAACAAATATATATTCGTGTGTGCGCGCCCCCCTCGTGTAATATAGATTTTTGGGAAGATTAGTGAATTGTTTTTTGCTTAAACGAAGTACCTAATGGATTTTTCGATGTTACATCTAGAGTGTTTAATCTCAATGATGTAGTGAATGTTGATATGTGGATCATCAATCTACGATGTCGGCTTCAACTAAAATATGATTAAACTCATCATCTAATGCTCTTGGAATATGAAGAGAATTACATATGCATCCCACAATTAGTGTATCATATTTATCCAAATTCAAAGATAATGATCACATCAAGATCGAGGATTTGAGAACAATTAGCCATTATGCCATTACAATTACTGCCACTTGAAACGGGTTTATGTCAAAAGGGTTATGGCATCAATGTAGTCTTTTCAATTTGATTGTTTTTTAGAATATTGAAATTCTACTGTGTTTATTTTAAAAAGAATGATGGCATTAGTTTGCTCTGTTTGCTGCCTTCGAAGTTTGGACTCTGTGATATATATGTAGAAGCGCTGTTTCTCAATGGTTCACATATCATTGATTGCCAACCCAACAAATGACCTCCCATGCATGCATCAATTGCCACCTCCAACACAGTCATGGCTTAGTTTCTCGGTTGGTTATTCGCGTCAATACCTCTGGGCTCACCTTAAGTTAGGAGATAACTACGCGCAGCTACTGGAAATGTACGTGCACTTTTTCAAATCAAGAGAAAAAGTTGTCGTAACATCAAATCATTGGATGATTCCAAGATTTATTTATGGGTTTGGAATTTCATAGCGCAGCTTCTAAAATAATAGTCTGCTGGCATCGTAATTGATGTCAAAGAGTGATAATGGAAGAGATTCATTCCATCAAAGCGATGATAAATGGATCCGACGAATTTACGTAGGTGGAATATATATCTTGGGCCTTTAAGTGAGTTGTTTGAGTTGGTTACAAATATTTTTTGGGGAGAGCCTGTGTTTTACATGACGAGCATGGTTTGTAGGCAATTATGTTAGTNTGGTCTTATTCAATTTAAATTTCATTTTAAAATTTTTTGATACATTTTAAATACTGTTTGCACATACCGAACAATTTTGAACTAAAAATTCTCCTTGAAAGTAAACTTGTTCACAGACAATTTATTTATCGGTTATAAAGAAAATAACCTAGTGGGATTCTTTGTTTCGGACCCTCCCATAATCTCTAAAGGGAGCATAACTTGAGCTTTGCCAAAGGGAAAAGGTATGATTTTTGTCCACTCCTCCCTTTCTTGATTTCTTGCATTTAAAGCTATTCCACCATTGTGTCACATAATATATATTTAATGTGAATTGACACCAAAAATTTCATAATCCCTAGTAATTTCCCCTCCTACATGCACTAAACTTGAAAATGCCATTTTCCAATTTTCTCATAATTTACATCCTATTATCATCCTACCACATTCTCTCCCATGCATTAATAGAACAAAACCAAACAATTGAATCCATGATGCTTCAAGCATGTGACAAAGTTAATAACCAAGACTCATGCCTCTCTAGCATGCATTCTCGTACCATAAGTCACGGCCATTCGAACCCCACGTCGGTTCTCAAAGCCGCCATTGAGAACACACTCAACGAGGCCATATCAGCCATTGACATGATCACAAGGTTCAACACCTTATCCATCAGCTATCGTGAACAAATCGCTATTGAGGATTGCAAAGAACTACTCGATTTCTCGGTTTCCGAGCTAGCATGGTCTTTATCCGAAATGAACAAGATACGAGCAGGTCTGAAAAACCCTCATAACTCGGAAGGAAACTTGAAGGCATGGCTGAGTGCTGCCCTGAGCAACCAAGACACGTGCCTCGAGGGGTTCGAAGGCACGGATCATCGCCTTGAACGGTACATAAGAGGTAGCCTAGCACAAGTGACTCAACTCATAGGCAATGTACTAACTTTATACACAAAAATGCACACTCTTCCTTTTAAACCACCAAGAAACAACTCCACATATACTCAATCGGAAAATGAAAAATTCCCGAGTTGGATGACTGATGGAGATAAAGAGCTTCTTGCTTCTAGTCCAAACAGAATGCATGTTGACTCGATCGTTTCATTGGATGGAACGGGGCATTATCGTTCGATTACAGAAGCCATTTTTGAGGCTCCAAGCTATAGTAGTAGGAGATATGTTATATATGTGAAGAAGGGAGTTTATAATGAGAACATTGACATGAAGAAGAAGAAGATAAATATTATGCTTGTAGGTGATGGAATCGGTAAGACTGTGATTACTGGTAATCGAAATTTCATGCAAGGATGGACAACTTTTCGAACTGCCACAGTTGGTAATTTTCTTGTCCTAGAAATTTGCTTTCGGCTTAGCAATATTAATTTGGCCAAATATTAATATTTTGTCCCTCTATTATTTTAAATGTGACTTTTACATGCAATATTAATGTTTAAATATTATTTTAATAGAAAGTTAGAACTTGATTATGATCCATGCATGGTACAATGATATTATTCTTATTCTTGCCTTTAAAAAAAATGAGCAGCTGTTTCGGGCAAAGGATTCATAGCCAGGGACATAACCTTCCGCAACACAGCAGGAGCCCAGAACCACCAAGGTGTGGCTCTACGAGTCGACTCCGATAAATCCGCCTTCTATCGCTGCAGCATGGAAGGCTATCAAGACACCCTCTACGCCCATTCCCTCCGCCAATTCTACCGTGAATGCACCATCTCCGGCACCATCGACTTCATCTTCGGCAATGGCGCAGCCGTCTTGCAGAACTGCAAGATCTTTACTAGGGAGCCACTCCCATTCCAAAAGGTCACCATTACAGCACAAGGCAGAAAAGATCCGCATCAGAGCACCGGATTTTCGATCCAAGACAGCTACGTTTACGCCACGAAACCCACGTATTTAGGGAGACCGTGGAAGCAGTTTTCAAGGACTGTTTTCATGAATACTTATATGAGTGGACTGGTGCAGCCCAGAGGATGGCTGGAGTGGTATGGAGATTTTGGTTTGGGCACTTTGTGGTACGGTGAGTACAAAAACTACGGGCCGGGAGCCGCAGTTTCCGGCAGGGTACGGTGGCCTGGATATCATATCATTACAGATGCTTCCGTGGCGAGTTTCTTCACCGTTGGGAGATTTATTGATGGATTATCGTGGCTGCCACACACGGGTATCAAGTTCTCAGCTGGTTTAACAAATTGATTAAACATTATATTTTATTTAGGAAAAAAGTTTGAAATTTTACTTTCACTAGGAATGTACACGTACGATGCACGTAGGTGACTAATAATGAAAAATATAATCACGAGAATTAGATAATGTTTAAAGTCGTTTGAATAACATCATGTTTATAAGTATTTATCAATCTAAATATATCAAAACACAATACATAAAAATACTTCATGACAATAAATCATATATATTCACTTATTTATATGACATTTTTCAATCTGCGATATAATACAACTCTCTTAAATGATAAATCAGCAAAAATATATTTCATTCAAATATCATTCAAAATGAAAAAAAAAAACAATAAAAATAAAATTAACATAATAGTGAATTTTGCCAAAATCAAAACTAAAATTTACTTAAATAGAGTACAAATAGACAAACGTCAAATAAAATTCTCTTAATTTACTAAATTATCATAATAATGTTAAAATAAAATCATTAAACTTGTTATTAAGGTAAATATCACTTTTGCTTTTGCTAACTTTTAACATATTGCGAATTTTATTTAATTTCTANAAAAAAAGAATGTGTATTAATGTCCAAATATATCTAAGATGGACAATGAATCACAAAAATTGACTAAGAAATGTAAATAAACAATTTTTTTTACATAAAATTTAGAAAATAAAGAAGAATGTGAATTAATGTTCAAATCTATCTAAGATGAACAATGAATCACAAAAAANTTTTATATGTAAAATTGTAATATATAACAAATGATAATAAACTATCAATATAATTCATATTTATTATAAGGATTACATTGATTAAATTTTTTTTAAAGATTATATCATAAATTTAGTTTAAAATTTAGAGAAAAAAAAAGAAGAATTTGTATTAATGTCCAAATATATTTAAGATGGACAATGAATCACAAAAAAAAAACCCTTAAAAGACATTAATTTAATTTGCTAACTTAAATGAACAAGGACATATAAAGAAATTCACAATTGAAGTTGTATATTTATATGTAAGGAAATTCACAATTAAAGTGGTATATTAGAAATATATGATTTTATTATTTCATATTTACAAATCAACTTGTGAAAAACTTGAATAAGAAATGTAAATAAATAATTTTTTTTACATAAAATTTAGGGAAAAAAATTAAAATGTGTATTAATGTCCAAATATATCTAAGATGGACGAAGAATCAAAAAAATTGACTAAGAAATATATCTAAGATGGACAATGAATCACAAAAAAAAAACCCTTAAAAGACATTAATTTAATTTGCTAACTTAAATGAACAAGGACATATAAAGAAATTCACAATTGAAGTTGTATATTTATATGTAAGGAAATTCACAATTAAAGTGGTATATTAGAAATATATGATTTTATTATTTCATATTTACAAATCAACTTGTGAAAAACTTGAATAAGAAATGTAAATAAATAATTTTTTTGGCATAAAATTAAGAAAGAAAGAGAAATGTGTAATAATGTCCAAATTCATTTAAGAAGGATAATGAATTACAAAAAAACCTTAAGATAACCTAATAATTTAATTGGTCAACTTAAATGAACAAGAACATATAAGGAAATTCACAATTGAAGTGGTATATTTATATGTATGTTAGATTTGCTATCGTTACAACAAGACATATATAGTATGTCTAGAAGATCAGTAATACATAAAGATATAACCCATTGCTTATTAGTTACAAGTCTTATCAATCTTATTCTTACATTCATGCTCTATGTTCTAAAATATGCTCTCATTTTTGGATATTTTTCCATTATAGATATTCGGTGGATATGTTGGATTTCCATGAGCTTCCATGTTTGAATCAAACCGAAAAAACAAAATGGATGCCATCATATCTTATATAGTCAAAAATCGCATTTTAATAATATATATCTGATATAATCATTTATAATATTCATCATTTTAATCAAAGTGTTGGAAATTGGTTTTCAAAACAATATATACCCAAATAAATAAACCTCACATGTGTTTTCTATAACTAAACAGCAAGGACAAGAACAAATACATATCCATCTCTCTCTTTTTGCAGAAAAACCGATCAATCCCCCGGGCCTTAACACACGATCCAAATCGAACATGACAAAATCCAACGACTGCAGATCGGTCCCTCCATCCAACACTCCGTTCGTGTGGATCAAATCCATCGTGTTGTCGAAGAAGGGGAAAACGTTGATTCAAGGTCACATATAGAGGGATCAAGCCTCTAAGTGCTATCATTTCGTTGAATGGAGCTCCCAAGTTCATTGCCATTGACACGATTTTAACGTCTTGTTCCCTCATTCGTGCAGCAAACGTCCCCGTGCCCATGCTAAAACCAAGCCCCATTCGTATTTCCCCGGGCTTGAGTGCCAAAACATCCTTGATAACGAAATCCATGGGTTGTGAAGCATGGTTGGTCCACTTAAGTTTCTCCTTTTCCATGTCAAAACATCCCGTGCACGGGGAATCATCGTGCTTCAGGTTCTTGCTAAGCACTCGAAATTTTTTCATTGATGGTTACTCCACCTCACATTCTTCCCTCGGGCATCAGCCAAAGGGATTCATTAATTGAATAAGGCTTCAAATATAGTTTTGAAGCTCTAGCCAAGCACCGCCTCCGGGGCAATGGATAACACCCTCGAATCATAAGTGCTTGCCCCTAGTTGCAATCGTCTTTGCAGTTCGAGCCAATCTCATGATCCATCTACTCTTCCAATTCCTTCTTCATCGACACACAACTGTACCCTATCGTGCTGTATATTTTCTGCCTCATACAAGTTAATCGTCCCTACTCGGTTTTCTTTAGGGGATATATACTTCTTAAGCTCCTCAGAAACAAAAGTAGTGATCAGAGGATCTCCCCAAAGTGTTGCATTCTTGTTCTCTTCGATTCTTGACTCCTGGATCTGCCTACTCACTTCTTTTTCCAAGAATTTCTTGAATTCAGATCCTGAGATGTAGTTCGTGTGCAACTTCTCTGGGTTTTCTTCCATTCGTTGGACGGTGGACTCAAGCTTGGCTTGTACATTCGTTCCATCTTATCGAGTACATGCTTGAGTTTAGCTGTCATCACTATTACGCCGATCTCTTCGTTACCTCGATTCAAGCCATTGGAATGCATGCAAATCTCCTCATTCTGCAAGAAGAATCTGGTCAAGTAAAACATTGATAAACTTGAGATGCTAGCAATTATAAACAACCTTCCAAACACAATGTGGTGCAAATCCATGTCTCTTCATATTTTCACCCTTGGGAAATCATGATTTTCTCATCACAATTCCTCAGCTCTAGTCCCCAGTCAAATCAAAATAAAATTGTTTGACATCAACTAAGATTCAAGTAGACCCAAAGGAATGGACAACAATGACATTCTTTGTGCAATTCACCTTCTTTTTTTTTAGCAACAACAAACATCAGCCTTAATGTGGCTCGGATCTAAAATCAAAGTATTGAGTGTTAACTATTTTCATTGCTTGGATCAAAATGAAACTTTAGAATGCACAGATAGTTAAAGAATGGGTGAACTTTTCTAACCACTTCATTTTTTTACTATTCTTGAAGCTCAGCAATCGTGACCAAGTAAATAATTATAAACATGATTTAGAGCGGGTATTGCATGAGCTTTGCTGCAAAAGCGAATGTTCGAAAACATTGCTTCACGAGTAAGTCCCCCTCACAAAGCCAAGGAGATCCGTGCTCTCCATTAATTTTAAAAATTATTTCTTATGTATGAAGAGAAGGTTGGATCCATTTTTTTAGTAACAAAGTCGATTTCATATAAAAATATAATAATTTCATTTATTTTAATTATTATATTATATAAAGAAATAAATAATAATATTAATAACTCTCTCGCTCTCACGGACTTTCGACTTATCATATTATACTTTTCTTATAAAAAAAACGTTGATATTATAAAAAAAAAATTGAGTCAAATGAAATGATTCATAAACAGGCTCGACTTGTCTTACACCCCTGTACCCAAAAAACATGATATGCAAACAAATGAACCAGTTAAAATATATATTTTCAAATTTGAAACCTAAATCACTCTTTTAAATTACTTAACATACATCATATTTTTGTAACACCAGTATTTCAAAAATTCTTTCAGAGCTCTTATTTTGAAATAACACGTTAATTAGCCGTCTAATAAGAAAATTTATGAAAAGCGAAGTAAGCAATTGCGTGTAAATGCATACTTACCATTCTGGTAAGTTAAAAAGTGCTGGCTTTCACACATGTTTTATTAATCTAATAGCAGATTTGATATGATGCCACCACCGGCTTTTGCGAGAGAATAAAGGGCATTTTACCCTGGTTTACACATACCGAATGCAGTTGTTGCTATAGGTGTCGGGAAAAACAAAAAAAGAACAACAATAAATCACTCACTTGTATTTACCAATCAGATTTATATGTATTTCCTCTCAAATAATCCCAGTTTCGGTATACATAGTTTCATGAGTAATCACTGAATAAAATGTAAATGGTATACAACACTGACCTATTTTATGCACCTACGCAGCTCCATCTACAAACATGAATGATCAATTCCTATATGCTCTACAACGAAAAGGATTATTATAAGTATATTCAAGGAGAACTTCAAACAATGTATCCCAAACCTAGGGATCGATGCGCGTTGCTATTTAGGTAACACTCAAGCATCGTCGACCTTATGCTCAGGTGGTGTTCCAGCAAGCCAACCCCATACACCAGTTGAGTTACGCCTTTCTTTTGCATATAAAGCAGCTTGTTCAGAAGCAGCCTTCTGTCGCTGGAGGATTTCAAGTTCCTTCTGTAAGGTGTCCATCGTTTGTAGCTTCTGCCGTAGCTCGGCAACATCTACCTGTAAGTTCAAGACATAAGAATTAGCAGGTAAGATTTTGGACAAAAGACATGAAGGAAAAGTAGGCAGCCAGGGCATATAATTCCTCTTTGAAAAATAAAGGTCTCATTTGTTTTTGTTTCCCGGAAAAAACTTTCCATTCTCTAAATTAAAAACTATCATTCATAGGTACTCTCTTTCTATAAAACTCATTTTCTGCCAATGAAATCATAACTTTTAGACTATTTTTCTCCTAAAAATATTTCAATATATTATATTAAATTTTAACGAAAAATATATATTTTTAGATAAATTCTCTCTCTTTTTTTACGATTTGATAACTATGACACCAGTTCTATTTTCCCAAAACAAACTAAACAAGCCACTGGCTTTTTATGATATGAATGAAAAATGGAAGTTTGATAAAATAAACAGTGAAGCATTGCGAAAAATTATGCTTGTTTCTCTTCTGGACACACCGATCAAACCCATCAAAAGAAATCCCTTTTAGGAAAGTAAGATTTACAAAGTAAATATGTGCCTAAGAAATTGGTATTACTTCATGTACACACACCTCAAGTTTGAAACACCTAGATTGTTCCGCAGCAAGTTGACCTCTCACAGACTGGAGTTCCTGCGACATCATGTGCACTTTTTCAGGACATAAATTATACAGACTAGTAATATTGGCATACTAATACAAAAGCTTCAGTACGATATAATAGATTGTTGAAAAATATTGCATTATGAAAAATGTCTTTCCAGATTCGTGCGCACAAAACCTTCGGTTGATACCCATCAACTCAATAAATGCTTTTGGTAAAAACTCAAGTGGCCAGATCATTGCTAAAACACTGGGCACACAAACTGATCAAATCAAAACCATCTTATGCCCAAATATTCTGCAGTTGGTTTCCAGTAAGTAAACATAGAGCTAAAAATTTATGAAAATGCTAATCTCTTAACATAATCTAGAAGCACTCAGGCAGTTTTAAAAGAAGGATGTCATGGTAGATTTCAGCAACTCACAAACCCTTAAATGCATAATGCATAGGGACCTAGAAAATCGAGTTTGGGGTTACAATTCATTAGTTTTGTGCAATTGTAAAACAACTCTTCGTACCAATCATATGGCTGCCCTAAAATTCACAAAATAATACATCGAAAGCAGCCAATACCTAAAGAGGCAATATACAATAATAAAGCAGACCATTACCTAAAGATGTAAATTTCAAGTGTAAATTGTACAAATCTGATGAATGACCTCGAGTCCTCTAGTTCATGCCCAACATGGATTTTAGCTTTTTCTTGGATAAAGAAACATTGTACTATTTTCACTAGACATGATTGATAAAGCAAGAGAGTACCTTGTACAGATCTGTGTTTTGAGTTTCTATTTTTGTCAACTCTGTTTTCAGCTGCAGTGCCTGCAATTTCTCCTTTGCGAGAGAAGACTCTAGTTCTTCTTTCTCTGCTTCAAGGGATGAAAGATGACGATTGTTTCTTTCTTCAATCTTGGTAATCTGTGGAAGAAAAACATACACGCTATAATTTCTTAGAGGGGCCATACAGTAATCAGATCTCTATGACTATCGCATGAGCACCCAAAAGTTTCCGCAGCTGCTCTCAAGAAAGTTAAAGTTAATTCGCTTTGCAGCAATAAACATAGCAAGCATTAGTTTGGATACAAGCAAAGGGGCATAAGTAAGGAGGCAAAGAGAGGACATGAGTATCTACGAGACAAAAAACACAAACTACCCTGCACATCTATAATAAAGATGATGAATTATGTCTTCTACATCTTAAAAAATGTAAAAATAATACGAACCAATTAAATGAAATCCAAAAGTTTTAGCAGTAAAAAAACATTTTACTTTTTTATTCAGTAAATGATTTTTTTGAAGTTATAAAAACCCCAGTCCAAACTGTCGAACAACATTAAAAAACCTAATAGAACTGGTGCTCAGTTTCTTTTTTTTTAATTCAATGTTTTATATATTAAATGCCATTTATAACTTGATATACATGTCATGACTGCATAGAGTGGACAATTTAGCAAGTAACACCATACAACAAAAAATTTGTCAAATAATTGATTTAGCAGGTGATGTCGAATAACACAGAAAGAAGGAAATTAATGATCATGGTTTCCACTCTAAATTAGAAAAAGTAAAAGTTAGACATTGGATATGTGTATATATTGTTTACTCATCAACAGAACCAAAACAAATTGTGAACTTTTAATACATAAGAGCATAGCTTACATTTTATTAGGAATTCAATATTGAGCAATAATACTCTCTAAATAAGTATCAAGACGATGACCATGAATAAGGCAACCAGAGAATAGGTCAAGGGGAATAATTTTGCAATGATACTTACACTTGGCTCTGAATCAACATTATCCATCACAATTTCTTTGATTTTTCTTTCTTGGCCTGCCTCATATTCAGATTCCACATCTCTGGTAGCATTTGTCACATTTTGAACAGCTGAGACACTATCTGGCACTGGTGTTTCCATCTTTGATTGTAAGGTTGACTTATGACTTGGTTTAAGTACATTGACCTGAAGGCAATAGGCAAAGGCATAGTTAGGATTTGAAGAAACTCAATCCCTTCTGATGCAGAAAAAAAAAAGAGAGAGAAAAGTAAAGGGTTACTTGGACCTCATTGTTGTACTTCCCGTTGTATCCTCCAAATGCGACCAGGATGTCTTCATTGCTATAGGAACTCAGGACCAAACTTAAGCCCTAAAAAAATTATAAAACTAGTGCAGTCATAAACAACTAGGGTTGAAGTAATTATTAAAATGAACAGCCATCCATTCATGATAACAAGGTCTTATCAAATCTATTGACAGCCAAGTGAAATTAATCAACGAACATTATAAGCAATCAAAATCCTTCCTACAAATCATGTCGCCCTTAATATAAAGAGACGCATTACTCACTGTAAATAAAAGAGTTATTGTCTATAGTAAATGGCTTCATTCAATATCGAATACAAGCTAAAATAAAGTCATTATGTGCATTAGTACAGAATCGACTGTCATCTAAACTGAATCAGGGTTGAGAACAAAGCAAAAAATTTAGGAAGCACTGACGACAATGGCAGTCTAGAAAGATGAATTTTTTTTAAGGGTTCAAAATCGTGCAAGAAAAGTAAGGACAAGGAATGGACAAAGAGACTCGACAAATTAACAAAAGTTAATGAGTGATATCAGGCAACAAATGATCTACCCATACATGTTTACTCATCAGGTGCGTGAATGGCATGCCTGCACTATTAATGATGCTTACATTCCGACTCTACTGAATGCATTCAAGAGGACAAGACTCAGATGATTTAACTTATCCACACCATTGTTCGGTGTCATACAAAGATAATGCATTGACAAGTATGTAATAAATATGGCACATGAGATCAAGATTTTTCAGGACCGTACAAATGTTTGCCCATGTGAAGTACCTCGCTAGCAAGAGGAACACGTCCTTGAACAATAGTTACAACCGACCACACCAGTGTAGACATGTTAAGGACAACTGTTTCATTAACTCCTGCAGATGCAATAAAAATTGGGAAACCCAATGAGTACCTCAAAACAAGTAGAACGTATCTCACACAAGCAAAATTTAAAAACAATACTTATGATCAGGTATAGCATTCATCGAAAAAAAAACGGACTCCTTGTTGGAAGCACGTTCAAAAAAAAAGAATTGATCCATAACATGGATACTCAAGCAGGAAGCAAATGTATTAGATAACTGAAATCTCAAACTTACTGAATATCTTAATAACAAGAATGTGCATTCGTTCTGGTAACTGCCAGCAGAACCATAGATATTGAAGGCACGAGGCAAATTAATGTGCACATTGCCCTAGAGCTTAAACTCTCATTCCTTGTTGAAGTGAAACACAAGTAATAACTAATGACCTTTTGGAAGTTTGATTTATGACAGTATTGTGGCATATACCATCAAATATGTGCTTTGCAAACCTTTGAAAAATAAAAAAAGAAACATTATCCGATACACACATAAATATGAATGACTATTACATTAAAATTTCTCTTAAAATTTGCAATGCTTTCTTTTAATTCACACTTAACATGCTAGGCTGTGCCAATTCTTTAAAGCTCGCCAAAACACTTGCTCAAGGCCAAGGCACACTCCCCAGTGAAGGGCTGCCCCCTAGGTGCAAGGGCTGTGTTTTGGGCCCAGGCGCTAGATGAATACTTACAAATGAAAGTGCAAATGTGAAAAAATATATAGAAATCTATTGCAATGAAAACAAAATTACAAGACTCAATTGAAAAGATGTATATTTTAAGTGTGGAATGCATGGGGCTAGAGATACTAGACGAAACCAGAGATGACACTACTTGGCTCGAGCACATCCATTCTATTATTCTTTTCCTTTATGCCCAATTTTAACTTGTACTCTTCAAACTTGGAAATGTCTTGAATTAAATACTACCCCCGTTTTTTAACAAACTTCATCATAAGGGTGATATTCAAAAGCCATGTGTAACGAAAAAGAAGGAAAAGAAAAAAATGATGAGTTTGAACAAAAGGGAAAACACTGTATAAAGATAATGTTGGTCGGTTGACCCCAGGGTGCGTAGTTCAAAAATTCTTTGAGGCATTGGACATGCTATACGGAAACATATGGAAGTCCCTGTGCTTCAAGAAGTATAACACTTTCATACATGACCAAGTGTATACAAAGCATAGATGATACACTCTAAGACCAAGTCTGAACATAAATAAGCTGTCAAATTTTTTATTTCTGAAACTAAATTAGGAATAGAATCTTACCACCCTTATTGTCTCCTCCGCCAACAATGAACCAATTCTCTCCAACGGTCACACCTGCATGGCCAGCACGAGGACTAGGTATCTCACCCTGTTGTGTTGGTCTTGACCATTCCATCTACCCCCATCAAATTCAGAACGTGATGCATAGATAGAAACTTCATGAAAACCAGAAATTCATTTGGATTGGACCACGCAAGTAACGTAATTAAATAATTTATCTCACAGTTTGAAGATCAAGCACATGAAGATCATTAAAACAGGTAGCAAGTGAGCCCCCACCAAAGATTAGAAGGTAACGATCTGCATGTACGGCAGCAGCATGATCAGACCTTGGAGAAGGCGGCACTCCCCTATGAAATTGAAAGCAATTAGAAGTAAATAAATGCAAAAACTTGTTGTCATACCAATTTGTTTTAAGTAATTGTTTCTAATACTGATACAGATTCATGGTAAAATGAAAAATTATCATACTAATACTACTTAAAGGCATCATGCATTCAGAATATCCATAATAAACAAGAGGGGATGCAACAAATCTTTTAGAACATCAGTTTCTTTGAGTCTTAAGTCCTAGCAAGGCAGTTCAAGAATCATCCCGACATACGTATGCAATTCTGTATGCCAAATAACTTAATTCTCACAATGCAAAAACAAAAGGATTTACACTGTGTCCATTTCATCCCAGGTCATGGTTTCTAAGTCCAGAATGTGCAAGTCATTTAACAGTGATCTTTTTGTATCTTGGCCACCAAATATGACTAGAGTCTTTCCCACCATTGTCACTGACTGCCCTCCACGAGAGACCTACAGAGAATTGACAAACATGCGAAGCGATTTCAATGAAAAGAGCTAACTTAAGTTCTTGCCACGTAAAGTATATAAAACCTTCATTTCAAAACAATTTCCACACAAACACAAGCATAGACAGAGCATAATTCATGACGATCAAGTTCGAGCCATAGGAAAACTGTACATTGACCAAACCTCAGGTCTCATATAACAGGATGTTGTTTGAAAAAGAGCTGATATCCACAAGCAACATACACAAAAGAAGTAGGAATTGTGAAAACCATAAATCTCAAAAGATTCTCTTCAAAAATTATCATAGCATAACAGAACTTACCGGTGGCTTTCCATAAGTTTTCAACATCGACCAGATACAAACTTGCAGATCGAACACCTTAACTGTCCATATACCAGTAAGAAATTCCTCAGGAAAAAGAGAAATATGTAAGGCATTGACAGACAGCATAAACTCAGATCAAAGTCAGAAAGGCACTTCCAAGACAGATTCTTTAAGATACTAATCATTTGGGAAAAGAAATTTAAATAGAGACAATGCATCAAATTTGTTTAACTAGAATTCCCATGGTTATAAATGGAGATAACATACATAGAAACTACAAACACATGAGCAGCATCCACCTTATTATTTTCTTTTCTCAAAAATATCTCTTCTGATAAACCAAGGTGTCTATTGGATTAAATAATACAAAGAACTGACTGGACAGATGTCTCAGCACATTTCTTTAATATCATAAATTAATTCAGGAGAAATTATCAACAATTTAGTGAAATTTAAAAAATGAAAACAAAATTTTGCACGGAAAATATAAATATGCTCTGTAATAACAACTCAAACCTTGTAATGTTTCAGAAGGGTCCTTGGAATGTCCAGCTACTGAAAGAAGCTTATTTTCATTCCATGGTATCTACAGAGATGACGTTGCAAACATGTCACACTAGATAAGAGAATTTCTTACTGGCAATTAACTTTATATCTGATAGATTCAGCTGAAACGTCCAAACCTACCAACGTGTGCCCAGCACAGGCAGTTGCTATATCATCGTTACCTGCCCGAACTTCAGCTTTGGACCAGGTCCAAGTTCTCAAGTTCAGAACCTATACCCCAACGAGAAAAATAAAGTTATACCTTCAGAAACCTCAAAGAGATCGACATAGCACAATACAATCCTTGGTTGTCGGGACAGTTATTTACACAGGAATCCATAGTTATTGATACTAAAGTTACAGGACATGTAGCAAGAACATAAACAATATTCAAAATGCCAAAACCTGGAGATCATTGAGGTAACGACCATTGTTGTTTCCACCAAATGTGTACATCTTGTCACCAATAACTGCTGCTCCATGCTGTAAATGTAATCAATACTTACAACTAAAGAAAAGCATAAACATATGTGTATGATAGGAAAACGAAAGACTTAAACACCTCATATCGAACTTTTGGTCGTGAGCCAGACACTGGAGGTACGACCCAGTTGTCATATACAGTAACCACTCCAAGGCTTTCGGATACAATATCTTTATCCTGGATTTCTGAACGATTGCCATTTTCAGCAAGAATAGTCTTTGTCTCAGGAAAATTAGTTCCATTTTCATAAACCACTGCAACTTCTGGTACATGCTGAGCATAAAAAAATTTATAAATCAGAGAAGAGGTAGCTTTGAAGCAAACTCGAGGATAGTATGGAACAGGTGCAGGAATGCTGTTCACTTGTAATTGAGGTATTTCTAAATAATTAGAAAAAATTTCCCCTTTCACACATGTGAGCAAACATACAGATGAAGTGGCAGAATTGATTCAAGGTATCCATTCAAGTATTTGAAAACTAAAATGTAGAAATGAGTAGATAATGACATTTATGTTTTTCTGAATGACGACTCATTTCTAATTGATAACTAGACATGCTTCCCACAATTTTGTGACAACAAAATCAATAGTTAAATATCACAGAAACCTTTGAAAATAGAAGAAACAGGCAACTAGAATTCTTAAGATATGGCGGAAAATTCATATCATGACAACTCACAATCAACTCAACGTTTACAGCAGGCTCTGACACCAAGTTTGACACTCTCGAATACCACCCTGGATCTTCTTCCTGTTCAATATCAGAGTTCAGATGAATACAAGATGTTACTAAAAAGTACCACTATAACACAGTACAAAAATGTACTAACCTCCAAGATTTTAACGAAAAGGCGCATTGCCTCTGTGGAAGCCATGTTTCCAAGTCCATTCCAACTTCAAGGGATTAAAAAAAAAGCAAATACAATGAAATTTGTGGCAGCACTAAGAAAAAATCAAAATACACACTCAAAATAAAATCTGATGGAAGCCACTAATCTGAAACAAAACTAGGAACAAGCTCATAAACAGTGCAGCATCAAAAGTCATGAATATCCATTGTATCCAACCTTGGTGCCAAAGGTTTTTTTAAGCATGCCTTAATTAAACGAATAGTAAAGTTGCACAGCAATAAACTTTATAAAACTTATTCAAATATTATATATTTTTTAGTTTAAGGTATCTACACGACTACACCAGTGACAGAATTTTATTCTCACTTCATTCAATTAACTCTAGCTAGTACGTGTACAAATATGTAGCTTAATCCCAAAGCATAGAGTTGTACCAATTGTCCGACGACTATGATGAATATTGGTAAGTTGAAAATTTTCCTGATAAGTGTGAGCTAGCAATGGATCTTGATTATGTTAATGATCAATGATGAGTTCATGCTAATATGCTAAATGTCGGTATTCCTTCCAAATTCGGTTCGATGTGTCACTTTTCATTCTCAGCATTGCCTATAAAGTGTATATAGACCAATAGTTCTATTAACTTGAACATGCAAATGATGAAGAGTTGTTGGCTTGTCACCAACCAAAAAATGAAAAAACTCAAAACCATGCATAATAAGTAGATTTCATCAAGGTTAAAAACAGAAACCTTGTCCATTTGCTTTGCTCGATGGGACTCCAACCTCTAGGTTTAGGAATGTTGCAAGGCCCCAGAGTTGCCTGAGACCATCGAAAGACATCAGTCTTCGCACTTAAAGGCAAACAAAAAGACTGAGCATATTAAATAAATAATCTAGATAAGTCAGCAATCATGATATTGACCGCTCTTTAGGTGACAAAAACCGCTAAAAGTCCTTCAGTTTTAGGGAAGTGTAATGTCATCATGTCCTTTAGGTGACAAAAAACGCTAAAAGTCCTTCAATTTTACGGACGTTTGCAACTTTAGAAAAAATTCTTATACTTTCTGGGTAAACCAAAAATAAAACATGGGGAAGATCAAGAAAATTTTAAAACATAAGCATTGGTCATATGTGCTAAAAATCAGCATGAAGAGCATGCATCAACTTTAAAGTATCCCACAAACATACAAAACTAAGAGTTAATCGTACAACAACAGTAAAGCATGCTGGTGTCGGTAAAAATGTGAAAATAACGTCAGTTTATAAATTTACTATCACTCGTACATCCTACAAGTCATAATGGAATAAAGAAATTTCAAGGATCCGGCGGTAAAGCAGGTGGAATTGAGCAAACTAGGATGAAAGTGGAGTTCACATTGGAATCATCATAATTCTAAACCTTCTAGTAAAAAAATCACGAGCTGGACCATATACCTGCGGATCGAACCAGAATTGAATGAATTCAAGGAGAACTAAACAACTCGTTTGAGCTGAAATGCAGGTGAAAATGTAAAAAATAAATAAATTTGGCGGCGATGCGCAAACACCTGCTGATGGAGAGCGTATAGGAGAAGAGCCGCATCGTTTGAGAACTTGGAGATGACGCCTTCAGCGGCGGAATTCGGAGATCCGCCGAAGCCAACGTAGGTCGCCGCCGCATAGAATCTCCCCGGGTAAGAGAGGCCGGAATGCGCTCTTGCCATCGTCGCCGCAGCAGACATTGACGCCTTTCCGGATTCGGATCGTGAATGAATCTCGGATTTGTTAAGGAAACAGCGTTAATTAAAAACGGTAACTTGGATTAATTTTGGGTCCACAAACAAGGAATGCGTATGCATTTTTTATTCCTGATTGTTTTTTTATTTATTTATCTATTTAACCATTTTTCGTTATTTGTAGTCGGATCTGTACTGCACGCGGGTAAAAAAAAAACTAAATCTCTTCAACTTATTTCCACTTAAATTTTCCACTCTTGTCAATCAAAGCTTAATTTAAGCTCTCTATTTTATTTAAAAAATTTCAAAATCATCGGAGAGCTTTTTTTTTGTACGTGACGCTGTAATATCTATGAAGTATAATATCTATCAAGTTTGTCCAAAGACATAGCAACACAAAGTTTTTAGCATATATACATTCTATGAATATGAGGGTTCTCATAATGCTTCCGAATAATAAATTAAACATTTTACATATTTAACAAGAACGCCGTCGAATTGTATACATTTGGTTTAATAGATTGCTCCTCACAACCTAACCACACAGTCACAATAGGGTTGACCCGTCTCACAGATAAAGATTAGTGAGACCGTCTCACAAGAGACCTACTTTTCACTAATATTGATTATTCATTGGTAAGTTCATATCATAAGTTGTTCCAAATAGTATATAGTATTACAATGAAATGGATTTCTTTGTTTTATAAATGAGTCTCGATTCTTTCGGGATAAATTGTCTGAACAACTTTTTCAAATATTTATGATTTTCAATAAACTCATTTATAATAAACAAGTCTGAGTGATGTGTATTAAATATAACATATGAATTTGATAGGTAATAGAAAATTATTTATTGTCATCTTTCATCAGCATATTTTCTTTGAAATTTTGATGTAACGTTAATGCTCGACTCATATTTCCATATGCTAGATTATAAGTAATTCTTGGGTAAATCACTTCTACAATTTTTCTTACGCCTAGATTTCTTGATATTGATCCTAATATTGAATCTTGAAGATTACCTATTCGCTTATTGCATATAGCAATGTCAATAAGTGAATCTATTCATTCTTTAAAAGTAGTTTGTATCATAATTTGATTTGTCCGCATATTTTTTCTACGAAATATTACTTACTATTGATGATTTATATTTCATCTAACATCAAATTTGTGACATAATTTTAAACTCGTCTAATTATAAAAACACGTGCCTTACTCAAGTAGTTTCCAATTGATTTTTTTTTAAAAAAAAAAAAAATCAAAGATGCGTATTCTGAATAGGAAAAGTTCTTTACGAAACCTGAAAAGTAGGGGAATCAAACAAAAGTTGGCAAATTACTATTGATTTTAATTCTCACCATGGGCCGCCAACTTTGTCTCAAGTCAGCATTTCATAGTTTCATTCCACCATCACAACCACGTTTAGTTCAAGAACTTTGAGCCACATTACAAGATGACGATTTCTTCAGGTGAAATTTCAGCTGACACGTCGAGCAGGTGATTAAAATCAATCCCTTCATCTGTTTCCATGATTTGATTTCGTTTTCGATCTGGGTTTTCTTTCTTCATTGTTCGTAGATCGTGATTTGCAGTTTAACTTGTGTATTTATGTGAGACGATCCTTTAAAAATAAGACTTGGTTTTACTTAATTTTCGCCTGAGAAATGGTTTTGGCTCGATCACTGTTCTAGGTGATATTTAGATTCATTCGAAACGATCATTTTTCTACGAGCCCGGATTTAATTTCGCGGGATGTTTTTTTCATGACTGTTCTAGATTCTTGGTTTACGAATATGACATTAAGTGAACATGTCACGATCTGCTAGTTTTCGGGAAATACTCTCTCCAGGTGCCCGCCTTGTTGCAACAATGCAACCAATCCCGCTCTGGTGTGGACCAGGAGGGAGGCGGCGGCGGGCCCTCACCTGATTTTTTTTAAAAAAAAATTATGCTAGTTTTTCTAAAAAATCAACCTTTTGCAACAACTAAGTGTAACGATATACAGGATCTGCTCTACAATATATCATCTTTTTTACAGTGTCTGCATGTATCAAAGCCAAAATCTTTATGTATTTTTTTTTCAACACAGTTCATGTATGATAATAATATTTTTTGCTTGAAGAAAAGAGATAGTAAGTTAATGAGAGAGGTGAAGCAGGCTAGTGATTCTACTATTATGCTCCAGTTAGTTAGATGCTATATATATTGAGGTCCGAGTTCGGACATTTATGATTGTGGTTAAGAAACTGAAATTACAAGCGAGGGGAATGAAAATGCAACTCAATAGGCTCATTTCATGTGGTCGTGAAATTGAAATCTTTCATGAGTTATTTGCATTTTATTTGGTTGCTTGTTTTTTAGAATCCCAATTGTTCTCATTACATGAGTGAAAGAATTTACTATTCCTTTGTCTGTTAATCAGCACTTGTTCTCTATCGGAACTTGCTCCACTTGAAGCAGTACTATTTGACATTGATGGCACATTGTGCGACTCGGATCCCCTCCACTATTATGCTTTTCGGGAAATGCTTCAAGAGGTCCAAGTTATTCTTCTTCACTTGTATTAATCCATTTCTTGCATGACATGTCTTCCGGTTCTTTTATTATAAGATCGTGGAATGTCAAAGAAATAGCTAACTGAATTTTGATCTAGAACTACTTAATTTAATTTGGTATAAATGATACTGATGCTTTCTCAACAGATTGGATTCAATGGTGGTGTTCCAATAACTGAGGATTTTTTTATCGATAATATTTCTGGGAAACACAATGATGATATTGCTTCAGCCCTTTTTCCAAATGATTTTGGAAGGGGTTTAAAGCTTGTGAATGATAAGGAAGCAATGTTTCGAAGGTTTTTCTTCCCTAGACCCTTCTTCCCCTTCTTCTCTCTTGCTTGATCGAACTCGACTTTTGTCTTAATCTGCCTTTTCATTTGGAATGCACGCAGGCTTGTTAAGGAGAAATTGGAACCTGTAAAAGGCTTATATCGGCTCAAGAAATGGATTGAAGATCATAACTTGAAACGAGCTGCAGTAACCAATGCTCCTAGAGCGAATGCTGAATTGATGATCTCAATTCTTGGACTAACAGATTTCTTTCATACTCTTATTCTTGGAAGTGACTGCGACCATGCAAAACCATTTCCAGACCCCTATTTAAAAGCTGTTGAAGTACTCAAGGTGTCAAAAGAGCATACTTTTGTATTTGAGGTTTGAATTCATACACGCTCCGGGCTCCCCACTCATCCCCAGCTCTTCCCCACACCTCTGCACCCCATTTCATAGTGCTAAAGCAGATATATAAAATTTTCGAAATTTAGGGCAGTGGGAAACATTTTTTTAAAATCTTAGTTATAGCTGTTGAAAAGATAATAGGAATGTTTCACAGCGTAGTGGTTGAACGCCACAGCTATAACAACCCCATCCTCTGCCTCTGGTTGCTTGTACTTAAATAGAATTGCTTGTTCAGGATTCTGTTTCAGGAATAAAAGCCGGTGTCGCAGCTGGGATGCCTACGATTGGCTTGACAACAAGAAATCCAGCACAACTACTGATGCAGGCGAAGCCTCATTTTCTCATTAAAGATTACGACGAACCAAAACTTTGGACTGCTTTGGACAAACTTGATAAAACTACATAGAGACAACTGTGTAGATTGATGTGTAGGGCATGGTTGCCTATATGAACAAGATTGATATACACAACATATAGGTACAATAAAGCCATACGGTATACTATGAGTTTTGGCATTTGAATTGTTAACATCACATGGGAATGTTGCCATATTTGTATTTCGAGAAACCTGATCTATAGTAATTTTGGAACAATGTCATTGTTTTACAGTTGACACAAGCCACTTAGTTTTTTTTCTTAGAAAGAAACGTAATCGCTCATGCGAAAGCCAGGGGAATATCTGGATTACAGCTCTTTGAAAAATCAGAATTTTCAATCTACAGATTTTCCACCGTAGTTACCATAATTTCCTCGTGAAATTTTTCGATTTCTTGCCTTGAAGTTTGTTTGTTTTTTTTTTTTGGGTGATTTTTGAGTTTATTTCGCATTCGAACATATTTGGAAAACATAAATTGAAAAAATTAGTACATATAGCTTATTGAGAGGACAAGAAATATAGCAAACTCGAGTAGCTACCGTAAATATCCCAGCATTTAAATTCATGATCACACATAAATATCAACAGTAACTTTTACGGTTAGCAAGTTATAAGTCTACAACTCTATGTACAAAGGCCTACACGACAATGCTTTGCGAGCTCCATCTCAGAAGGAAAACATGCATATAAAAGACGGAGGGTTAACTAGCTGCTGCCGGAACCAAGAAACTGAGTAACAAGCCGCGCTACAGAATGCGCGAGACTATCTGCTGCTTCTTGGGTAGATGCTTCTGCATACACTCTTACCACGTCTTCTGTTCCTGAAGGCCGTATAAAACATCTCCCTTTCGGATATTTAGCTGAGGAAAGAGAAATATGAAATCGTATTTAACAATAAAAACAATATACTCTTTTTGTTAAAAAAAATGAACTGCTGCAAGAGGTATAATTTGTATGCTACAGATGTTTCGTTCACAGAGGCATCAAAATGAGAGAGAATATAAAGGACGATTTATCAGACCCTGGAACGAACTCTCAGGACTGTAATGGAACATTTCCTACGAAAATTTCAATAATTTAATAGAAGTTTTTGATATCATGTATTAGGATGCATTGTTTTCAAAATTTATAGATGAGACGTGAAAAATTATTTGGCAAATATTATTTGCGGCATCATGAATACTGACAATGGAGAAAAGTAGATGAAATGGACACATGCTCAAGAAACTATGTCAAATATCTTAGATGAAGACCCTAGTAGAGTTATTGTGACCACATTTCGTGTTGACAATAAATTAAGGGTTACACAAGAGATCTTGCATTTTCCAACCACATTCTAGCTACTTCTATAGATTTCAGGAGCTTTTGTGGGTTTGACTGGGTCCAAGACATTATCCGACCTAAAGTGATCTAGCTTTGCCCTTTTTTTTCTTTTCAAATGAAACTAGGACGTTTTTTGAGATAATATGTCAATGACTTCACATGAATGAACAAATAAGTCTATCCGTGACATCAGTTGTTTCACGCCTATTATGTAAGAGAACGAATGTCTCTCGCTACCACCTCAAAATCGGAGCAAATTTGATCTAGATCATAGACCATTGTTACAGAATATTTCAGGCTGTTGGATCTAACAAATCACGTCATAAACTTCCAATAATAAAGATACAGATAATAATATAACATAGGGTAAACAACATGTAAGTTATTAAGTAATACTGCAATTGACAGGCGGCAAGATGAAAAGCACTGGGTATATGCCAGTGAGTCAACTAGATGAGAAGAAACTAATTGGTGGAGATGAATCACTTAGCCCGAAGGTAGCAATTAAACCAGGATACATATGGGAAGAAACATTAAATTCAGTCAGAGGGCATTAAACTGTAAGCTATGACACGGAGATTGAAACTGGCTTATGGCTTTTACGCATGCTGAACTTGGTATATCATAATGATATCAACCACATCCAAATATGAAATCGCATTACTCAATGCATAATAAAATTTAAGGGAGTAAAAGTGAGATCACCTGTTTCCATGTCGATTGCCTCTTGTATACCAGGAGGCTTAACAACTACTGTTTCTTCATTAGCAGTCACCACAGCAGTCCTATCCATAACCTTTACCTGAAGAAACAAAAAATATTGTGCATTGTTTGATTGCAGCTTCACAAATAAGTGGTTCCACAGTCAGACACATCAACCAATGAAGTGCGAGCAACCACGTGCTTTCTCTATCCAGATCTATAAATCAAGTTCACAAGAATACAAACTCTTTGAAATCATGTTGTAGTGGTCGATGTAGGATATCAGACTCTTATGTAAAGTATCTTGTCCAGGATATGATTCACAATTCAAAGACAAAGACATCGACCATAACTGCACAAAGAATTCCAGCAAAGACCATGTGGACCATACATATCCAAGAATTATTAGAGCACATCAGTCGAGACCTCAGTAAACATTCTAATCAACACAAATCTCATTCGCTACCCTTTATCTTATTAAACTTGAGGAACAAATCATCATCCATGATAAATTGACAACAACAATAGCTTCAGATTTTCAAAACACAAAAGTTCAATTGTCCACTGCAAATTCATCTATGAATCACCACATATTATCCGGCCTATCAATCAAGAGAGAACTATGATCAAAATGAATCTACAAATAGAACTGACCTTAATTTGCCTGCTAGACAAATCTTGATAAAGCTCATTCCATCTAAAGATAGACCACCCCCAGTGCAGTAAGATTGCCTCCACCAATAGCATCCCACTCAATGCATCTCCCACAGCCTGATTAATCAGTTTACTGGTAGCCACAAGTCTCAGAGCTGCCTTTTGTTTTTCAGAACCTGGAATAATTAAGGATTTGCATTATCATAAGCAAGAATATCATAGATAAATGTTCAAAAGTAGAACTAACCTCTTGATGTTGATAAAAGTTCATTGTTTCTAGTATCCAACCAGCCTAGGAAAGTTTCTGAAAACAAAATGGTTCCATGCCCATTTGCCTCAAAATAGATGCCAATATCATACTCAGCAGCTTTTTCGTGAAGGTATTTGACTCCAGTTGGAGTAAACACAACTTCCAGTCCCAACCGTTTCAAGTAATCAGTGGATGCACCGTTTGCATAAGCAGTTTGTATCACACCAAGGCGTGCCTGATAAGAATTGTTTGCTTTCACATCTTCAGCTTCATTAAGAATTCCTAATTGTTCTTTGATAAACAAAGCAAACAAAGTCAATATCTTGTCTCCGTCGACAAGGTCGATCTTGTCGCTGTTTGATAAGACATAAAAGTAGACTAGCCGATCAGCATCGCCATCCAAACTGGCACACCTTAAATGCAAGAACAATAAAACTTTATAGTTTCGAACCACCACCACTTAGTTGAGGTGTTCATAGTTATGAGATTTCAAATATTCTGCAAATAAGTAAGCTAAGACTGGCTAAAAAAATATTGTTGATTAGAGTCATTTACTTCAGATCTCACGAAATCAATGCACCAAATATTTTTTTGGATGATAATCTGAAACTCCGGAGCATGCCAAATGAGGTCCTAGCCATAGCAGTAAATACAAAAAAATACTGATTTGCAGCAGCGATTTTTCCAGTTGAGCAGAAATTCACTTGCAGTCTTGCAATTATCTCTGAGAAGTTATTTGTTTACTAATCTTTTCTGATAAACAAAGTTAAGCTTACAAGATGAGGATGCATGTATCCAGGAGCAAGTTTGAACAAAATACCATGCAATCAACAATGAAAAGTTTTTTGCTTTTCTCAAGCATAGAGCAGAGAAGATGAGAAGGATTGAAGGACAACAAAAGAAGACTCAAAGATATTAATTTGAAGAAAGAGTTTCTGCATTTTCTGTTCTTTTAGACCAAGAGGACATCAGTCAAAGCTTTATTATTTTCACTAATTTCCTAGGTAATATGAAAACATATAGAGATTCTTTCCATATATATGGAAGTATCCTATTCATGCTCATTAAATGAAACATTTAACACGTTAACACGTGAAATAGAGTATGCTGTAATTTCATAAATAGAAAATATTGCTTATATCACACAGACTATAATTCTTAAGTAAAGGGAATAGCAATGTACTACTTTAGTTCCATACTCATCATCGTGACCTTTAGTCTTGGATTGGATCTAAATCTATGCCTTGCATTTTAAAGCAATAAGAATGAGTAAGAAGGATGATATCATGATAGCTCACCTAACTCCAAAATCATAAGGACCAAAACCACGTGGAACAATCTTCTCTTTCTGCACGAAATCAGCACCAACACAGTCGTTAAGCACACCAGCTCCAGTGTTACGAGCTTCGATGTTCAAATCGCGCAACCTTGTATTCAACTTTTCAATCTCCTCTCCACCCACTCCATCGGCACAATCCACAATGAATTTTTTATACATATTATTGCCACTGACTCCAGGGGGAATGCATTCCAACAACAACCTACCGAAATACAGGAGCTCCAGATATGTGAAGCTGGTTCCTTGATCATTCACAAAGTTGCAAAACATTTATGAATTTCTGTACATCTAATACTCAAACAAACCTATAAGACAACAAGAGCTGGTCATAATAACTGTTTTTGGTTGCTTCAATGCCCTTATTTTTGGAACGCACCATCCAATGCAGTTGAGGGGTCGTCAGGATTCCCATGTCATTGGCAATGGTTCCCGTGATTGAAGTCACACCCTTAAAATGTTAATAAGCTTAAGTGCATCAATCATATTGTACAGCTGACACCTAGATCTGATAACAAATACACAGTGCCTCTTTACTGATCTAAATATGTGATTTCCAAGCACTGGCAGCTTACAGATTCTAAATGTACATGGATAGATTTCAGCAATTACAAGATCTGAAAGCATAAAGCAGGGATTAGGTGCAATTACAGGCCACGAGGATAAAGATTCATTCAGAATAATCTAGACCTGATGCAAGAAAGTTACTTCACTAGATATTTGTGTTGGACAAGATCACATTATTTCAGATACTCAAACGCAACTTGGAAGGTGGGAGTTTAAACACCAGTTTAGTTTATTCAAACAGGATCGAAAAGATATTATGTAAAGGTTACAAAATCAACAAAAGATAAAATGGAAACCATACTAGTGCAGCAGCAGACACAAGTAACTTTCCACTGGGCCTAGTGTCTCTTCCCAATAATACTTCTGATGAAGGAGCTCCATCAAGTTGGATATTTTCCTTCTTCACGAAATCATCTATCAACTGTTTCGATAAGCAAAGAAACTCTTATCCAACAAAACAAAGGGAAGAAAGATAACAATAAGTGAAAACTATTAAAATTATCACAAACAGACAACCTCCACTCAAATTGAAGTGTATTAACTATATAACTTGTAAAAGATGACGAGTTGGAACATAATCATATTGTACATGTTGGGTATTCACGACTTCCTTCGCCTTGTTGGAAAATAAGGAAATAGAAGTCCAAAGAAAATAAGGAAATAGAAGTCAAATTTTTGGATATTGATAGAGATGTCTTTAGCGACATTGCGCATCTCTGAAAAAACTCTTAATAATGATAGTGCATTGCAAGAATCTGCAGAACTGAACGTATTCATAAAACTCATTTTACTCAAGAAACTGAATGTATTCAAACAACTCAACAAGTACGTAAGAAACTGACAGAACAGCAATATAATTAAGATCTGCACTGCCATCTTAAATAATATACTATTTCATATCAACATGCTGAAGATATCTAACTCAACAACTCCTGCAATATACAAGGTTTCACAAGATCCTGACAGGTGGAACCAAAGCCCTTGGTCAGCCATTAAAAGTAAGGTACAGGATTTTGGTGGAAGAAAGTCATGGGCAAGTTTAATGTCCAATAAGCTTTCACCCCAGGCTTCTAAACTCAATTCCAAAGAATAAAGTTTGCAAACTCATGTGACGAACTATAAATTAGCAGTCCTTGCCCCAATAAGAATCCCCCGATTAATTATAACCATTCCAACTGTCGGACAGATCTACAGATAATGAAAATACGTAACTAACAGCCTCACGTGATAATCAGACTACTCTCAGCGAAAGACGCCTGTTTCAGTCCCACTTATGAAACCCGGACAATAGTTCTTGCCATGGTTTGCGGAAATGGTTGCGGAGGTTACTGCGAAGGGTGTTCCACTTCTATGGACATTTCACACAGCGGTCGCGGTGTCTGTCGTGGGTTTTTTAATAAAAATAATTTCTTTTTTGGAAAAATACTTAATTGAAAGAAATCCAATAATTTGAAAAAGAGAATTCAAATACTGTTCCTCGACAGCCGCGATGGCCCAGCGGTGTAGAACTGCAATGATGGCCTGCAATGGTCAAGAAATCGGCGGTATCACACAAAAAAACTGGCCTCTCCCTCACAATCATTCACAGTTTTAGCCTGAAACTTTTCAGTGTCAGCAAACTACCCCGTTCTGAGTGGCAGTGACGGAGAACCATGGTTCTTGCATATTTACATTTTCCTATATCACATTTAATCAAATACCGGTAGTACCTTTCTATTTGCTCCAAACACGTGAAACCATTCTCCACAATCTACCTTTTGAGACATCACCATTTCACTAATCATGATTGATACCTGCTGATACTCGACATAAAATGCAGAAACAAGAAATGCCATGTACAACATCTTTTCCAGTACCTGGATGAGGGAATGGGGATCCGGGGCATTAGCAATGGCATCAGCAAAGGGTTCCCAACGCTGAGTGAGCATTCCACCAGAAGGATCCGCGACTTTAACCCCATTATCCGACACCTCATTGTGGGAAGCGGTGACCATAAGACCGATCACTGATCCAGTCTGAACGGACCTGAGAGCCGCCAAAATCCCTACACGGAACACCGTCGACTCCAGCAGCGACGCATCAGTTCTGAAACCCGAGGTGCCATATGAAAACTGCACCCCTGAATGTATGGAAGAAAATACATTGAAATCAGGTGAAAAAAATCTCAAAACACAGCGCAGAGAATGTGGCAGTACCTAGAGGAGGGGGAAATCTAGACGCCAAGTCTGAAAGGATTGATCGCTGCTGTTCGTTCATCCCTCCTCCTTATTTTGAAGATTTGCAGAACAATTTGTACTCTTTTTCTCAATTCTCCAGCTCCCAGCTATCATCAATTTAAATCCCTTGTGTAAACGTGAGTTGACTTTTAAGAATCGTAATTATTATTATTTTTAAAATTAGAATCGAATAAAAATTGGTCTACAAAGGAACGGTTTTTCTTATGATTAACTTAATTAAAGGTCATGTAGTCATCACAATGAACGATCATCGTAATTTGTTCAATGCTAATTTCGTTGAAAATCTAACATATATTGTTTCGACAACGATTTTAAATGTCTTTAATATATATTTTTTTGTATGTTTAATACGGTAAATAATCACAATGTTTGTTTTACACAATAAAGAGATGATTTGTGGTGGTTCGAGTTATCGACTATTTAAAAAACAACAGATGTTTTGTGAATGTTGTTGATGAACAAATCAAAATTGGAGAATCTATTGCAATTCAGTACATTCAATGTTTTTGTCGAGTTACAGTGAAATTTGTTATGGAACAATACTTAAAATCAACCGCTACCAATGATATTGTTAGACTACTCTATATTGGTAAATAACGAAGATTTTCTGGAATGTTGGAAAGTCTTGATTATATATATTGGAAGTTGAAAAATTGTCCACGGCTGGGGCTGATCAATATGAAAGTAGTGGTGGTTCTCCAACAATCATTTTAACGGCAGTGTCTGATTAAGATATTTGGATATGACATGCATATTTTGGTATGTCAAAATTCAATAATGATATAAATGTTTTGGAGGTGTCCAATTTTCTAACCTCGCATAATATATTGCTCTTCTCGCTCATTATACAATTGGAGGAAAATAATATAACACATGATATTACTTAGCTGATGATATTTATCTGAAAATGTATCATTATCGTGCAAACTATACACGATCTATGTGGTTCTAAAATAAATATTTTGTAATGAAACAAGAGTCCTACAGTAAAGATGTGCAACATGCATTTGGCATTGTTCAATTACGTTTTGCAATTGTAGCATCCTCAACGCATGTTTGGAAAAAAAACATCATTTACATTTTATAATAACATATATTATATTACACCACATGATTAATGAAAATTAAAATGATCTCAATGAAAATCTCAAATCTCAGAATTTCTTGCTCGGTATAAAAAATACAAAAGATAAAAATATTCATTTCACGCTACGAAATAAGTGTTTGAAGTTGCTTTATATTATATTATGTTATTTAATTACATTTTAAGTATTCAAGTTATTTATCAATTTTAATAATTTATGCATATGATTTCATATTATAATTTAACTATTAGTTATTTATCAATTTTAATAATTTATGCATATGATTTCATATTATAATTTAATTATTATATAATAGTTAAATTAACGATCATAATTATATTATTAATAAAATCTATAAATGGATATAAAATAAAATATAAGAATTAGTGTACTTAAAATAAAAAGAAAATTATGAAAATATTTTTTTAGTTAAAGTTGACGTCACTATTTTAGTGCGAACTTGTACCGAAATAGATTTCTCAGTGAAAATGGCCTCGAAGAAAAAGCAATAAGAAAACGTTCAGGCTATTTTCATAGTTCGTGTGTTTGCTTCTACAATTGAAGCTAACCGAGGCCGAATGCAATAGAGGAGAGACGAAGGTGTTTAGTAGGTAAGGCGGAAGAAGAACACACCAGATAGGCTACAATTGACACAAAAAAGGCATAAAGTTCATCTTACCATAAGCTAAAAATCCAATATTGAATAACCACACAGTGCACGAGACAAACTAAAACTACGGGCATACGCTGTTTCTTTCACTCAATCACATAAATGTTTCAACTCAATTTTCAACCGCTTGAGATTTGAAGCCAATGTGCCGCATCAAATCACTGTTGTCGAACTTCAACCTTCTTCTTCTGCCAGAGCCTATCAAGAGCACTGTCAGCATCACCCTATCAATCCAAATCCCAGTTAAAACAATCACATAAATGCAAACGTACAACAGATTAAAAAACTTGGTACACCAATAACATGAAAGTAAATGTTCCAAGGCACATCATGCTCGGGAACACACTATATCATAGTGAAGGGCAATTTGTGATTTACATTTATCTAACTCTACCATGGGATGGCAGCTACCTTGGTTTCTTATTCAAAACACATAATGGGATGACTACCAAGAATTCAAGGCTTTGTGTGACCCAAGGAGTGGTAACAACTTTGAGTTGTTCATTGATTGTGACACTCCGTTGGTTATTTTGATAATATTTTCATTTGGTCAATGAGTCAAAAGTAAAAGTTTGTTGTGAATAATTCAAAAGTAAACATCAGTATGCAGAAGTGAAGACTACAAAGAAATAATAAAATACAAAACATGTAGTGTATTTTTCACTTTTTGCTAACTACAAGGTAAATGTGGGGCTACCAATACTTGCTACTTCTTATAATATAGTTATTATTTAGGAGAAAATTCCCATGACAGTGCAATTGAAAAAACAGGAACAAATGAGTGACTATAGCAGCTAGTAGGATGACAGTTCACATAAGAAATGCATGGATATTCATTCACCTGGGCACGGACAAATCCACAGAGAGCAAAGGTTGAGTGTTGGCCAGTGTATCGACCAGACTCATCCAAATGCCCGACGTTGATCTGAACCGATGCATGATCCTTGGAAGTGATAAGCCTGTTCGTGGCAGAGCTGCATCACCAAATTTGGAAAAGAAGAAGTTAATTTAAGACCTACTAGATTGCACAAAAGAACCCAAAAAGAGACATCACAAACAGTGTATTTACCACTTCCTTGGGATATAAAGATCCATGTTCTGTCCCTCCTCGTTTTGCATCTTGGTTAAATTTTCGAGCACCCAACGAATTCACGAAATGCAAAACACCTAATACAGAGAAACCCAATTAAATACCATACAAACAAAGCAAACATCCATCAGAAGTCCAATACTTGCATAAATTTCTTCTACACTAGTAATCGATGACTTCAGATCATAAATTATCCAAAAATTTGATTTCGAAATAAAAGATACGAACGATACAGCCAAAAAAGTCATCTTTTCAGCTCACCGAATTATTCCTACATGTACACCCAATCCAAAATATTGCTAAAACTTCACTAATCGCTAAAAATTTTCAGCTTCTTCACTTCAATAGGCACGCTCAACTCAAGTACGGTGAATGAGAGAAAGAAACGAGACAATCAATAAACGTAAATTACGCATACGAGGCAAAATCAAACACAGAGCGAACCGAATCACAGCATCACAGTGAGAAATGAAGAAATACCCGGGAAGAAACAACGATCGGTGCCGATAGGAATTCCCAAAACTTCTTCTAGTGGAACGGATAGTTTTATATATGCAGGAAACAAGAAGCAGAACCCTAGAACTGATCGGGCCTAGCTTGTTTGGATCGAGATTTCAGACAGCCCAATTCGACCTTTTTTGGCCCAACACAGTTATAAGAGCATTGAACTAAATCACTTCTCAACGAGGTATAGGAATTCGGAAGTCCATTTATTTATTTATTATTATTATATTTATCGACTTTGTTTTTTTTTTTAAAAAAATAAATAAATAAAGTCGTGAAATTTATGATTTATAAAAACTATTTACATGAAATATTTGGTTTTGATTTAATGCCGAGGCCATGTTTGGATTGCGTTTAAAAAACTCATCACACTAATTCGATCTGGGATATTAACAAAACAGTCCATTTAATTAACCATTTCATCACTAAAATTATGGGCAAAAATTTATGTGAGACGGTTTCACGGGTCGTAGTTTGTGAGATGTATCTCTTATTTGGATCATCCATGAAAAAATATTACTTTTTATGCTAAGAATATTACTTTTTATTGTGAATATCGGTATAGTTGACCCGTCTCAAATATAAAGATTCGTGAGACCGTCTCACAAAAGACCTACTCAAAATTATATTTTTCTTATTCACATATTAGATTTTGCAAGGAAGTCAAGTGAGCCATTTTGTTTTATATTTATTTTAATGATATTTTCTCTCGTATCGTTTCAATTTAAAATATTATAACTTTCATTTTATTTGATTTTTTAAAAAAACTACTTTTTATTTTTTTCTATGGATCATGAAAATCATATTTATGTTTTATTAAATTTTTTATGAGACAATTCTTTGTGTATATATTCATGAGATAAGTTAACTCGATTTATAATTAAGATGAGAGCCATCGAACTGGAAATCCATCATCGGTGGAATGTACCCGGCGTACCACTTTTTTCTGGGAAGTGACAACCATTTATCTCCCACGTAATAAAGTAACACGGGAAGAGAAGTTAGCCCACGCCTCGTCCCGTCATCCGCTACCTGTCCAACACCAGCTCTGACTACCAGAGAGATGGGTTGTTGCGGTGGCGAAGACGACCAGGAATCGGTTGCGGGGCCGGTACCTCTGGACCTCCTCGAACCCCTCAATTCCTTCCATCAAGAAACTCTATTATCCTCAGACGAAGACTTCATAATCTCCCCGATCAATTCCAATTTCTCTGCTCTCTTGTGCAAGGACACTCTCCGTGCTATCCTGGAAAAGCTCCCTCTGGCAGACCTCTCACGCGCCGCTTGCGTGTGCCGGCTCTGGCGCTCAGTGGCCAACGATAGGGACTTGCAGGTTTGCGTTTTCAAGTCTCCCTGGAAGCTTCGAGATGTGATTGGAAACCCTAGCTCTGGGAGCTTCTGGAGGGACAATTCCCTCTCCAAATTCGCTGTGTCTCATCGCCTCTCTCGCGGCGACTCCATCGCCAGCCTCGCCGTCAAATATTCAGTTCAGGTATTTTCAATTTTTTTCATGTACTTGTTGAATATCTCTATGAATCTAACATTGTGAACTTAATCTGGGACACATTTGTTTGGGAGAAATGTTCGAAGTCTAGATGGAGGGACAATGCTAACAACCCTCCAATTAATTCTTTCTTCAATTGCGCCTATGTAGTCTTCCTTGTTGCATAATTGAACTTGGAAGTTGCATAATTGAACTTGGAAATTATCCAAGTCATTATTAGTGATCAAAGTTTCAATTTTTATTTCATCTTTAAGGTTGAACAATTGGGGAATATTAAAGTTGTAACGTTTGATTCTTTTAAAAACTTTATTTAATTTATAGTTATCTGAATTATTGCCCATACATTATGCACATAATTGTTTACATCATTCATCCTTTCTTGTCCAATGGCTCAGTTCGATGACCGGTTTCTATCCAGCCGTTCTTATTAATGCATCGGTCGTCTGCATTGATTTTCTATTACCATCTTATGTGTTTCATTTTCCTGCCTCTTTATCCAGTTCCTTGTTTATTCGTTTGGTTTCCGTTTTATGTTAAGTCACTGAAACTATGTTATTTGTCAATTACAGACTTGCATTTACTTATTTTGTGTAACAATGATGATGATCTAGATTTTGATTGACTGTGATTGAGTGATAGTAAAAGGTTAATGAGCAAGACATTTACACATGTTACTAGAGATTTTTGATGAATGGAGAACTATTTCAATTGAAGAGGATGATTTGACCATATAAGTTGTGATGAATAAAATTTATGAAACACTTGGTTTTGGTAAATTAGAAATTGAGACTTGCTAACCATGCCCAGTTCATGTGCACTGTTTATAATTTACACGAAATAATTGTTGGGCCTATTTCATGTTATTTTCATAAAACATACCCTTGTGAAGAAAAGTGAACAATCTTAAGGGATGGGGCATTGGGGCTTGGATTTGGTTGAGGCGCAAGGGTTGAGTTAACTCAGCTCTGAGCTTGAGTGCATGCATGCTATTGATATTTATGGGTGGGAAAACTGTTTAATATTTTTTTAGGGTGAACTTTTCTGGGAAATAAATATCTGCACAATTTGAAATTTGTTTACGATTGGTTCAGGCCAATATTTTTCTTTATGTTAAAGCTTGCTTACTTTGTTTTGATTCTATGGCTACTGCTAGTGTAAAATTTTTAATTCTATATAAAGTATGGGAGCATATCACCGTGTAAAGTAGGGACCCTCGTCTTCAACTGTAGGAAGTTCTGAATAACGATGTTCCTAGGATATAATTCTGTTATATTTTTCCAATACCTTTTCTGTCATTTTTGTTTTAAATGGTTACAAGCAAATACATAGTGGCGATTTATCATTTTCTTCAGGTAATGGACATAAAACGCTTGAACAATATGATGAGTGATCATGGTATATACTCAAGGGATAGGCTGCTAATCCCCTTGTGTAAACCTGAAATTCTCATAAATTCTACGTGCTACATAGAACTAGATATCCATGCAAAAAGGGAAGTTGCAGTAGTGTATCTTGACGGTGGTCCCGACAAAAATGTACACATTTTGTTCAATAGACCCACTACAGAAAGAGGGAAGAAAAGGGTGCTCGATTCATTAAAGAGGAGCATGCAAGTTGATGATGGCACAGCACAATACTACTTGTCCATCTCAAATGGAGACCCTCGAGCTGCACTAACACAATTCTCTGATGATTTGACTTGGGAGAAGCAGGTCCAATCAACATGATATTCGATCCGTTTAAAATCTATTGTTTTTTAAATGAATGGACTTTCGTAAAACTGCGTTGATCAAAGCTATGTATAAAGCTTGAGAAACTCTTCAAAACCATAATTTGTACTGCTTGTTAAGTTGCAAATTATTGTCACCTTAAATTTGTACCATGTAAAATCATGGATCTACATTTGCCTCTTTGTCTGTAATATTTGAACATGCACTTTGGTACTTAATATTCTGAAATATACTGAACCATTTACTTGAAACTAGTCGAGGTTCCTTTCTTTACAATTAAAGACTCGCACGCCATCAAATAAATTATTACTTCCTGCATTATAATTTTATATTTGGCACTTGCACAATTCGTTTTAGTTAATCATTATATTGTATTTAATTCCATTTTCCTTCAAGTGTCTCCAACGATTAGTGTTGAACGTTTTGAGTATCATCTTAAATGTGTAATCTTAGTCTTATTTAAATTTTTGCCATTAAAAACCTTTAATAGTTCGACTCTCTTTAGCAAAATATACAAAAAAATATATTTTATCATACCAATTTTATTTTATTATGTTTTCTCATGAAAATAACAGTATTATAGAGAAGGGGGGTTCTTGTGAAAAAGTTGAGAATTAATTTCTATATTTCAAAATAAAAGTTGGGGAAGTTGGTGAAAAATCCCCAACCAAAACATTTATTTGGGTTCACTCCCTACCCACAAAATTGTGGTACTATGTCATACAAATTGTGGTACACTTCATGTGGAAATGTGGTATACTTCATGTGAAAATGTGGTACTAAAAAAGTACCTAGGGACTGAACACAAAAAAAAACGGCGGCTGGGGAGTTAAGTCCAATTTCCCGATAAAAGTTCTGAATTAAACTTTTTTCTAAAATTTAACTTGAATTCCAAACTCGATAACTTTGCTGATACAAAAATTTTAAAAGATCATTAAAAAAAATTATAAATATAAACGACCATGTTACCCACACTAACATATGTGTTTTGTCTTGCCCGTCTTTCGGCGCCAATTACATTATTGTTTGTGTTAGAATTTATAAAATAATCGAGTATTCTGGAAAGTGATGAAAAAATAGACTAACAGTAATAATTGATTATAAATTATATAGGGTAGCTGTAAAAATGAGGAAAAATATATTTTCAAGAAAGAGAATGTAAATGCACTTGGTTTTATTTTTGGAGATGGGAAAATGAATCAAACAAAGGGCTTATATTTCCAAATTAAACCAATTGTCTTGTGGTTCTATCTCATTAATTTTATGCTTATCTTACAAATCTTGTGGTCACTTTATGATTTTTCTTTATTTATCCCTATTTTGCTGTAGTTTAAATTGTAATTTTTGTGAACATCGCATCAGGCCTCAGATGAAGATGCCTTGAGGCTTTTAAAGTGGCTTGCATCTTCTCAAGCTGCTGAAGATATCAACTCTGATGACGAACTTGCTCGTGAGACAATATTGTGTCCCTTGATGCCTGTGAAAACAATTGACAAGGTGTTAGAGAAAGCCAATGTGGAGTACGAGAGTGAATCCCAGCAGGAGTGTCAGGACATTCTTGATTCTGTTGATATGCTTGATTTTGAAGAATTGAACGGCAGGGTGGGTTTCTGACTTCATCAATAATAATCATTCTAGCCAATCGATGTCAAATAAAATTATACCTCAAGTCGATGGCTCTAGTGATGATCTACAGTCAACTCCAGGGTTCAACGAGTCACTCAAAATAGACACTGACTAACAAAATTCATTTCAGGAAGTGAAACCATGGCCTGAGATAGATTCAAAAAGCCATAAGGTCCATACTTTGCCTGTTTGTAGTCAGAATGCGAGTGACGTTTCATTTCCTAAAACATTCAACATATTGAGCAGATGCGACAATGAGAATGTGGAAGGTTTTGATGTTGCTGGGTGCTGTAATGAAGCAGAAAGATTTCCTTTTAATGTAAAGGTTGATGAGAAGAAGGATGCTGGTTACGCGGAGCAAGCTAGCTGGAACTGAATGCTCTACACGTGAGTTGATGAGGAAAACACGATCCCAAACCGAAGTATCTGAATTGAGGAGTCCTATTCATGATCAAAACAAATTGTCAGTTGATGCATAGATCCCCAGTTATTATTGAGGGGTCAAAATTCCGTGGAATGAGCATACAATCTACTGATAAGGTTTCTAGTGAAGTAAAACCAGTTAAACGTTCTACTTTTGGGAATTTGCCACTTTGCTGTGGCACTAGCATAGTGCCAGGAAGTACACCAAAAATTGGGAATCAGGAGTCTGTTATTCAACTTGACTGTAACGATAATAATTGTTGTAAACTTATGGAAAGCTCTCAGAATTGTGATGGGAGCCTTCATGTCAGTTCTTGTATGGTTGAACAACCGCACTCTAAGAACAGTAATATCAATACCCAAGATTCTAGTTGTCTGGATTTGCTTCGAACAGATGCTATTGGTTCATGTGCAGTGGCTGGTTCAGCTGCAAGTGATTTTATATCCAAAAATGAATGCCCAACTGAAAATGATTACCCGATTGCTAAACACATGGTATTTGAGAATCCGTTGAGGATTTGAAAGACACGACGAGTAAAACAACAATTACGCGGTGTAAAAATTCACTATATCAAGAAAGCAAACCTGATTTCTCCATGCCTAAACACTCAATATCAGATAATGTGAATAAGGAGGCCGAATCTGTAAAACTCGTTAGTATGATTTTCTCCAAGAAACCTCCACCAAGTGATTGGACTGATGAGCCAGGTGGTGAAGTTCCAGGGCCCAGGGATGGGTACTGTAATGAAATACCGACTGTTCAGGGTAGATCTATAAAGGATTGTCTTATTTTTTTGTAAAGAATTTCCCAGAAGAAAATGTACCCCCAAGAAATTATGATTATGTCAATCACCATGAATCAGTAATGGGTGTTCCTATTCTTTATCAAAATGATGGATCACATTTGTTCATGCTTACCTTTACCATCTCACCCCCATCTACAGAATGCGTCGATAGATAGCTGTCATCATATGGTGGAGGGCAGCAGCTAACATTGCTGAGTGTAGAAGTCCAGGTTGAATCTAGAGGGCATTTAAGACCCGATTCTCGTTTTGATGCCATAAATGTCATTGCTCTTGAAAGTCTACTCTTGATGTTCACGTGCTTCTGCGTGATTATGAATCTGTTGCAAAAGACCTGAATGCAATTTTAGGGTGCAAGGTACCTGTTTTTCTGAAGAATTACAGTTGTTCAACCACTTTACAAAATTAATTCATTCTGTTGATCCTGATGTTATAATGGGCTGGGATGTTCAAAGTGCTTCCCTAGGATTTTTGGTCGAAAGGGCTGGATATCTTGGCCTTGGTTTATTGAATAACATATCACGGGCTCCATCTGAAACCAATGAAGCTTTGTCAGAGTTCGAAACTTCTGAAAAAAATTTGGTGAAGGTGATGTTCTCTGAATCTGAAGCTGGGGAGACTGTCCATCTTGAAAATATGTTGATTGAGGACGAGTGGGGCAGAATGGATGCCAGTGGTGTTCATGTATGTGGTAGGATTGTTCTGAATATTTGGAGACTGATGTGGAGTGCAGTTAAACTTAACATTTACACAGTTGAAGCTGTAGCCGAAAGAGTATCGAGGCGAAAAATCCCATCAATACATTGGAAGGTACTTACCAAATGGTTTTCAAGTGGTCCTGGACGTGCTAGATATCGATCTGTTGGTTATATCTTAGAGAGAGCAAAGTTGAATTTGCAGATCATTAATCTGCTTGATGTGGTAAACTGAACATCAGAACTAGCTCGAGTATTTGGCATTGACTTTTTCTCAGTTCTATCTCGAGGTTCAAGGTATCGTGTTAAATCAATGTTTCTGCGACTGACACATACCCAGAACTATCTTGCAATTTCACCTGGAAATCAACAGGTTGCCAATCAACCTGCACTGGAATGCTTACCTCTTGTTATGGAACCAGAATCTAGTTTTTATGCAGATCAAGTTATTGTTTTGGATTTTCAGTCCCTTTATCCATCCATGGTTATTGCTTATATCCTTTGCTTCTGTACTTACCTTGGAAAGATTACACCTCCGAAGGAAAATTGCTTAGGAGTCGGTTCATATTCAGCAGATAAACATACTTTGCACAATTTGAGACGGGAGTTGCTAGTTACTCCAAATGGAGTTCTCTATGTGTCTTCGAAAGTTCGTAAAGGAATTCTACCTCGCCTGTTGGAGGAGATATTATCAACTAGAATTATAGTTAAACAAGCGATCAAAAGTTGGTTCCATCGGAAAAAGTTCTTTACCGGATATTTAATGCCCGACAGCTTGCCTTGAAGTTCTGGCTGCTGATCTTAACCAGTGGTTTCTGGACATGCCTCGACCATCACATGAAGGTGTTAGAAAAAGTCTTTCTCCACATAGAAAAAGAATCGATTACTACTACACATCAAGACATTGCGTTGTCTGTGGTGACCTAGTTCAAGCGTTGTCCCATCTGTGTCCCAAATGTCTTGAGAATGAAACCACTGTTGCCATAGCTTTGATAGGAAGAACTTCGAAATTAGAAAAGAATATCCAACAACGCCTCAATGTTGTAAGTGCTACGTACGTTAAAATCTGCTCATGCACATCCATATCTATCAGAGCTGATCTGACGAAGGAACGAATCATCCGCTCAAAGATTGGAAGTCGTCCTGTTTTTTGTATGTAAGATGTTTTTACATAATGTGTTTTATATGTAATTTTGTTCGTCGAAATGCAGATATGTCGCCATTGTGGTGGAGGCGATTGGCGTATTGAAAGTGGAGTCAAATGTATATCACTTGCCTGTTTGGTTTTGTAAAGAAAATACAAGTGGGCGTATTTTTGGTAAGTAGAATTGGTGATGCGTCAATCGTCATTTTTGGTAAGCAGAACTGGCGATGCGGGATGAACCGGAAGTCGGATTACGGTGCCCAACTGTGCGCTAATCTAGATCCCACAAAGGGTGTTGATCGATTAAGATAGTTTATTAGTTCTGAAATAAGTTGTGCGGTTACGCTTTCGAGAAATATGTTGTTTATGTCTTTTTTTACTTGTTCAAAAACATTTAAGTATATATTAATGGAGAAATAAATCACTCACAAGTAACGATAAACCTTATTTACTTTAATCATTTTTGTTGATAGATGACGCTGTCAGGTGTATATATTCTTTTGAATTCTATTTAGATAGATAGTTATTTGATACAAATGTTTCACGTTTGGGGCGTAAAACTAATTTTCTTTTCTTTCTAATCTATTTTATTTTATAAAATTGAGGACATGATAGTAATCACCTAAGAAAGACACCAATTTTTTCTTCCAACTTCACTCTTATATGATACTAATATTACACTTTTGTTTTTTGTTTTTTTTTTAAAAAAAATTTCAACATACACTTTTATTTTTAATTTTTTTATTTCAATAATTCAAATATCAATTTCTTCCATGATTTCTCAAATTTTACTTTGGTCTATCGATAATGATAAAAGAAATTGTACAAATGTATTGTGTGTAGAGTAATTAGTATATATTAGGGTAGAGATTATATTCACCAAAATATGGTGTCATGTTCACTCAGTCAAAATACAAAATTAATCCCAGCCGTACGTTCATCTAATCTCATCTTGCCTAAACAACGTGTTCAGAAAGGAAGAAAAAGAGAGAAGTTAGGAAATTTGTAATAATAAAACAAAATGGCTCATATTTTCCCCTATTTCTTTTCTTTCTGCGCTTATCTCTCCTAAGACGTATTTAATTGTATCCCAATTGATTGTCAATCGATCAATTTAAGCTGTCTTGCCATCAATTTTTGTTGTTCTATACCGGAAGAAATCGTTTTTCCGAGACAAGAATTTGAGTTTTTATATTTTTGGGAATTGTCGTTTAAATTATGGGATTGGGGGATTTGGGAATTCTCGACGATGGTGATGAAGGCGGAGGCGCCGAAGGAAAGGTGATGGTGGTGGTGGTTTCTTGTTCGATTTGCTTAGAGGCGGTGATGGATAACGGTGATAGATCTTGGGCTAAGCTTCAATGTGGTCATCAATTTCACCTGGGTGAGTGGTTTATATTTCTGTTTGTTAGGCATTACTCATGGATTATAGTTTTCGGCTGATTGGAGTTTGTTTGAGGTTGTTGTTTAATTGAATTGTGTTTTTATGTATAAAAAAGTATCATCTTTGATTCTTTTCCTTGAATTTCTTGCCGCAGCTTTTGTGATTTAGGATCCGGAGTTTAAAATTTTTGTTCTAATGTGAGATTCTTTTTTAAAAAAAATTGGAAACGATCGGGCATTCGTAACGATGATGGTAAAAATTTAGTGTTTTTACTGGAGGATGTGTTTAGGGCGTGTCACTACTCTTTAGAATTCACTGCACGGAGTGCGATGCCATGGAAAGCTCCCTATTTCGGCCCACCGGTGGACCGATTACTTGCACGAATGACCTGGAGAGTGTTGTACACTATTCCAACTTTAGCACTTTGAATGAGAATCAGTAATATATGCGTGATTGTGCGTCGTGGACCTCGATGTATGTTTAACTCCTTACGAGTTATTACAGCGTGTGACAACATAATCAATACTGGATATTTAATACTACCAACATATTTTGTTTGTATGGTATGCTACAGAAGGGTTTTTCTGTTCGTAATAATGCATAGATAGCTTGGAAACGGTTTCCGCTAAATGATTAACTCATGATCTATATCATTAATTTCCGCTAAAATAACTAACTTCTAAAAACAGTTGAAATTTTGGAAGATCTGAGCCGAGCCAACGACTGCATAATGGAGAGAAAATTTCCGTTATCTTTTAACCACTTGTTTAGGCTCGATCTATTTTCATAACACGTGGTGCAAGATGAGCTCATTTGCGGGATGGGCCAAATTGTTTTGACTTGAGCTTGAAACTTTTGAAGCTTGTGCTGGGCTTGACCGTGCTCATTACTCAAGCTTGATGTTCAAAATTTCTTGAATTTTTAACCATAACATTTTTTAACGCTTAATACGTGTAGCTTACCTATATCATACTAAGCTTGTCATAGCACCTCTCTGTTTTTTTTTTTCTAGCCATCAGATATGAAAGAATTTTCTTATGTTCTTTTCCTGTATTGTGTTTTGTTTGTACAGATTGCATTGGTTCAGCCTTCAACATTAAGGGAGCAATGCAATGTCCCAACTGTCGGAAAATTGAGAAAGGACAATGGCTTTATGCCAATGGTAGTCGACCAATATCTGACTTTACCATGGATGATTGGGCTCATGACGACGATCTATATGATCTAAGCTATTCTGAAATGGTAGTTGTACATACCTATCTTTTATATATATGTGTGTGTGTGTGTTTTTTTTTTTTTTGGTTATGGCGTAGTTTTGCATAGAGGGAAGTTGCTGGCTTTGTACAGTTACGAATAAATACCTAAAATGATAATTGTATAGATTTTTTTGAATTTATCTAGTAAAAAGAGTTTATCTAGTATTTCATTATGTGGGTAGGGGCTCGGTTATTTATTGTTATCACACTGATTTTTTATTAACTCCAATCTTGAATCCAAATCCTAAATCATGTAATTGATTCCTGTGTTATAGTGCTTAAAGCTGAATGGACATACAAGTAAACTTAACAGCTTGGGTTGATCAATTTTATATTTTAAATATCTTAAAACTTTTGAATTTATTTTGCAGTCATTTGGAGTTCACTGGTGTCCCTTCAGTGGCTTAACAAGGCTTCCAACATCCTTTGAGTAAGGCTCATATCCACCTTTATGCTTAGTGTATTTATCATCGTATTTCAAGTCCTGCAGATGGTTGGACTAAGTTTCATTTCCTAGTTGATGGTTAAGTGGGTAATATTTTTTGAATGAAGTTTCATGTCATTTATTCCATCCCGTATTGCATTTTGTCCTTACTGCCTAATTTCGGCATATAACTTTACCTCTTATATCTGTCATATGGCATATGGATATGCTCTTTAGATACATGCTTATTCTAAGTATGGGGTTGGGTTTTTGTGAGATGACTATACATCTAAAGTTCTTATGCGACAGTGTAACTATATTCTAGGAAGAAAGATGTAACCAATTTAAATAATGTGTTATGTCCCAAAATTCAACTCAAGAACTTGTAGCAAACTATGCAAATATTACCACAGAAATTCAAGAAATTATACAGTGAAATATATATTGCTCTTAATATCACTTGAAAGGGAGAATGAAGATGATTATTGAAGAAAAGAATTGATCGCGGAGATTATGCTCTTACCCTATCTCAACCTAGTATTTTCCTAGAACAAAAATTAGCCGATAAATATTCTCCCTTACACCTTTTATGACCCTTGTCCTAACCTGGGTATTGCTTCCTAAACTTCCTTGTGGCTGGGTATTGCTTCCTAAACTTCCTTGTGGGCCTGATTTGGGCCCATAACATAATGACACATATATGGCTGACCTCCCATACCTTTTTACAATTTTTAGTTTGAAACATGTGGTATGATCTGATTTGAGTTAAAGTTTACAGCATCTGTAGTTGTAAATCTTCTGACAGTTCAAGCAGCCAACCTCCTCCATATTGAAATTTCTCCCAGGGGTTACTACAAGCTTGAAATATTTTATCATGGTGGCATCATAGGTTCACTAGTTTTGTGAAGCTTAATGAACTTGAATAATTATTTTAACTATTTGGCTAGTTTTGTTAAATCTTACTGAATTTTACTCCTGTCATAGCATCATCACATGACATGCTATGTAGTTAGAAACCCGACATTTTTCCATGAAGCTCTGATGTGGTTCGATAGAAATGGTTTCTTCAGGCCTACAACCAATACTTTTTTTTCGAGGAAAGTCCAGAAAACCTATTAGTCTAGGGTCATGACTATAGATGCATTTTAGCATTTCATATGAAAAGATATACTGAATGAAGTTTGATAGACCTGAACTATTTTTGATGAAAAAAAATCTATTTAGGAATTTCATGTGAAAATATTCATCTAACAATGACTTGGATTTTTTATTCTTTGCAGTGAAGGAGAATTTGCATCAAGTGCATGTAAGATTTCATAACTCTATCTCAATAGTAAGGTTTAAACCAACTGGCAGTAACGATAGTGCTTGCTGTTTGATAGATCATGATTTTCTTGGACATCATGCCATCTTTGCTGATCATGCACCTGTGTCTTCCTCAGCTCATCCGTGCCCATACATCACATATTTTGGGCCCGTTCATCCATCTTCTTCTGCATCAAATGGAAGTGTTTCTGATGGATCTAGTTTCAATAATCATTGGAGTGGACCTTCGGTTCCAAGTGAAGTCCCCAGTTCCTATACTTTCCCTTCTATGGATGGTCACTATCAAAGTTGGGACCATTTTCCTCCTTTTGGTGCAAGTAGCCGCATAGGTGCTGCAGATCAACCTTCAATTCCATCTGTGAATCAGAGACCAGCTAGGCATACATCTGATGTTCCAAGACCTGGAATGCACCCCTTTGTTGTTGGTCATAGGTATGTAAATTGCTTCAATTAGATTTTATCAAGATTTATCGGTTGTGCTCAGATTTTTGGAGTAAAAATTTTCGGATCACATATGATGTATGGGAATCTTTTTACTATGTGGTTTTTAGAAGGTTATTTAATGCTGACACGTATTCCGGCAGTTCTGCTAGTAGAGCTCCCAGCTCAGTTACCTCATCAATACTTCCCCCTTACCCTGGTGCTGTTGCTCGAAATCGCAATCGGGCCCCATCCCTTCAAGCATATTTCCAGCAATCCAATAGCAACCCAGCTGCACGAACTCCTCTTGGACGAAGATCCGGAAGTAATAGAGGAGGTCTAGCTCAAGTTGCACCTATCAGCTCATCATCAGATCAGTCAAGTGGTTTTTACTTCTTTTCATCTAGTTCATCTGGAAGAACACCCTTCCAAGAACTTGAAAGCACCCAACATCAGGATCGATTCTGTCCTTGGGAGAGGGAACGCCAACTTCCCTTCCCTCCCATTGATCGTGATTCAATATGGGGGCCATTCCACCCACCAGCTGGTGGCTCCGAAACTGGAATCAGATCCAACGGTTTCCGCCAGAGGTATGGATCCGAGAGGATGCCACCAAATCGGTCATAGGTTCCTTGCTATGATGTATTGAAAACTGTGAACGGAAAATGAGAATCTATGTGTTTGAGTAAAAATCTACAACGGATTGAGTCTGCCAATCCCGGTAGACCTGAAACTATTGCGTGGTCTTGAAATTATTGTGTTTTTTCCGTTTAGCAGCCACGAGCTGTGTGATGAACTGTGGTTTACTCTCGCTCGTTTCCCTTCCTTTGATAAGGCATGTTTAAAGAAAGCTTCGGGGTTTCATTTTTATTCATTTATTGTGGTTTCTTACTGTGTCAACTTCTGATTCAGATATATGAATTCTAAATAATATATATTTTGGCCCTTTTCTTTGTGATTTTTTTCGATTTTATGATAACATGCATCGAATTTTTTCTTGAGAGAAAAAGGTGGCAACTGGCAAGGGATGTATGTGCATGAAGCCGATAGTTTTTTTGGCTCTAGAAAATGTTTTAGAGGAATATTTTTACTCGGTGCCTATACTGTCTTATATTTAAGAATTAGGGAGGTAAACAAAACGAGTTAAGCTCAGTATCAAGTTAGAGCTTAGTCCGTTTAAGTTATATATAAACTTGAGCTCGATTCGAGCGTTTATCAAGAGGTTCATGCTTGGTTTATTTTGAAATTACTAAGCTCGCGAATAGTTCGAATTCGGTTCGTTAATAGTTATTTTATCATGTTTAACGAATTTAATTTGAGCTTGTTAAATGGGTTCGTTTTTTAGTTTTTCAAGCATATAATTGAGCTTGAGTTTGAGCTCGTTAAAGATATAATCAAACTCGAGCATGTAATAGAAATGCATCTCTATAAATTAATTTTAAACTAAGATATGAAAGAATAAATTCATTCATAAATAATCAAAAAAACAACTTAACAACAACAAAAATATACACTATGATTTTTATTTAGGTTGATTTTTGCAAGTATATATGAATAATGAACGTCACTGATAGAATTTTTATTTTCGTATTGTTGTTGATGAAAATTTTAAAATAATGAATAAATAGTTTTAATTTGCTTTTAGTACTTTAATTATTTTTATTAGATAATTTTAATTATCAAAACAATGATTCTATCGCATATGATTCTACTTCATTTTCTATATTTAAATTAAATCGCTATTTTATTCATAAATAAAAATATAAATATGATCTTAAGTCATTTTCAACTATAAAATCTATTTAGGTGCAAATTTTACACTAAAATAATGCGATTTCTGCACCAAATACTACATTTATCTCCAACTCATTTACTTCAAATCTTACATCAAAATGAATATTTTCGAAATAGTCCTTTTATTTTACATATATTAATTATTATGTTTTATTTAATATATTTTTAATTATGACTAATGTTTATGTATTACATTATTAATAAATTTAAATAATAATATTTAAGTTTATAATTTAATTATATAATATAAATTAAATTATATATAATATGAATTAATATACGAAAATTATTTAAATTGAAAAATATGAATACAAATTCAAATATAATACAAGTACAACTTCAAATATAATGAGAATACAACTTTAAACATTTGAATGAATATATTCATCTCACAAATGATCAATTAAAGCATTTCGTATTGCGAAGTGAGCATCTTTGTATTAAATTATATTATTTATAAATCATTAAATCAAATTATTCCTTAATTATTAATAATTAACATAAATAAATAAATATTTAAAAAGCAATAGTTTTTATTTTTAATTTTTATGTTTAGATATCTCATTATTAAAATAATAAAATAAATATTTTATTATTATTTAAATAAAATTTATATTTAAAAATAAATAAAAAATTCATACATATTAATAATAATTAAAACAAAATTTTTTTTGAAAAAAAAAGTGCCTCTGCGCAGAGACAAATTTGGAGTAGAGCTGGAGGCTGCGCTGCCAATCTTCGCATAAACACCATTTTGGTGCAAAGATTGGAGATATTCTTATTAGATATGTTTTAATACATTAACAAATTTCATTTAACTAAATATCTAAAATATAATTCATAATATATAATTTTAATTATTTTTATATTTTTTAATATGAATTGTTATTTCATTTCATTTGAAAATTCATTGATCGAATCATCATTCATTAGACATATTAAACAAAGAAATATTATTAGGTTATCATACAATTCATTTTTTTTCTTCGTTATATTCTTATTCATTACAATCATCAAATAATAAACTTCATCTTGTTATTACACGAGTGAATTCATAATTATAAGTTAATAATAATAAGTTCGACATCATTAAATTAAAATATTTATTAATGTCGAATGACATCAATTTAGTATATAAATTTTTTAATTAACCATCATAGTATATCATCCTATTTATTAATGTCGAATGACATCAATTTAGTATATAAATTTTTTAATTAACCATCATAGTATATCATCCTATAATTTATATTTTAATTTTTTTATCAATATAAATTCATTATACTCTATTTAAAATATTATATTCTAAAATATCTTACATGTAACAAATTTATCAATTTCAAATGACTCACTATAAATGATTCATTAATAACAGTAGGATTTAGTTTTACAATTTATTTGATTAATTATAAGCCTAATTTTAATGCTCTAACCTATAAAATTATACAATTCTATGAATTTTCTTGATTATATATGATTGTATAATTAAATTTTCTAGATATGTCAATGCGGCAATGCCCTTATAAAATTTGAATGATATATCATTTATTTAATATTAGGGATTTAAACAAATTAATCCGCATTCGAAACATGTGAGTCATATAAACAAACATGTAAATTAGCGAGCTTGAGCTCGGGCTCACAAGTCACATAAACGAGCAGAGTTCACGTGCCGAATATCTTTAACCTTAAGCTCGTCTTGATAAAGTTGTCGAGCTCGAACTCGGCGGCTCGATAAAATTAACAAATGAACTCGAAAGAGCTTTTTTATCAAGTTGAACTCCGAATTGTTTCGTTTATATCCTAATAATACTACCACGACTTTATCGAGAGTAAACACAGACCAATTATCATGAAATAACCAAGAGAATCTGACAAAATTGATAATTTTATTAATTTAATACGACATTTTTACCACTATAAAAAGTACTCTGTTTTATGTATAAAAAATAATTTAGTCACATGTAATATGTTTCAATATCGACACACATAAATTCAAATGTAACTTTAAAACATATCATGTCAAATAAAATGTCACATATTTCTTTTTGGCTTGTATATCATATTTTCTCATTGGTTTATGATTGAAAATGCGAACGAATCCTCGTCCTAGTGTGTTACCATGCGGAAAATCCAATTATAAGAAAGTGCATGATAATAGATTTCTTGTTTACTCTCCAACCGAAACAAGATCTTATTTTTTATCCCTAAATTTCCACTGAAATTTTAAAGCTTTCTGGAAACTTGGAGAATATCCTGAATTTCAAGATTTGTGGGGGCAAAAAAAATAGAAAACGGGTACACTATATTTTATGCAATAATTCGTCTCAAAAAAAATATTTTATGCAATAACTTCTTGATAGCTTCTTCTTTTTCTCTTATAAACAAAGTGCATATTACTAATGATCATGTGTGCATTTTGTTTGCAGCTTGCACTACGCAATTGTTGGTGTGGGTACCCCCTAAAGTGAGCTTTATTGTAACACTCGACACCGGCAGCGACATCTTCTGGTTGCCATGTCAGTGTACTCGCTGTGGGCGTTCCTTGAACTCGACCAATGGACCGGTACGACCACTACTCTCGTAACATAATTCGATATTAATATATGCATAAATATAATCAATATAAAGCATACGTGATCACGTGTTCCCATGATGTAACGCCTCAGATTCGACGACTGTCCTCATTGTACCAATACGAGTCTGTCCAACGTGCTTATGTTCTCACTCACATGCGCACCCTAGAAAACTTCCCAGGGGTCATCCATCTCAAAATTGACTCAAGTCAAGCACGCTTAACATTGGAGTTCTTATGTGATGAGTTATCGATAAGAAGATACACTTTCATGATATGAGTAGTACCTATTAAATCTTTTAAACCTTCCTCGACTGCACAGTCTCATACCTGAACAATTTTTTGGAATCCTTCTCTTTCCGTTTCGTCTAGAAGCCTACCAAGAGACGCTCATTGTCCATGCAACCTCATGGTACCAGCGATCACCTCCCGCCCGGTTCGGCCCCAAGCCTCACACATGAGTTATAAGTAAGAGCGAGCGTTGGGTGTGGAGATCCTTCCAGTAGCAACAATTGCCTCTGTTGTCTTGTATGGTTAATTATGTAGCAATCACGAATGATCGTCGCGGACACAGCAGCTCCACAAGCGTGAACTAGTTGGATAGTTATTAGGCCTTGAGCTCCATCTCGCACTCAATGATGGCCCTCTAAAGGTTACTGCTACCACTGGCACTTGGTGTTGTAGGGCCATTTTGAAATTTTTGTTTGAGATTCTAACTGACGATTTCTGCGGTCAATTATCGACATTTTCTGGTGAAACAGATTCCTCTGAACCAATATAGTCTTAATCCATCATCAACTAGCGAGGCCTCGCCGTGTAACAGCCCTTAGTGCGGAGGGTGCTTGCTTAGGCTCAATGCTTGCGCCTATCAAGGAGTATATCTTTCGAGCAACACGTCTTCTACCGGGATATTGGTAGATGATGTGTGTTGCATATGGCTACGGCTCACAGTGCTCGACGACCCATTCAAGCTCTAATATTATTTTTCACGATAATTATGGTTCAGGTCAAATCGTATTATGCAGAAAAATAAATATAAATATGTGAGATTCTATCACAAGAGATCCATTATTTATAATATGGCTCTAACCGGGTTGTTCTATGGATTATAATCTGATTACTCGGTTCCAATAAATTAAACAAACTTCAAAGGAAAAAAAAACAAGAGAAGAAAATAATAAAATATAATAAAAGAGTATAAATTTCTTCTCCAAAATAAAATAAAAAAAAAGGAGGCAATAAACAAAATTCATGCCTTGGCACGTAGAACAGCTTTCATAAGCAAACTATCTTCCTGAAGGATAATCGAAACAGGTGAATTCCCGATTCCTCGAGCTTTGGCCATCATGATCTCCCTCGACATATCAACGAATCCCTTTCGATCGATGGATCCGCTCCGATTCTCATCGAATTTATCGAACAAAACATCGTAAAGGCCCGAGATCTCATCCCTCGATTGCAGCTCCAGCTCGGTGGACGAAAGCTTCCCGGTCCGTTTCTGAAGATCGTCGCGCGAAAGAACCCCGTCCCGATCGTAATCGAGAGTCTCGAATTTCTCATTCACCCATTTCTCGAACGTCTCGGAATCGTTCACGAAATCTACAACCGTCGGGCCGTCTACAAATTCCACGCTCATTTTTTCTCTCCCTCTCTGATTTGCAAAGATCGTGTGTCGATATAGGATTAATGTGTACGTCTATATATGTACATATACATCCGCGATTTGCGTTGCCGGTACTTGGGAGTTGGGGTTGTTGGCTCGTGATTCTTTGCTTACGACTTTAAAAGCTACTTTTTCCACGTAATTAGCATTTTAAAAAATGACACGTCGTTAAAATGTTAATAATATATTATTTATAGATAACTAAATATATATTATAATCTTACCTCCAAAATAATTTAAGTGGGGTGTATTCAATGGATAAATTGTAAATAAATCTCTAACACCTAACTCAAATTTATTCTAACTCCCTACACCTAAAAACATTTGCTTAAACTCCCTAAAAATTTAAAAAAAAGACAGAAATACCCCTTATTCTATATTTTATTTTAATTGATCCCGCGCTTTCCGAAAATGGTATCAGAGCTGTATGTTAATTTATTTCAAACACATTATTTATTATTATAAAGAAACGAAATGTTTGAGGAGGAGAATTTCGAAAATTATGAATCCGAACTTAGGTTCGAGAAAAATAATTTACAAGGATTATTCCAATATTTTGGAATATATATAAGAACATCTAACTATTGTTAGATATCCATAGCAGAAAGGGAATCCTAGCACCCTCAGGTAAACTTATGATTCAATCTAATAAGTTTATGGAAATAATACCAGATTCCTCTAAGTTCTCTTTAGATCTTAGAGAAATTCAGAAGACAGTACAAAATTATGGCAACATGCTATACTTTGTACCGCAACGAGAAGAGAAAATCTTTGAAAACCAGGAAGAAATTCTTGGAATATTAAAGGATATTCAAACAAGAATTCAGAAACTAAAACAACAACCCGGTTCTAGTAAAAGAACTTCAGGAGGATGGTTACCACCATCATTTGGTACTGAACATTTGTTACATCAACAAGGGAAAGCCAGAGTGGTGTCAAAACCTTTGACTGAAGAAGAAAAGATGATCAATCTAATTAAGTCTGTCTCAGAAAAGAAATTACTCTGATGACAACTTTAGAAAGGATTGGTCTAGAGGATCTACAAGAGCTTGCAGAATCTTTCGCAAATCTCAAAGTTGTAGATCTAAAGATGAACACAGCAGGAGGTGAAACACCTGCTATAACTTGGTCATCTTCTCAGGAACCACCAAGGGAAAAGTGTGAGATCTCAAAATATACACATGAGAGAATCTCAAACTGATTTCCATACTGGTGGAGGATCACACCCTGCGGGAACAAGGACAAGGAGAAATCAAATTTCCTTGCACCAAACACCCTATGGGAAAACTGTTTTATATCCTATACATCCTTACGGAGTTATGCTTAACCTTGATGTATTAGATTTCAAAAACAGAGAAGAACTCATAGACGATTGGACATCTGCTATGAGAATTGCAGCAGGAACACTTGATCTCAACAGAGAAGGATTCATTAAACTCCTAGAAATGAGTCTTATGGGATTAGTGAAAATTGTTTGGGACATGACTTCGGTGGAAACCAAAGAATCATTCCTAGCCGAAGAATCTCTAAGCGAGATATCCGGAAGAATACTACCCTTTTTAAATCTTAATTTATAGGGGTAGATTATTTTAACAGTCAAGATACAGAGAAGAGGGAGAAATATACTCAAGCTCTGTATAGTCTTGAATTACATGACATATATTTGGTGGATAAATATATTATGTTATTCACTAAATATAGATGGAATTCAGGGGTCGAAGAAGACATAGCAATGCAGCTATTCTTTGCCAAGATGCCAAGTCCTCGGAGAGAAATGCTCATAAGGAAATATGTACCTGGAAATCTAGATACATTAGCACGAAGAGCTTCTTTCCTTAAATGAAAATTGGCGGAATGGTGCCATTTGGCAGCATTACAAAAGAATTATAAACGATTAAAAGGTATCAACAAACGTACTCCTTTGTGTTGTAAGGAAAATGATCTTCCAACAATTATTGGAAGTAAACCACAAAAGCATAAAAGGAAAAATTTCAGGACTCATCCTTATGCTAGAAGTGGAAGAAGTTCTTGGAAACCAAGAACAGTTTGATCTCAACAGAAAGCCAGATCTTATAAATCTGGACAAAGAAGCGAACCATCCAGAAGTAGGACATCCTCTCAAGCATTGAGTACATCTCGAAGCACAGGAAGAACACCTACAAAGAAAAATTTCAGAAGGGCTCATACACGGGCTAATGAAAGTTTTAAAGATTGTAATTGCTGGACATGTGGAGCAAAAGGTCATATGTCGACCAACTGTCCAAAATGAAAAAAGAGGTATTAAACGCTTCGATCCAACTCCGGATATTGAAGAAGCAGTTTATTACCAATATCTTATTTAGGTATACCGATATGAGGACATTGCCTCAGATGAGAGTATATATGAAGAAGAAGAAGAAGTTCTAAGTCAGGGAGAATCCGATGGAACTGAATCGGAATCTGACTAAAGACGAGGTGTTTCAACACGAAACACATGAGGATTTGTCTGGGTTCTTTAGCCAGACAACAATAACTCATAACATGGTCCAAAGGATCATGAAAGAAAATCTTAGTCTACAGAGATACCAAGGATTCTCTGTAGGACAGGTAGAAAAGTTCTTAGGAAATCTTGGCCTAAGAAACAGAAAGCATCATCTGAGCTATAAAGTTTCTAAAAGGGAAATGGCAATCCCAATGGAACTTACTGGAAATAGAAAGGAGATGCAGTTAATTCCTTCTGAAGAAATTAAGGAAGAATTACAAAAACTCAAGATCGAAGTAGCAAGGACTATGTTCTGGATTCATATTGGAGCAATCCAGATTATTATAAAAGCTACTTTCAAAGAAGGTATAGATTCACCCATTGATATTGCTATATGCAATAAAAGAATGAGGAACCTTCAAGATTCAGTACTGGGAACTATCTCAGGAAATCTCTGTGCAGGAAAGATTGTAGGAGTTATCTATCCAAGGATAGCCTACAACCTGGCAGATCGAGATTTCAGTCGAGCCTTGACAATACATCAAAATTTCAAGGAAAAAAGGCTGATGAAGGAAAGTAATAAACCATATTCTATTACTTATCAGATTTCATATGCTCTATCTAATACACATCGTTCAGAGTTGTTTATTAGAAATGAGTTCATTGAAATACCTGAGATATTTGGAAAAGTTGCTCAGGCAATTTATCCAGAACGAATTGAATTTCCCGTAATACAGAAAACAGATATTCAAATACAAGATAAACCGATTCTACAAAGGAATCAAAATCTTAGATTGGAATAAAGAATATCTTTTCAAGGAGATAGAATTACAAGCTACAGATGGGGAAAAACCCCTGTCCAAGAAACCCAACAAGAGCTAAAAAGTTTTTCAACAATAGGAAAGCTTAGATGCCCAGAAGGGTGGAAAGAGGTCGAAATAGTATTTGATACTACGAAACAAAGGAATCAATTTCCTTGTAATACCATCTACTATTTAGAACAATCTATGATAGGAACTTACCAAGGAATGATCCAAGTTGGAGAATTGGAAGTTCATATCACATGGATTCCATGAAAAGAACCAGATCAATTGGTTCTTGGACTAGAGTTTCTCAAGGAACATAAACCTTGGAAACGTCTAGAGTATGGAATGGAGTTTATGGCAGAATATAAGATGTGGAAAATCCAATAACCACAAGTCCATTCTCCATATACATTCCAGTAGGAATGTTATATGAACAATATAAGGCAAAATATTTTGCTGCTTATATTGATTCAGGGGCTGGAATCTGTACAGCAAAACGAGGAGTTTTCCAAATAATTTGGAAGAAGAATTACAGAAGATTGCTGGAAGAGATTTTTTCAGAAGAATCTTAATCTTATGTAAAGAGATTAAGATGACTGAAATCATGATTGGCGGTGCTGGACAAACACCTTGGTACAAGGTAAAGACACCACCAATTTATTTTCATGACACAGTAGCGGATATTTTGTTAGGAAATAATTTCCTACAAATGTTCAAATCCTATACTCAAGAAAATGAGATTACAATATTAGTGTTTACAACTCCTTGTAACCATAAAATTATAGTCCAGAGACTAAGAGAGGCATTTTACAGAAAATTGCAAATCCAGTTTCGCAGCAAGCGTGGTGATTCAGGACAACTTCTGAATCCAAAAATGAAAGATTCTAGAAAGTTTGGAGAAACAATGCTCCAGTTGAGAGCAGAGCAGATAAAGAGCTCCAACCAGAAGAAATAGAATACCTTAAGATAACTCTGCATAAAAATGAAGTAGAGTTTGAATCTAAGGTATCCTTAGAAGATGTCAAGAAAAGGATCAAAGAGACTTACAATGAAGATCTTTTGGCGTGGTGGGACAGAAATCAACTCAAAACTTGCCTTAAAATTAAGGAAGGCAAAGAGTATGAATTTTTCCGTTGCAAGCCCATCCCAATGAATATAATTGATCAAAGGGATATGCAGATTATAATCAAGGAACATTTGGACCTTAGTTTAATCAAAGCAGCAATGTCACCATATAGCAGTCCGAGTTTTCTGGTAAGAAATCATGTTGAGATAAAACGAGGAAAACCCAGATTAGTTATTAATTATCAAGAAATTAATAAGATTTTGGAGTTTGATGGGTATTTTATACCTAGTAGAGAACATCTAATAAGTTGCATACGCAATGCCAAGATATTTTGCTGTTTATATTGATTACTTGCAAAGAAATTCACTTTAAAAGTTGATAACACACAGGTGAAAGCTTTCTTAAGGAATTGAATTGAGTTTAAACCTGAGAAGGCCGGATTATTAAGATGGCAAGCATTATGTCAAAATTACATTTTTGATATTATGATAATTAAATCTCATGAAAATATTCTTGCAGATTTTTTAACAAGAGATGAACAACATTGACATTGATACTATTATCAAGATGCAGAGGCATTTGAAGGAACACCTTGAAATGCTTCAAACCGAGTTTAACAAGTTAGCACTGAACGCAGAAGTTGCGGGAAGGCTTCAACAAGCTGATAAGAGAATTGTCTCTGATTGAATCACATGATGTTTACAGACATATACTCAGTTATGGTCTGTAATGCAAATGCCTATCCTCCAAGGTATTAAGAAACCATTGGTTTCCCAAATGGAGAGTTTTCGAGTACATGACTCTATACCTGGAGCAGGGGATTCAAGTACCCCTAGCACAAGTGTTAAGTCGGAATCATCTCCAGATGAGTCGGCTGAAACAAAAATTGAGACTCCAGATCCTTATCTCGATTCCTCAAGTCAACCCTTCACCTCGGGGATTGAAGAGGGAGAGATCAACCTTAGGCCTCGTACTGACGAAGGCAAAACTAAGGTTGGTACTAATGAAAATGCAATTTCTCCATTTCAGATTTACCAACATAATTGGAAGAAATTAAACACAAGAATTGGCATCAACCCAGCCATGGTTCGAGTTGATGTTGCAGGAAAATATCCTAGGGTATGGATGACACAAAATTCGTATCCAAAGAAGGTCAAAGCCTGATATGAATTTGGGGCTCTTGCATCAGTTTATACTACTTCGCCCAGCTTTCCGGAGATATCAGCATTACCAAAATGGATACAGGAAGCGGTACATGAAACTTGGACAAACAATGATCATTTGTCCAGATGAAATATTTTGGAGCTGTATTTTTTCAGTGCAGCACCAGAACCAACAGGGAAAAGCTCACACGAAGCCTTTCCTTTCATCAAGCTAAGGAGGCCAGACATGAATTCTCAAAAATTTATAAAGGATCCTCCTACAAATGAAACCCCCTTAGTCTCTTCATTCAATGAAGATGACATATCTACCAAGAGAGCATGGGGTATCTGGCTCTGTCTCACGGAGATGGACAAAGTCAAGTTTTCATTTAAGTTTTACTAAAATTCTTTAAATGGATCATTCCTGTTAAACACTATGACAGGAAAGACAACAAGTTTTGCAGAAGATTTATTCGAGAAGAAAAGAAATCTTCTATGGAACAGCAAGCTGCCGGCCAGTAAAGAGACTCGCCGAAAATTCTGTAATATGGCACATATAGGAAGATGGTCAGAAAACATCTGTCCTGAATGCCAGAATCAGAAAGAACCGGAGTTCGGTAAAGGCTTCAAACCGAGATCTGATCGGAAACATTTTACCGAGACAAGGACAAGTGGAGAAGGACCACAATCACATTTTCCTCGAGGAAACAAAAAGCCAAAGATTCCTCGACAAAATTAAAAGGGATAGGTGACCAAACCCACTAAGAAAAGAAGGACCACCATGTGAGTGGTAAGACAAGGACCACCAATAATCGGTGGTAGATGACAAAAGTACATTGGATACTTTATCTTTAATAAAGAAAATCCAATAAAACAAGAAAACTGGACCCAATCCCAACTATAAATAAGGGTAAATGGAACCAGTAAAACCACACCAGAACGAAACTTAAGAATGTATTTCACACATCTAAAAGTTTCAAAAAGAAGAATCAAGAAATATAGAGATCAGCTGGAACCTCTCCGATATATAATTAAACATTACAAAGAAAAAGGTGACGAGATTTCAGTAGATATCTTATAAGCTCATCTCTACTGGTATTGTAGAGAAATAAAAGAAGAAGAGAAGTTGATTTCTAGATTAATGATCTAGAAAAAGACATTTCAAATGGAGGGACCACCTCAATGGACCATTCAACCACTACATGGTCCATGTGCAAGCTGTAAAGGCTTATCAAGATTTGGAATCCGAGTTACAAATCCGAAGAAGCCTTCTACAAATAAGGCAGGAAGAAGGAAGTGAGGATCATCGAACATTTTCCTCATTTCTTTCAAAAACCAATTGTAATATTTCTCTTTCTAGTTTATGTGTTTTTCAAGTTCGGCTACTATAAGTAGCTAAACAAGTTTCTCCTCTTCTGCAGGAGGTTTCAATGTAATAATAAATGTTTGTGTTTGAATAAAGAGATCTTTGCTCTAGCCTCTCTCATGTATTATTTTCAAAATTTTATCTTTTACTGTACACCCTAAGGTAGGAAACGAATTAGGGTTGTGCCAAGTGCTGTTGAAGGAATCTGCGTTGGTAACCATCGGTTGCGATCATGTGGTTGGACTGTGAGGAGCAGTTCGTAAAATACGGTGGATATAACCCGATAGTACTCAGGTCAAAGAGGTAAAAAATTTAATTTATTTTACGGAAGCATGATGGGCCTTTACGTCTAAAAGAAAAATCAATTACTAAAATAAGAGGATAAGGGCATTCTTGGAAATTTTAAATATTGGGGAGCTAAAACAAAGAATTGAAGGGATAGCGAGTAAAGATAAAGTTGAGAAGGGATGTAGGGAGTTATTGAAAGTTTGCCCGTATTCAATATAGAGATTTAATGATTTTCAATGATTTTTTTAAAATGATAGATTTTTATGGATTTGGTAGATTTTTATTCACTCTTAAGTATCCAATACTCCTAACATTTTAGAGGAGAACGGGTGAGTTGGAAAGGAAGTACTGTCATTCAGTTATTCTATATGATAAATCAAGCAGAGTGTCAATTGTGCTTTATGTTTCGCTGCAGCAATTGGATGGAAATTTACTCCTTGTGGATAGCGCATTTGTAAATTTAATTTAAGAAAGTGAGTGAACTAACACTTGACCACTAATCCTAATCTGGCTAACTTATTTGCTATTTAATTACCTATGAGGGTGTCAAAGCCCTGGAAACATACAACAGACAAGGTTTAATAGATTAAAAGTTTGGGTCTTTGTGCTCTTGGAGTATCTAGTGGCAGATTCTTGGATTTTGTATCATTTGTCTTCAAAAACAAAGGTGGGTGTTTTCGCTGTTATGATCAAACCAGGTCTCATTTAAAATTTACCTCTATTTTGATACTCACTTTTGTGCATGTCTAGACCATATGTTGGCGACTTTATTGATGCCGACCCTCAACAGAGGCTTGATCTTTTAAAGCCAAGATTCGTTAACGGAGAAATTCCTCCTGGGTTTCTTGGATTGCTGTCAATATGATCACCATCGACAGCACCAACTTAAATGGTATCTCAAGTGATGGGCACAACCTAAGAGAGTCACTATTCTATAACCTCTTTACCAATTTGCAAGCATACAGATCAAGGGAAGACATGCTTAAGGCTCTCCCTTTTATATCAAATGGAGCTGTATCTCTGAATGGAGGAGTCATTAAAAGTCCTGGGGTGTTTGACATGGGTCAACAAACCACAGAAGTGAAAAGATACTAACTTTTGAAGAACTTACAACTTTGAATAAGTTGTATCGGTAACTTCACATACAAAAGGTTGAAGACAGAATGAGTTTTGTCCCAAAGAATTTATGCATAAATGTCACTTCGGTTGCATAAATGGATTAATTATGAAAAACCTTGAGGCAAGATAATCATCAAAGTTTGTTTCACTTCTCTCTAGTGTCCTGAGTTCCGGCTCCTCCTCCATGAATCCGCTTCTGCAGATGTTCCAAGCTAGCCACTCTCTGCATAGAAACGCTTCTTCCAATCTTCTTCACCCCAACTGCTTCCGCTGCACTCTGTCGTGAATTCTCTACCACCGGAATATCTATCGAACCATTTTGAATTCTATGATCTTGAGCTGTTGTTAAACGATTATTTGAAGTGTCGTGATAATAGTGCGGTTTTGGATCATCTTGCACTGGTACAGCCGCGTCGGCTGATGTGTCAGAAGGACTACTGACAAAAGACGGCATGCCCATTGAAGAAATTTCAGACATGCCATGGAAAAGTGGATTCAATCCAGTAACTCTTTTAACGGTCTCTTCAGCCATTTTCACCTGTAAAAAGCGTAGTACAATGAAATGTACGTGTAGTTTTTGAAAAGCATCAATACCTTGTATTAGAGAATTTATATTAAACTAAAAGTAAATTCAATCATAAAAAATGCCTGAAAATGTTGAAAAATAAGGATTGGGGTCCTGAACTTGAGGTTTTTCTGTAATGATAATTATCTAGAGAATAATTCATGCATGGATTGCAGCTTCTGAGGTCGAGCCAAGTTGTAAAAGTTTTTGAAGAGCCAAGGATATTAGAGAATTTTAATTTTACAGCTCTTCACATTTAGGAAAAATATCCAATGCCACACATGTAAATGAATGTTCTAGAAAATTTACTAATCCAATGATAGTCCCCACTTTCAGAGAGAAAAGAGGTCCCTAGAATCCATCTACAAGCATTAGTTTACTCGCTGATAATGTCATGATAATTTATATTTTCTTGCCTTGTCGTTTAATATTTCTTACAAAAAATTAAGTATCTCTAATTTAAAGGCTCTTATAGTATTTGAAATAGAGAAATCGATACATAATATTAAGTTACCTTTGCCCTCAAAGTCTCAACGTCAGCTTTCAGAACTCGGTTGTCTACAGCTGCTTCATTATACTTCTGGCTAATATCCGTGAGGCGTTTCAGCAATGAGGAGTTTTCAACTCTTAACTGACCGACCTAAGAAGGAGCAAAACCAAGATCCAGCCCAAAAATGAATGGGAGAAGATTATATTTTGAAAAGAAAAAACAGGTGTGCACGTACTTGTGTCTCCAGCTCAGTCAAATGGGCCTGCTTCCTCCTTCTTGAGCGTCTAGCTGATTCTCGGTTTGAAAGCATTCTGAACAGCACAATAATTAAAATAATTAATGAACTGAGGCATTACCTTAGAGTTTTTATCAGCTGATTTGAAACATGTTTTTATTCTCAAATATTCCACTAGGAATGGATCATTTTATAAGATGACCAATATAGTTTCAATTTAACTTGGTAAATGATATTTTGTGTATGCTATTTTGGTCAGGTAATCAAGGACCAGCTACCAAACTTACTACGATACAACCTTCGACATGCTTGAGATTAAAAAAAAATCAAATATGGATATTTCAGAATATAGATACTTAGCCGCTCTCAGACTGGTTTATAAATTAATCGAAAGTTCTGTTAATAATTATTTTCCTTATTTACAGCTACAGTAGAATAACTTTTAACATCTCCGCACAGCTTGAAGAAGAACTATTAGATGGTTTTTTAATGAGCACCTCGAAAATAGAAAGTTCAGTTTCATTGCCAAAGTTCAAACATAATGCAACAAAATTATTTAATATACTACAAACGGTTTTCTCAAACTTGCACATTTAAGCAGTAAAGCTAACATCGGTGGAAACTCCAAAAGGAAAATAGCCGAGGGAAAGCACAAATCAACTTCAACTTTTTTTATAAGTAAACCACCAAACTACAAAAAGAGTAGGCTCACCTTCTTACGCGCTTTGCATCGGCAGGGTCCATATTCTGAGTTGTTTCAGTTTCTCCCTCGGCTTCATCATCATCCCATTGTTCCCCTGAAGATCCACTGGTTGTTGACTTAACCTGGGCCCCGGATTTCTTTGACGTTGAAGATGGGGCAGCTGCGCCAACTGGTCCACCATCGTCCTTGTCATGTAGCTTTGAAGAATCTTGTCCGCTCACTACAGAAGGCATACTTGTATCAAGTAGCAGATGAACAAATTGCCAAACAACTCAAAGACAATATTGTGACAGGTCGCATGAATTGGAGTAGTGATCTCAGATGCCTCATTCAACAGTCAAACACTTAAACCTCGTGATTTCAATTTTCGACAGCATTTACATCTGATTTTCTAAATACATTCAGATTCTCTAAATTTCTAGGCGCCAAAACTATGTATGGATATCGGATGCAAGTGTTAATCTAGGTGTCAAACTTTGTATGGACTTTGGATGCAAGTGTGAATCTAGGTGTCAAACTTTGTGGCAATATTGGATGCAACGTGAGTCTAACTGCTGAGCTTCATGATTTCTAGTGCTTAAGTATCGAGACTAGGCCGAAAGGCACCTCCCGTTCTGTATTATATGCAAGTAAAAAAATTAATCACGAGGTCTCCATAAGACAAGTGCACAGTTAGTTTGGATATGTAAGCTGGAAAGTTTTCCTGTCATTTAGCTGTGCTGATTAGACACCAGATAATGTCTGAATGACCAAATGACGATCCAAATCACTTCAATACTCAAGCACTCATTCAAAGGACTAGCTGACAAAATAGTGTGATAGCTGACAGTTTTCTAAATAGCCAGCCGCCTTGATGTTACAAAACACCTACCAAATAAGAATCCTTATTTGCATTCCATATTCGAGAATGATTAATTAGTCCAAATACACGTTAAAGTTTTTTTAATACATGTTTACACATATCCACAAACATCATTATACCTCCTTGCACATGGAAATTACATAACTGTGATAGAAACTATTTCATGCTAACCTTCATGATTAACATGAGAACCCGGTGGTGATGCATTAATGGCCTGAGAACTGTTGTAACGTCCTGTGATTGCAGATTCTTGAGCCTTGCCATTAGCGGCCTAAATAAATAAATCAATTTACAATGCAAAGTCTGTTTTTTATTTCAAAAAGTAAATATTAAAGTCGTAATTTTTTCAGTGAAATGATTAGCGCATTTTCATATTAGAGTTTTATCTTTGATCACACAATAAATGATTTAACCAAAGCCTAGAAAATAGACTAGGACATAAGCCAATAATGCATACCCTGTGGGCTCAAACCAATGAATTTTATTTCAACATAGAAACCTTACAAGATTTAGGAAAGTGATTATAGATTTAAAAAATCTATGCAACTGAAAATACTTCTTCGTATAGTGCTTGTCTTGTGAACTCTAGAAAAATTAATGAGAAAAATAGGCAGTGACTATAGTTGTTCAAAGGATAATTTGACATGTGAAATCATTCGTGATTTAGAGAACTTTTTCTAGAAAATCAGAAGGCATAATACTTTAAAACAACTAACATGAAAATTTTCGCTTCAAGAACAAAATGGACATTTGTTGAAACCTTATTTCAAGTTATAAAATGTCTACTTTCTTGTTGTATTAAGTTTCTTCTAATAAAATCTAATTCTCAACAATTGTGCATATGCTTCTGCAAATTGATGTATGAAGGATTTTATGGATATTGAGGTTATGATTCGAGGGTTCAAGTTTCCTTGTTTTGGACTTGGAAATATAGCCAATTTATGTCTCCAGCATTGGGAGCAACAATATTATTCACGTTATCGCCAGCCTTGTATTGACTAATGCCATCCTTGCATCTGCTAACGCCAGCCTTGTATTGACTTTGAGGGAAATTAAATTCAAGAATTGAAGTGAATAACTCAAAGAAACTTAATATGAAAAAAATGACCTAGTAGGCATATTTGAGGAAAAAACACTTGTCATTAATTAATAAAGAAACTTAATACAAAAAAAATGACCTAGTAGGCATAGTTGAGGAAAAAATGCATGTCATAAATTAATTAATTAATGACACATGTTTTTTCCTCAACTATACCTACTAGGTCAATTTTTCGTATTAAGTTTCTTTGAGTTATTCACTTGAATACTTGAATTTATAATTAATGGAGAAATAAATTAACATTTAATTTGTATCTTATTTTGGCTGGAAGGGGTTCATATCCTAATTGTGTGCAATTGTTGTTCAGCTAGCAGTCTTTAGAAAACTTTGATACTTGAGGATAAGATAGAAGCGAATGAAATGTTCAGGTTTAAGGCCTCCACACATAATGAAACATATAAAGAAACTATAGATCAGAACACAAAACTTATACTCTTCCAGAATTGAGAAGTGTGACTGACATCATCTCCCCAAAAAAAACTACCCCTATCTTTAGAAAATAACATGTGCAATAGACTTTTTTGTATCATAGTTTGTTCTTTAGTGTTAGTCCTGCTTGAGACTAACGAAGAACAGGAAAACTGAATAATATATCACATCATATTCTTAATTAACAAAGAAATAAGATTTTTTTCTATAAATTCATTTAAAGAGTCAAAGGCACATTTCGCAAGTACAGAATAATCCTTGGGCTTGGAGATTGAATTGATTTTAATATATCGAATTGGTTTCTTAGCAACTGACCCCTCAGTAGCTCGCCAAGGTTAACATAGAGCACAGTTTTTATACTAGTTTATTAAGTTATAGAAATCTTCATTCAATCAACTTTCAATCTGCACATATCCCTCAGACAGCCCTAGTAACTCAACACTCACTTCATATGAAACAAGTACAATCAATCTGCTATCATAAATATGAAATTTCAATTCCACATCTTTAATCCAAACACACTCATAATATCCCATTTATCTGCAGACAGTCAAACTTGGCTGTGAAGACACTGAAATCAAAATCTGATAATATCTAAGATGGGATAATTGTAGACCACAAACAAAGTTCAATGGAAAAGTATGTGGCATACACCGATCCTGCACAATCGAAGGCAATTTACGGATCCAACTCTTAACATCTTACCTACTTCCTGAGGATCATATAAATCAAAATTCACTCTCTCATAAATCCCCAAAATGTACAACAGTTAAGGCTGTTAAGCAAAAGTAACAAAGAAGAAAACATCATCAATGATCAGCCGAAATCAATTCATAAGCAATACATGAAACTCCGAAAGCTTATCCTTTTAATAAAAAAATGGAAAATAGAAATAATCACGAAGGTGACGTCATACCCGGGTCAAAGCAACGGCGGCACACGCCAGCTCGAGCCGACTTTTAAGAAAGGACTGATACTCCTCCGAATGTACGGGAATATTGGCATTTGGGATCCATTCTAAACTTTTATTGGATTTGATCTCGACAACGTTGTCTTCTTTCTGATTGGGGGCAGCCGTGTGATCAGGCGCGGCGGCCTCCTGCAGGAAACGGTGGAGCGCCCATTCGGATGAGCTGCGATTCATCCGCGTCGTCTCCGATGAGGATGACGCGGCAGCAGGGTGGTGGTGCTCCTCATCGTGGAGGGAAATCGGCGGCGGGTTGGGCGACCAGAAGTGGTCAGCTATGTCATCCACGGAAAACAACCTATCCATGTCTCTCCCTCTCTCTATCCTTAATTTTATATTTTATTATTTTTACGAATATAAATAAATAAATAAATAAATAATAGACGAGCCATTGACATAAATTGTACCGTATTTAACGTTTGGTGTTGATGGTCAAATCTTTATTCTTTTTAAAATTCTTCTCTTATTTTAAAAATAAAAATTCATAATTATTATTTTTCTAATAATCTTTCTCTAATTTATTTTAGATTTTAAGAAATAAAAATATGAATTGAAATATAAAAATTTAAATTGAATCAATTATTTCTCACATACACAACGTCAGAAAATACTAATATTTATAAATGTATAACCATATTTATAAACATCTTCACAACTTTGCATACATCCAATATCGACCCAAAATATAAAGATCTTGTAATAAAATTTATTTTCCCAACTTTGGGTTGATTGAGAATAAAACGCATGTGTTTGTAAGATTGTTTTACTACGAGATATAATTTATTGATAATTGTTAAATAGTTTTTTTAGTTTGGATTTAATATTAATCTTAGATTAACATTCGTGACATTAGAAGAATTTGTATTATATAGTTATCCCATGTATTTTAAAGAAATTTTTATGACATGCAAATTTACTTATTCTATTTGTCTTTAATAATTATTATTATTTATCAATGATCACGTGTATAATATTTTTCGAAATAAAATAACAATCGTTTTGATTGGGTCTCCATCAATAAAAAGCAAAGGATTTTCAATAATACTTATGTTACTCTTATGGCATAAAAAAATATGAATGAAAGGAACCCAAGAAAATAAATGAAAAATATTGCAGACAAATAGGTCAACACTTCAAACATACTCCAAAAACAAATTACCAGTGTTGGTGGAGAAAATAAAATTTGAATTAAATGACACATACAAGAATTCTCAAAGCTTTGGATTCAAACAAACACCTTGCATCTTATGTTACCATAGTCTTAGATCAAACAACAGTTGGATGAGATATGCCACTGCGATTAGGACTCCATACAACTCTCATATTTCGACGATCTTCATGAGGCCCGTTGTAGCATGTAATAGAACATGAACTTTACTCAATCCTCCTCAAGATTGATAGAATCCTTGAATTTCCCATACAAAATCCTCTTCAACTCTGCCATTTGCGTGATTATAAGTTCCTTCTCTGCCTCTAGTTTCTCCAAGTTGTTGCTGGTAACCTCTTTCGTCTTCTCAATTCTGTCCTCGACTTCTTCTTTAGGTACATGCGCGAACACCTCCCCTATTTGGAATCGCACAATCTCCTCATCCGTGAGAATCAACTCATTGCTTGCATCCTCGAGATTTTCATTTGTTTCCTGACAAAGATACTTATGTGGAATCAGAAACTCAAAGTGAACAACAATAACTGAGACTTGAAAACTTAGCCAAGATTACAAGTACTACGAAAGCAAAATCGAGTTGGCAGACCACTTAGTAAATGAACTACACGTGATTCTGAAATTTTTAAATTTTTTTTTTCAGAAAATGCATCATTTGTTACATACAAAGAACATCATATGAATCAATGTTCCTAGCATGTGGTCGTATAAAACACTATTCACTCATTTGTTACATACAAAAAACATCATATGAATCAATGTTCCTAGCATGTGGTCGTATAAAACACTATTTTCTCCTCTCTCTCTGCACGTACTATATATCCTCGCCAGAGCTTATATCTTCTCTTTTTACCATCCCAATCCCAAATTTATGAGAATTGGATTACAAAAGAAGCAATCTACAACGATGTTGCCTGAAGGCAAAACTTGACAGTACAAACATTGAGCTTTTTTTGATAAAAGTCATCCGTTGGGATAATTTTCAGTATTTTCTCCAATTCCTTTTCTTTCTAATTTTGATAGGCATTAGCTTATATTTTGAGCCAGATGATGGAGACCAATACCATCACTTTTCAACAAATCTAATGCATAAAAGAACATTATCGCTCAATGCATTTGGTATTTTCAGAAAAGGATTGTTATAATTGTATCCCCCAGAATAGTGGGATCTCCTAAGATTATGAAATATGCATGTATTACGTCCAACAGTAACATAGAGCTCGATAATAAAACAGTTTTGGAAAATAACTAATATTAATGATATCTCAATTAGATATCTGAGATGCCGTAGTTCAGCAAAGAAAACAAGCTTTCCCGAAATAATGGGAACCTTCTCTGACAAAGGGCACCGAGGCAGGGGCATAGGCTACCGTTGACAAGATAGATGACAGCACCAAATGCTTACAGATTTTAACAAAACCTCAAAATTAAATTCATCTATGATTTGTCGAACATATTCATAATCATCCAGCAGAAGCTCTTATTGGTTAGATTTTTTTCCAAAAGACCCAGGAGTATGGACTTATAACAGACCCAAGAAGTAACGCACATAGGATATATTTGCAGTTAAATATCATGCTACATCAACCTGTATTTGTGTTTCCCCGTATCCACTTTCTAAGTTCCTAGGCTTATAAAAACATTCCGAGCAAATAACTATACCATAACTTATAAGGAAAACTGATGCCTTAATGCAGAAGTCAAGGAGAAAGCAAATATAAAAATCCAACAATTTTGGGATGCCCTAGTTGAGGGCTGTGTAAAAAAGTTGCCCCAAAAAATCCAATGGCCGAACTCCTTCTGGGAAAAGATATTCCCTAACAGATTAAAACTAAAGAAAGAAAAGAAATCCAATTAATTTTTACAGAAACAGCATATAAAGAAACAGGAAATTACGACGACGCAGTGAAACTAAACTCGAACTTCAAAGTTCAATTCTTAGAGGGTATATTCTCGTGACCAATATCTATCAGACTGCACTAATCAAATACAGTTTATCAGCCATAAAAAGCAGAACACCAAACAACACAGCCAAGTCACAAGTGCAACAAAAAAAAATTATATCCAGAGTGGATTTTTAGTTCAATAGTCTCTCTGAGTTTCAGAACTTCCTACAGAATGAATATGCATTCTTAGAATAATAAATAGACTAAGGTTATGAACAAGTGGTCAAAGTGTTAAACCCAACTACATCTTTCTCATAAACGGACCATAAATAGGGGTATTGGACGACAAGCCCCTTCAAATACAAAACAAAAAATCAAAATTCCGGAACAATTTGTTAAAAACATGAGTTTCTACATCTCCCCTCCTCGGTCTCAATCAAAAAAAGTATTGGGTACACCTACGCTAATGAAGATGGCAATGAAACTAAGACTAAGAGAAACAATCTCAAATAGGGGAACTGGCAGTCATTCTAAAACTGAGAAAATTTTAAAATTCAAATGCTAGCTCATTGACCATTTTTTTTCAATATCTCCGATCAGGAGACTTGCCTTACTGTTATTACTAGACTAGTACGATTTCATCGCGGAAACACAGAAGATCCTAAACTTCGAAAAAACAATTAAAAAATAGAAGTAGAAATAACCTTGGCAGTCCTGATTTCATCGTCTAACTCATGAAGCCGATTGTTCAATCTCCCAAACTTGTTGATATTCTGCTGATCTTCCCAGGTCACCTCCACTTCCGACCCTGAAGCTCCAGCCTTTTTACAAGAACATCGAATTTCAAAAGCGAATATGTGCCATTGATTTCAATACATAACGCTTGATTAACTCACCTGCTGCATTCTTCGCCGGATTTAAACAGCTATTGCCCGAAATCAGTCGGAGGTACTAATTGGGGAGAAAAGCGACCTGGCTGGATGGGAGAACTATTTCCTTTTGGCTCCTTTAAATGAAACCAAGTATTTCACCCATGGGTCATGTGCAATATCAAAATTTTGAATAATTATTTAGAATTATTGATATAAGATCATGAATATATTTAAATTTAAGATGTGAATATTTCACCTTGCAATAAGAATGCAAATTAAGTGGTGAATAATTTAGCTCGACATAGTTCTCGAAATTACTTGCATGCGATTCTATTGTTTATAGTCAAAGTTATAATTCAGAACTTATTGAATATTTAATATAAATGATTTTAAGAGAAAAATTGTAAATATTATTTTAAAAAAATTATTATTTTTAAAATATTTATGTTATTTTATATAATACTCACATAAATTTAATAATTTTTTGTTGTCGAATTGATTTTTTTTATCTTAGTTGGATTGAGTGTAATTGTTACTAAAAAATATTTAAAAATATATATTTTTAAAAAGTCAATTTTTTGTATTTTATTATATGAATAAATTATTATTAAATTTTTTTTAATTAGTCTTGAAAACATGTTAAAATATGTTATATTAAAATTCTAATTAAAATAATAATAATAATAATAATAATAACAACAATAATTTCCGGACAGTCAAGATATCAAAAATTCAAAACGATACTCATTTAAAAAATTGAAAAAAATAATATCATGTAAAAAAATTATATTTTATTTAATAAGCTAGAGACTAGTGAGAACTAAATATATAAAATTAACACAAAACCCAAAATCGTAACCGAGAAATGATATAATCCGTGCAATACTTAAATATAGTTTATATTTTCTAGGGACGTCATATTCAAATTCAAGTTTTAAAAAAATTGAAAAGATTTCACATTTAATTGAACATTTACTTTTTATTTGTTTTGAAATATTTAATGTGGTAGATGAATGCATCAATACTAAAGACTTTGATTTATATAACTTCTTATACAAACACATTTCAACTTAAAACTTATTAATTTCTTAATTGAAACTCCATACATACTTGATTGTAGGCCGACACATCACAATCCGCATAATGTTTAATATCTCGTATGCCAAGACTAAACACACAATCTTTAATATCTTTGTATAAAGACTCGCTCATCTAAACTTTGAAGATCAACTCTCAGATATATGTGTGAGTGATTGTGTGTGAAGATTTAATCTATTATAGTGTATTCATATATCAAATGTATAATCATGCACAAGGGAAAAACTTCCCCTAAGCTAATATATCTATTAATATTTTCCTTCTTTGGTATGCGCTCATTCTAGCTAATATTTTCATATGGATCGCTCATGCTTTGAATCATCTTCAAAGCTTGTACTTGATCTTCAATATGTTATAACCTCGAATAATTATATAACCGTTTCGAAAGACTACGTATGAATTCTGACATTGCAACGATCAAATATGTATTTATGGGCATTTTCTGAAACTAATTTGAACAATTATATTTGACATTTGATGATCAGCATATAAAAATATGGTTGTTAGTTCTTATTTGGTAAACCAGTAATAGGCAGTGGCTGATGACATTGACACTACAAAATGCATAGAATGAAAACCTTGAAGAGGCATCTTCCTTTTTCTGGCGAAAAGGTACAGCGAGAACTTAAGAAAATAGCTAGCCGTCAGATTTGAGGGAAGATTTACTCTTCAGCGACAAGTCAGGTGATTTGATCCATGCCTTTATTTTTTACCTATGCATTATGTCAAAACATTGGGGAAATTTAGGGAGAAGGGACTGGATGTTACCTTATTTAAAAAACAGGATCCACAAGTTAATTTATATAAATGTCATTTTGTTTAAGTGTAAATATAACATTAACTTAAATTCTTAACATTAAATCCATCTATCTCATTCAGTCGACTTCAAACTAGGTTTTTCTTCCGTCGATCTCCTTTCATTTCCTTTCCGACGAAGATTCTCAATGCAAATCGTCTTTTTCTTCCCATCAATTCTCGATACAGATCCTTCCAATCTAAGCAAACTCAATCGAACAAATGACTGACAAAAATCTTATAATATTAACGTTTATTTGAATTTATTGCTTCTGTTTCTTCGACTCGCTTGAAGAAGAAAGAGTCGACCTACAAGCCGTAGACCAAAATTTTGATCTACCCAACATTTTATTTGAGTCGACTAAGATTTGTTCTTGGTCGACCAAAATATTGGATCGACCAAGAGCTTGGGTTGAAGCTTGGTCGACCAAGCTTTGGTCTACCCAAAATGGGTAGACCAAGATGAACGAGTAGACCATGGGTAGACCAAGCTTATGTTCTACCCATAAATGGGTAGACCAAGCTTTGGTCGACCAAAGTTTTTGCTTGGGTAGACCTAAAATTTGGTCTATCCAACATCGACCTAGCTTGGGTCGATCCAGTGCTTGTTGATCCGTTTTTGGGTCGATCATTGTGATTTCTGGGTCGGCCAGGTTACTTCTGGGTCGACCTTGTTGATATTTGGGTAGACCATGTTAATCTCTGGGTCGACCCATGTTGATTTTGGGTCGATCGGAGTTGCTTTTGGGTCGACCATTTTTCTAACATATGAATCCATATATTTGACAAATATGACTGATAATTACTTAATTTTGACGGATAATTACACAATTTTGACCAATGTTGCATGTTTTTAACATATGAATCACATAATTTCACAAGTATGTTCTATAATGTTACATGTTATGACATATGAGTCACAATTTCACAACTATGTTACATGTGCTTTGACATATGAGCCACAATTTCACAATTATGTTATATGTTTTAACATACGAATCACAATTTCACAATTATATTATATGTTTTAACATACGAATCACAATTTCACAATTATATTATATGTTTTAACATACGAATCACAATTTCACAATTATATTATATGTTTTAACATACGAATCACAATTTCACAATTATATTATATGTTTTAACATACGAATCACAATTTCACAACTATGCTACATGTTTTAACATATGAATCACAATTTCACAACCAACTACGTTACATGTTGTTTTAATAAATGAATCACAATTTCACAACTATGTTACATGTTTTAACATATGAATAACAATTTCACAAGTATGTTATATAATATTACATGTTTTAACATATGAATCACATATTTAGCTGGGTCGACACAAAGTAGACATTGTTGTTTTTGGGTCGACCTTGTTTCTTTGCTTTTGGGTCGACCCAAAGGTATATCCTACAAAATTCAACAAAAATTAAGAGAATAAGATAATTAGAATAGACAAAAATTATTAATAATAATAAAAAAACAAACCTGACATAATTGTGGATTTTCTTAGTTAACCAAAATTAGTTGACCAAAAAGAATTTCTTCTTGCTTTGGTCGACCAAGATGAAATAATAATAAAAAAATAAACATGACATAATTATGGATTCTTCTTGGTCAACCAAAATTAGTTGACCAAGAAGAATTTCTTCTTGGAATTCTTGGTCGACCAACAAAATTTTTGTCGACCAAGAAAATTAATCTTGGTCGACCCATAATACTTGGTCGACCAACTTAATTTTGGTCGATCAATTCTTCTGGGTGGACTTTTATTTTTTCTCAAAGTAGATTTCTGGTCGACTAAATTGATTTTGGGTCGACAGATCCCGATTTGGGGAAAAAAGGGTAGATGACTCGTAAATTTTAATTGGGGAAAGATGTGTGTCGACCGAGAAGAAAAAAAGATGAGAATTAATTAAATTAAAGAGTTTAATTGCAGTTAATATAATAATCAATAGTCAACTCCTTATTTCTTAAAAAAAAGTGAGAGTCTTTGTTTTTTAAATACTTTCTCTCACACTCTTATTTTTTTAATTGGCCCCAAAACATTGCATTCATCCCTTTATTGGACTAGTACTGCTCCTAAAATTTGTAGTCTTTATTTTAAATATGCCTCTGAATTATTATATTTGTTTCCGTCACTTTTGGATATTTTTCTTAACGACTACTTAAGAAAGATCTCTTTGAAGATGCTGTCAGTGGAGACTAAATACCAAAATCCTATGGCCGATTCTTCAACCCAACTACATAAGAAAGATTTCTTCTCTTTTTCTTTTTTTTTTTCCCGTTTTGTTATTTATTCATTTTCTATCCTTTTGGGGTTTGACAGATTTCTTGGTATTTTAGGAAGTGTTTCAGGTTTTCTCCGAAGGGCAGCATGCTTAGCAAGATCTGCGGAAGCATTGGATAAAAAGTAGCGAAATTAACTTTAAATAAATTTTTAATCAATTTGGTTGAGCAACACATTTCAACAAAAATACGAGTTCTTCCAAGATTTACATTAGATATTTGACAATTGAGTCATATCGCTGACACACACGGAAAAAGCTTTAAGATTTAAGCTCTACGATTCTTCCTCTCACTCTGAATACGTGTTCTTCACCGGTGCATTTATCCCTTTTAGTGATCCAGTTACTCTTGTTTTTCCTTTCTGCTGATATTCTTGTCACCAGCAATCCTTCTCCAATCGGAAGTATCTTTGCGTGCGAACCGAAATTTCTCCACGAATTTCTTGAAAACGCATTGTATCCGATCACGATAGCATCGACGTTGCGCTGCCATAATTTCTCTTCCAGGAGGTTTATGATCGTTTCGTGGTTCTCAAGATTGCAATCAATGGCTATAAAATCCGACTCCTTGTATTCGTTCAAGAGTAGATTCATAGCATCTCCTAAGACGAATTCAACGTAACCGGCATCTGTTCCTAGAGCTTTTTCGGAGGCGCGTAGGTCTTGTATGTTACGAAGAATGCAGACGAATCTTCCACCAGTTTGTTGTGCTGCTGCCACGAGGGATAGGGTGGTGGAATCTGCAGCACCACCGCAGGCCACCACAATGAACTGGGAGTTGTTTCCTGCAGCCAAGGCAGAAATGAACTCGGATCCATTCGGTTCGTCAGCACTCTTTCCCTGCAACCAAACAAAAATCGAAAGTTGTTAAATATTGTGAATAAATTATTGCAAGGAATATTAGAGTTGCCAAATTGAAGGGTTTTCTGTGCTTGCCATTTTCATGGCTCCGAGGTATGCCTTAGTGGCGTTTTCAGGAGACCAGGTAGCCATTTCTTTTGTTGCGTCCAAGAAGATGATCGGCCAAATTAATTATATAGAATCTGGCAATGGGACATGATGCATGTGGGACTTTGCCCTATNTTGATACAAGGGAGGATTGGAGATGCTATCTAATCTAAATCTAAATTACCAACACAAGTGGGATGGAAGAATTTGTAAATATTTCCATAAGATTAATAATATCAACAATATATGAAATGTGATATTAAATATGAAAATCTCAACGAATTATCAAAGTTTGAAGGTAGTAATTTAATATGGTGTCATGCCAGAAAGAAGAGATGGAAACCAAGATATTAAAACCATATATTATTATTCGATAAATCACTTGTAGCCTAGTAAATCGAAGTCAATAAAGGCAGCTTCTAATTTATTTTATTACAGTTGTTTGATCATCGGAAATAATATTCAACTTCCTAAATCTAGACCAGGGAAAATATTGTTTTGGTCCAGTAACTTATTTCATCTTCGATTTTGGTCTATTAAGTATTTAAAGTTCGATTTTGATGCATTAACTTTGATTTTTTTTTGGATTTTGCTTCAATTTCACCATAGTGTTGAAGTTACACCAAAAATACTAACGTGACACCAGAAATTGAACCAAAATAGTAAACCAAAGTTCGACAAATAAATAGACAAAAATTCGAAATTGATCCATCGTTACTTGACAAAAAAATCATTTTGTAACTTTAGCGGAGATATTTAACAACCTATTGGCTTCAACTACCTTGAACGATTCAATACATTTCACCAGCAGGCTCTGAAAGAAACATGACAAAACCTGGTTTACACTGCCTCTGGATAGCACTACAGATAGATATAGATCAGCTCAAGTTGTTTCCTTGCAAAAGAACACCAATAACTAAACTAGTGCATTATTAAATTTCTTGTCTCTTGGCTTTTCTCTCTCTTTTTTTTGTGTGTTTTCATCTGGTTAGTTGAATCTATGATTTGGTTGCAAATAATATACCGAAAGTCGAAAAAGAGGCCTAGTTTGGATGTACATCGAATAAATCATTCGTAGAAGTTGCACGGGTCTCAGTCCATAAAGGACGACGAAAAACAATAAGTGTACAATGAACTCTTCGTCTCGCGCTTGATGCAATGAATTGAATTCAAAGCAAACTGGTGAGATAGAATGTATAGATTGTTTCAAGAAATAGATTTGTCGGAGGGAAGTACATGGTGCATGCGAAGGGAATGGGGGGCTTGAGTCTTGATGTTGATTTGTCCATTGTGTTGTCCCCAAAAGAAAGCAAGTTCTCAAGTTGGCCATGTCTGGACTTCACAGTTTTATTAGTTTATATATATCATAGAAGCTTTGCCACACATATACATCTTGGACGTGGGATAATGTCGAATTGGATTTTTTAAAAGTAATATATTTTAAAAAAAGGTGCTCATAAAATTTAATTTTCTAATGGGATAATTCCCTTTTTAGTCCCTCGTCGTATGCCATTTTCTCAATTTATTCCTCATTTTCTAATTGTCCCGAATTGATCCTCTACTCTTACTCTTTTTTTCCGGATTTGATCCATCGTTAAATTGAATATTAAAATGAACAGAAATCCAGCATGTGAAGATCATGTACTTGTATGTTACATCTTCATCCATTCCAGTAACATACAAGAACTTGAAATTGCAAAATTAAAGTGAAGTGCCACTGATGGTCAGCAAAAGCAGGCAGCACAACTAAGCATTTAAAACAAAGTGTATTCATGATCATTCGAAGTTTAGTAAGGAGACATGGTAAACACGAATGAATTGGTCGAGGGAACGGTTAGCTAGAGTCGTTACCCATACACAGACTCCATCAGCTTCGCGGATCCTCGGCTGAGTTACTCAGCCTTTCGGGAAGCAAGTTTTGGACATGCGATTCTTGAAATAAAAAACCAGACTCAGGCATTCTATACTTGGCATCGTAACCAAGATAACGAGCCTACCATAACCGATTCAACGTGGTTTTACAATAGATATCGGTACCCGCATGATAAGCCTAGCTCCAGCTCAAGCTTGGTTTAACAAGGAAATAAATGGAATATAATTATATGGAATTCTAGTTGTTTTCTTCCTTTTTGCTGTCCTTGATTTCAGTCGAGTTTTCTAGTTAAACTTGGAGTTTCTTTGTTACTATGGGATGTGTTATTTTGGCTTAATTGAGTACTTTATCAGGTAAAATTACACAGTTCACTATCCGAACAACTAGTGGATTGTGACACAAGTGAAGATTAAGGCTGCAATGGTGATCTGGAGAAATACCAATAAGATGCAGGTCTGGACCACCAGTGCTAGCCCGGAAGCTTGCATGTATGACTATATATAATTCATTTATATTCAAAATTTATTAGATATTATTAACATTTGTAAATTACTCACTATAAACAATTCATTATAAGAATAAACTTGAACCACATAGTATAAAACATTAAAGAGCTAAGAGTTCCATTTGTTCTTCAATCATTCACAAAAATTTATTATAAGACGATCTCATATGTCAATTTAATGAGACAAATCTTCTATTTGGATCATTCATAAAAAAAAATATTACTTTTTATTGTAAATATGAGTATGGTCGACCCGTCTCATGAATAAAGATCTATGAGACTGTCGTACAAAATATCTCCTCTCAGTCAATTACACCCAACTATTCCTGACAAACTTCAATTGCTTGTAGAATAAATCTTGTTATAAGTGCATTGTATTATATGCTTCGATTAAGGGTAAAATGTAAGTCGATATAGTCACTGATCTTTTGGTCTAGTGAAATAATCATCTTGAACATTATTTATGTATATATTCAATATATAATATAATAAAATATATTATAAGCAAATAGCATGTGACTATTAAAAATCAATTTCCAACCTTTCATTTATGCCATAAAATATGTAATACTCTTTTGTTGAGCACAAATTGAAACACAATCGATTGAAAATTTTAAAAGTTCGATTCAAATTCAACTGTATTAGAAAATGTCTGCATATAATAAATATATCGTTATTAAGAATGGTATTTTTAGTTTCTATACTAACAATTATGTGTTGAGTAACTTATTATGTAAGTGCGAGTGATTTTAAATAAAATGATTCTTTGTTAAACTTATTTAAAACAATTTATAAGATAGCTCGTATGTCTTTTAAGTAGTTTTATGAGTTTATAAATTGGATGATCTTATTATAAAAATAAGCGGATAAAAATTTTTCCATTGAATAAGATAATGAAGCATAAATTTATTGATGTATTTGATATTATAAGATTTTTTTGTTAGGATAATTATAATTGGTGGGTTTAAATAAAAACCTAAGTTTTGAAGTTCGAATCCTGTGTATCCAAACAAAGCCTATATGCATTCTCACAGTCAGCCCAACTCCCCACGTCATTGGCTTCCACTGCGTTAAATCACGACGGTGGAAACTTCGTCCCCGGTGCTTTCAACTTGATTTAAGTATCGTTTTGATCTACTGGACGGCCGCCTTTTCTTTTCTCGATGTTTCGAATTTTCCTCTCGTAATTATTGATATCACTTGTTTTGTTTTTGATATTGACATAATTATCACATATTGAAAACAATTAAATTCGTCCTGATGAGTGATGGGCGTGATTATTGATGACTAAAGTTTGTGGGTTGTTGGTTTGGTAATCATATAAGTGACAAAACAAGAAATGGATAGCAATAATCGGGGCGCAGCCGAGGCCCAGTTGCAGATTCCGGGTCAATCTATGAGCAGTGAATCGGTGGTGCCTCCTGGAATGCAAGCTGGTGACTGGAGGTATCAGCTTCAAGCGGATTCTAGACAGAGAATTGTTAACAAGATGTAAAATTCTCTAACATTTTATATCCTGTTTATTTTATACTTCATTTTGGTGGAAAGTGTTAGTTTGAGGGAAATTTGGTTTGCTAGTTTGATAGGTAATTCTAACGAAAACGAAATTTCAGCGAATGTTTATGTTGAATCTCGATTTACTTGTGCATTTCACATATTTTTCATGTTGAATCATGCATGCATTAAGTTGGCATAATTGAAGCTAGAATAAAAGAAAACAAAAGAAGTGGCAAGACGCAAATCCTCGTAACATTAAAGTCGTTTTTCTGTGTACAAGGTTAAGACAAGAGACATAATAACACGGTCCTAGAAAAGTCTGATTTCTGCATTTGCATTGTTGATTTATTTGAAGGGGCTTCTTTCTTTCTGGCATAAATGGACTGTTTTTTACTTTTTGTTATCGCTGCTGATTGTTATCACTGTTGATTGAGTAGAAAGTGCCGTGGATGGCACCATTTGCTAAATGGAAGGGTATAATCGATGTATTGAGAACTTGTAGAGCGAAACATAAACCTTTTTATTTATGTTTTTGAATATGGGGCATTTTCAGATTCAATATTCTAAAGAATTTGGATTGACAATGAAATTTGATGCATTTTTTGGTATCATCAGAGTTGGCAACCAAAACTAGTCATAGCTTGTCGCTTGTCCATGGAGAAAAAACCTTGAATGTTCCCAAACAGGCCCTCTCAAATTCTCAAGCTCTGCTTGGTTTATGTGCCTAATAATAGAGTTGTTCTCGTAGAAAGTTTTTTTGTCTGTTCTTATTTGGTGAACTATTAGCTGATGACACTGAGATTTAAAAATGCATAGAATGAAAACCTTGAAGAGGCATCTTCCTTTTTCTGGCCAAGAAGGACTGCAGGAACTTAAGAAAATAGCTATGAGTTTAGAGGAGAAGATATACACTGCAGCAACAAGTCAGGTAATTTGGTCCTTGCCTTTATTTTTTCCCCATGCATCATGTATAACTTTACACTTGTGCCTTTGTTGACATACCAGCTCTCCTAAAATTTGTTTTTTTTTTTATTTTAATCTCTCTTAATTCCGATCAGTGCTGTGAGTAGTCACTTTTAAACAATTTTCGCATCGATTTTTGCAGTCAGATTACTTGAGAAAGATTTCTGTGAAGATGCTGACAATGGAGACTAAATCCCAAAATCCTCTGACCAATCCTCTTCAACCCAATACTGCAAGCAATAGCAAAAATCCCCAAGATCGAGGTGATAAAAATTCATGAAATCGACTTTGTTCATTTACTTGTTGATAACTGAGTTGCTGGATAGAATGAACCTAGACTCGCCATTTTCTAGACACTGTTTTCAACATGTACTCGTGGGATCAAACCTTGTTTTGTTTTTGATATTGATATAATCATCACATATTGAAAACAATTAAATTCGTCCTGGTGGGCGTGATTATTGATGATTAAAGTTTGTGGGTGCTGGTTTGGTAATCATATAAGTGACAAAACAAGAAATGGATAGCAATAATCGGGGCGCAGCCGAGGCCCAGTTGCAGATTCCGGGTCAATCTATGAGCAGTGAATCGGTGGTGCCTCCTGGAATGCAAGCTGGTGACTGGAGGTATCAGCTTCAAGCGGATTCTAGACAGAGAATTGTTAACAAGATGTAAAATTCTTACATTTTATATCCTGTTTACTTTATACATCATATTGGTGGAAAGTGTTATTTGGGGGAAATTTTGTTTGCTAGTTTGATAGGTAATTCTGACGAAAACGAAATTTCAGTGAATGTTTATGTTGAATCTTGATTTACTTGTGCATTTCACATATTTTTCATGTTGAATCATGCATGCATTAAGTTGGCATATTTTAAGCTAGAGTAAAAAAAAAAAAGAAGAAGTGGCAAGACACAAATCCTAGTAACATTCGAGTCGTTTTTCCGTGTACAAGGTTAAGACTTAAGAGACATAATAACACGGTCCTAGAAAAGTCTGATTTCTGCATATGCATTGTTGATTTATTTGAAGGGGCTTCTTTCTTTCTGGCATAAATGGACTGTTTTTTACTTTTTGTTATCGTTGCTGATTGTTGTCACTGTTGATTGAGTAGAAAGCGCCGTGGATGGCACCATTGGCTAAATGGAAGGGTATAATCGATGTATTGAGAACTTGTAGAGCGAAACATAAACCTTTTTATTTATGTTTTTGAATATGGGGCATTTTCAGATTCAATATTCTAAAGAATTTGGATTGACAATGAAATTTGATGCATTTTTTGGTATCATCAGAGTTGGCATCCAAAGCTAGTTATAGCTTGTCGCTTGTCCATGGAGAAAAAACCTTGAATGTTCCCAAACAGGCCCTCCGCCCTCTCAAATTCTCAAGCTCTGCTTGGTTAATGTGCCTAATAATAGAGTTGTTCTCGTAGAAATTTTTTTTGTCTGTTCTTATTTGGTGAACTATTAGCTGATGACAATGAGATTTAAAAATGCATAGAATGAAAACCTTGAAGAGGCATCTTCCTTTTTCTGGCCAAGAAGGACTGCAGGAACTTAAGAAAATAGCTATGAGTTTAGAGGAGAAGATATACACTGCAGCAACAAGTCAGGTAATTTGGTCCTTGCCTTTATTTTTTCCCCATGCATCATGTATAACTTTACACTTGTGCCTTTGTTGACATACCAGCTCTCCTAAAATTTGTTTTTTTTTATATTTTAATCTCTCTTAATTCCGATCAGTGCCGTGAGTAGTCACTTTTAAACAATTTTCGCATCGATTTTTGCAGTCAGATTACTTGAGAAAGATTTCTGTGAAGATGCTGACAATGGAGACTAAATCCCAAAATCCTCTGACCAATCCTCTTCAACCCAATACTACAAGCAATAGCAAAAATCCCCAAGATCCAGGTGATAAAAATTCATGAACTCAACTTTGTTCATTTAATTTTCATTAACTTCGAGGTGATAAAAATTCATGAACTAAATGCCTGTACCTTGAGTAAGAATATATCCAAAAAAAAAAAAATTTAGTAACACATTTCTTGCAAAATTCTTGACTTCCCGCAACGTGCAGATTAGGTCTCTAGATTAACAAAAAAAAAAATTTCTGCTTTTGTTTCGACAGTCTTTTATCCTCATAAAAATAATTCCAATGAAGTTTTAACTGTAAGTTAAAAAGTCTAGTAGATAGAGCAATTGAAAATCTTTACTCCCGTTTCAGCATCTCACCAAACGATGAATTTTCATCACCTTTTTCTGCTGTTTCTGTATGTCCTAGCGTATGAGATGAGTTATTTAAAATGCCTTTCCATATTGTAAGAGTGATTATATCATACGAGATAGACTGATAAATTAGTATTTAGTGCTTATTTTTTAGCATAAGAGAGACTACGTTCCTAGACAAATATCATATAATGTCGATTATTGTTGAAGAGTAACCACAATGTGAGATGTGCAAAGTATAGCCGACTATCCATGGTGGAGGATTCTTTTGCACGATTGAGCGGCATGGGGTGCCAATTAACTTTCTCGAATATCTTTAGCCGAATTTTTTTGGTTGGTGATGAATGCTGATGAGTATTGGACAGCCATATGCTAGTATTATATTTGTCCTAACTTTAAAGCTAGAATTTTATATTTCAGTTTGAGGTGGAATATTGAAAAATACATTGATCTACTTTGGAATATGTAATATGCTTATTTAGTTAACTTAATCAGGGTTTTATAATTATTTAGGTTTCTCAATAGGTTTTCTCTTCATGGCTTTAGTTATTTCAGCATATAAAAAAGATTTGTACCATTGTTATGAAAATTAGGAAATTATCAAAGTGAGCACTTCTCTCAGATTCCCTACTGTTGTTTCTTGCTCCAATAAGTCGTGTGAAATGTCTCGACTCCAGCAATCCAGTGTTTATTTTATGGATGAAGCTGTTCAAATCATGATGGTTTCGCGTGCGAAACTGTGAGACTGCTACTTGTCTGCTATTTTTTTTATTGTTCTTCCCGTCATGTTGCCTAAAGTGGATAATTTTAGATTGTTTTTCCAGTTTTTCTGTACCTAAAATTTTGTTAAGCACTACCAGTTTAGAAGAGTGTTATCACTTTTGCTGTTATATAATTCATTTTCTTTATTTTATTCATTGAGTCAATATCAGTGCCTATGTATTGCTTGTAATCCTTTGTGATTCATTTTTCTCTGGGTTGGGAATTGACACATCACATCAATGGATATAATGCATCCGAATATTAGTTTTCTTTCTTATGAAGTTGTGCTTTATTTTTGTTTCTTGAACTGCCTTCACATTCGCAACCTCCCCTTTTTCCTTTGATTTTTGATTCGTTATGGTGATTATAACAATGTCCATGTGTTTTTCCTTGACTTTCCCAGCTTCTCAGACAATGCAGTCTCAAATGCAAAATCAGGTGCAGTCGCTACCATGTCATCCCTTTTCGTGGAATATCTAAAGTAAATGATAAAAATTTTCCTGGCCCGTTCGCTCAACAATCCCTTTTATGCACGATTCTAGAATTATTGTTGGATCTATGCATTGGGAATTGCTGCATATAATAAATATATTGTTATTAAAAATGATATTTTTAGTTTCTATACTAATAATTATGTATTGAGTGATTTATTATGTGTGAGTGATTTTAAATACGATGATGTTTGGTTAAACTTATTTAAAACAGTTTATAAGCTAGTTAGCATGTCCTGTAAGTAGTTTTATGAGCTTATAAGATGTATACTCTTATTATAAAAATAAGCGGATGAAATGTTTCCATAAAATAAGATAATGAAACATAAATTTTTTGATGCGTTTTAAATTATAAGATCAATGACATAATATTGTGCGTCTGCATGATTATTTTTAATATGTGCATGTAATATATAGTTTTATATTAATTATTATAGTAATTATAATAATTGTTGTTGTTAATTACAATTATAGTTATATAACAATATTAGTACAAGTCATAATTATATAAATTACAGTAGAATTTATATTAAAAAATTATAAATATTATTTAAATAATTCTTATATGCTATCAA
>NC_133307.1:22423769-22443938 GCF_012295235.1 Primulina huaijiensis
AAATATTTGTGTTGAAAATGTGAATGTTGAATGTTGAAAATTAGGTAAAATTAGGTGTTGAATATTGAAAATTAGTGTGTGATAATGTAGGTAATGGTGTATTTTATTTTGGGATTATTTGTAAAAAATTTCTATAAATAGATCTCTCATTTGTGAAGAAAATCACAATTGAGTTGAGAGAAAATATTATAAAGTGTGTAGTGTGATAATTTTGAGAGTTTGAGATTTTTACTTTTTACCGTAAATTTTTACTTTTTCACAACACGTTATCAGCACGAAGCTCTAAAAGTCTTCCATATTTTTCCAAGCTCCGAACAGAAGAAAAAGGTAACAAAAGTAATAATATTTATTTTACTGTTATTTATTTATTGTTTATATATTTAATATATAATATAATGTTATTATTAGAAATAATAAAAATAATTTTTTCATAAACTTGTTATAAATCCTGGGAGGATGTTAAGACGACATCCCACACTTCCTGTAAGGGATACGACAAGTATAAAAGCCTATAAGGTTTTTAAACAAAATAACTTATGACACCTAATTATAATAATGTGATATGATATTCATAATTATTTAAATATGACTAATATTATATACACCATATTATTACCATAAAATTATACAAATACATACATTTATTTTTTATACACCAACGGTAATAAACGGTAACAAAACGGCTATTTTTTGCTCTATAAATACAATCTCACAAATACATTCAATCACTCCAACTTTCTCTTCTTCTCTAGAAATTATTCTTCATCAAATTTTCAAAGAAAAAAGAAGATGGCTTTCACGAGGTTATTTTTAATTATTTTGGTTATCATACTCACCAGTCTTGTATTTATCGGAGAATATCCTCCTCGTGTGTTTTCTTTATTTTTACGAATACTTGTACTTGTTGTTTATCCATTACTTTGTATTGCAATATTCATTAACTAATAAAATGCATCGTAATTTTTAGTACCACCATGGCAAACTTGGCAAAGCTCGAATTCATCGCTCTTGATATTACTGGGAAAAACTATATGCCATGGACTCTTGATGTAGAAATGCATCTTGAGTCATTGGGTCTAAGCGAGACCATTAAAGAAAATGGTATATCTTCATCACAAGAAAAAGCAAAAGCTATAATATTTTTACGACGACACCTTGATGAAGGTTTAAAATGTGAATATCTCATCGAAAAAGATCCCATGGCTCTGTGGAAAGGATTAAAAGAGAGATTTGAACATATAAGGGAAGTTATACTTCCGACCGCCCGTGATGAATGGAATATGTTAAGATTCCAAGACTTTAAAAAAGTCAGTGATTACAATTCAGCGATGTATAGAATAATCTCGCAGTTAAAATTTTGTGGACATGAGGTTACAGAATCGGAAATGCTTGAAAAAACATTTTCCACGTTTCACGCATCAAATATAACACTACAGCAACAATATAGAGTGCGTGGATTTGCGAGATATTCTGAACTCATCGCCTGTCTTCTTGTGGCGGAAAAGAACAACGAGCTATTAATGAGAAATCATCAGTCCCGACCCACTGGATCAACAGCATTTCCAGAAGTAAATGCTGTAAGTAAAAATGAATTTAAACCTGGAAACCAAAATCAAATTCAAAGACAAGGTTTTGGTCGAGGTCGAGGTCGAGGTCGAGGTCGTGGACGTGGACGTGGACGAGGAAGTGGTCGTGGTCGTGGACGCGGCCGTGGTTTTGAAAATAATCGAGATAGTTATTTCTATAACTCATCTCAAAATAACGTCCCAAACCATCCACAGAAAAGGCATCAAGAAAACATGAGTGTTAATGAAAATCACTCGAAAAGATTTGAAAGTTCTTGTTTCAGATGCGGTACTCCAGGACATTGGTCTCGTATTTGTCGAGCCCCTGAGCATCTTTGCAAACTTTATAAAGAATCGATAAAGGGGAAAGAAAAGGAGACCAACTTCACTGAGCGAAGTGACCGTTTGAGTGATTCAACTCATTTTGATGCTGCTGATTTTATGAATGATTTCTCTGGAAATGATCAATATGTTGGTGGGATAGAAATGAACAATATTGATGCTGCAGATTTTCTCAATGATTTCTCTGAAAATGAACAATATAGTGGTAGAATATAAATGTACAATAATTTATTTTTCATGTATTTATATGATAATGTTTTATTGTACAATTATGATATGTGTTATATTTAAATATGTATTGTCATTAATTTTTTTTCAATGCATATTTTTTGAAGTTCAAATATGAAAAATGCTATGAGCAAAGCTGAAGTTTGCATACCCGATAGTGGTACAACGCACACTATCCTCCGAGATAAAAGATATTTCTTGGAACTAAAACCAACAAAAACAATGGTGAATACAATAGCAAGTCCTGTAGACTTGATTAAAGGTTGTGGTAAAGCACAATTTTTGTTACCTAATGGTACAAAATTTTTGATTAATGATGCTTTGTATTCACCACAATCGAAAAGAAATTTGTTGAGTTTTAATGATATATACTCTCATGGGTATGATACTCAAACAATGAATGAAGGGAATGAGAAATATATGTGTCTTACCACATATAAATCAGGAAAGAAATATGTGATTGAAAAACTACCAATGCTCCCTACTGGATTGCATTATACACATATAAGTCCCATTGAATCAAACATGGTAGTTGATAATTCTTCAATATTAAACAATTGGCATGATCGATTAGGACATCCTGGTTCAACAATGATGCGAAGAATTATAGAAAATACACATGGTCATCCGTTGAAAGACCAGAAGATCTTTCAGAATAATAAGTTTCAATGTAAAGCATGTTCTCTTGGAAAACTTATTATAAGACCATCACCAGCCAAAATCCAAACTGAATCACCAATGTTTCTTGAACGTATTCAGGGTGATATTTGTGGACCAATCCATCCACCATGTGGACCATTCAGATACTTTATGGTATTGATTGATGCCTCCAGCAGATGGTCACATGTATGTTTATTGTCAACTCGAAATGTTGCATTTGCAAGATTACTTGCTCAAATAATAAAATTGAGGAATCAATTTCCCGATTATACAATCAAGAAAATTAGACTTGATAATGCTGGTGAATTTACTTCCCAGACTTTCAATGATTATTGTATGTCTATGGGAATCATTGTTGAGCATCCTGTTGCTCATGTACATACTCAAAATGGATTGGCTGAATCATTGATTAAACGTCTGCAAATGATTGCTAGACCAATGATTATGAAAACAAAGCTCCCTATTTCTATATGGGGACATGCAATTTTACATGCTGCTTCATTAATTCGCATCAGACCAAGTGCATATCATAAATACTCCCCATTGCAGCTTGCATTTGGTAAAGAACCAGACATTTCTCATCTGAGAATTTTTGGATGTATGGTGTATGTGCCTATTGCACCACCTCAACGAAAGAAAATGGGACCTCAAAGAAAGATTGGAATTTATATTGGTTATGATAGTCCATCGATCATTCGATATCTTGAACCACAGACAGGCGACGTGTTCACAGCACGTTTTGCTGATTGTCATTTTAATGAGGAAATCTTCCCAATGTTAGGGGGAGAACAGAAACATACCGAAAAAGAAATTACATGGTATGTATCATCATTGTTACATCTGGATCCAAGAACAAAACAATGTGAAAAAGATGTACAGCAAATTGTGCACTTGCAAAGAATAGCAAATCAAATACCAGATGCATTTGCAGACACAAAAGGGGTAACTAAATCATATATACATGCTGCAAATGCCCCTGCTCGAATTGAAATTCCGAAGAAACAAATTGAAGATAGTCATGATGTCATTAAACGCCTGAAGCGTGGAAGGCCAGTTGGTTCCAAGGATAAAAATCCTCGAAAAAGAAAATTCATAGAGAAACACAATGATCACAAAATAGAGAATGATGTTCCTGAAGAAACACATAATGATCACAAAATAGAGAATGATGTTCCTGAAGAAACACATGATGATGAAAATGTTTTGTCAGAACCACAAACTGACGAGAATCATGAAATCTCTATCAATTATATTAATACTGGAAAAATATGGAACCGAAAAGATATAGAAGAAATTGATGATATATTTTCTTATAATGTGGCAATCGACATCATAAATGATAATGAAGATCATGAACCAAAATCTTTTGGTGAATGTAAAAATCGGCAGGATTGGATAAAATGGAAAGATGCCATCCAGGTTGAATTGGATTCGCTAAATAAACGTAATGTTTTTGGACCTATAGTCCTTACACCTGAAGGTGTAAAACCTGTTGGATACAAATGGGTTTTTATTCGAAAGCGAAATGAGAAAAATGAAATAGTAAGATATAAAGCTCGACTTGTTGCACAAGGTTTTTCTCAAAGGCCTGGAATTGATTATGAAGAAACGTATTCTCCTGTGATGGATGCAATTACGTTTCGGTATTTGATTAGCTTGGCAGTATCTGAAAATTTAGAAATGCGTCTTATGGATGTTGTTACAGCCTACTTATATGGATCACTTGATAGTAATATATATATGAAAATCCCTGAAGGATTTAAGATGCCTGAAGCACAAAGTTCAAAACCCAGAGAATGTTATTCTGTGAAATTACTAAGATCATTATATGGGTTGAAGCAATCCGGCAGAATGTGGTATAATAGGCTAAGTGATCACTTGATGAAAAAGGGATATGTAAATAATTCAATATGCCCTTGTGTTTTCATTAAGAAAACAACATCCGGATGCGTAATTATTGCTGTATATGTTGATGATTTAAACATCATTGGAACAAATAAGGAAATTCAAGAAGTTGTGTCATACTTGAAAGAAGAATTTGAAATGAAGGATCTTGGAAAAACCAAGTATTGTCTGGGTTTACAAATTGAACAAAAAGAATGTGGAATATTTGTTCACCAGACAAATTATACAGAAAAGATCCTTAAACGTTTTAATATGGACAAATCAAATCCTTTAAGTACTCCAATGGTTGTTAGATCATTAAACATAGAAAAGGATCCATTCCGTCCATGTGAAGATGATGAAGATATTCTTGGTCCAGAAGTACCATATCTAAGTGCTATCGGTGCCCTTATGTATCTTACAAATTGTACAAGGCCTGATATATCTTTTGCCGTAAATTTATTGGCAAGATTTAGCACATATCCAACAAAGAGACATTGGAACGGAATTAAACATATATTCCGTTATCTACGAGGAACGACAGACTTGGGACTTTTGTATTCAAAAGATGCTAATCCAAGTATAATTGGTTATGCCGATGCTGGATACTTATCTGATCCACACAAAGCACGTTCTCAAACTGGATATGTATTTACTCGTGGAGGCACTGCAATTTCTTGGCGTTCACAGAAACAAACACTTGTAACAACTTCATCAAATCATGCCGAGATTATTGCACTACATGAAGCAAGCCGTGAATGTGTGTGGTTAAAATCAATGACTCAACATATCCAAATCTCATGCGGATTATCATTCGACGAGAAGCCTGTGATACTATATGAAGATAATGCTGCATGTGTTGCTCAAATGAAAGAAGGATACATAAAAAGCGACAGAACTAAACATATTCCTCCTAAGTTCTTCGCATTCACCAAGGAGCTTGAGAAGAATAAATGTATTGATGTTCGTCACATTCAATCAAGTGAAAACTCATCAGATCTCTTCACAAAGGCACTTCCTACGACAATATTCAGAAAGCATATATATAATATTAGGATGCGCAATCTACGAAATCTGTGAAGAATTGTTCGTGTCAACATGAGGGGGAGTTTACGTGACTGCACTCTTTTTCCCTTACTATGGTTTTTATCCCAATGGGTTTTTCCTAGTAAGGTTTTTAACGAGGCAGTATAAAAACACGTAATGAAGACAATCATTGTGATCATCATCACAAGGGGGAGTGTTGAAAAATTATTTAAAAATGTGAAAAATATTTGTGTTGAAAATGTGAATGTTGAAAATTAGGTAAAATTAGGTGTTGAATATTGAAAATTAGTGTGTGATGATGTATTTTATTTTTGGATTATTTGTAAAAATTTTCTATAAATAGATCTCTCATTTGTGAAGAAAATCACAATTGAGTTGAGAGAAAAATATTATAAAGTGTGTAATGTGATAATTTTGAGAGTTTGAGATTTTTATTTTTTACCGTAAATTTTTACTTTTCCACAACAGAAATAACTTGAAAAAATTTTGGGCTTTGTTGGATAATTACAAGGATGCTTTCATAATTGGTGGGTTTGCTTGCATTTGAATAAAAAATAAAACCTAAGTTTTGAAGTTCGAATACAAACAAAGCCTATACATATATTCCTTGTTTTCCTCGATTGATTGATTCTCTCACAATCAACCCAACTCCCCACGTCATTGACTTCCACTGCGTTGAATCACGACGGTGGAAACTTCGTCCCCGGTGGTTTCAACTTGATTTAAGTATCGTTTCGCTCTACTGGCCGGTCGCCTTTTCTTTTCTCGATGTTTCGAATTTTCCTCTCGTAATTAATGATATCCCTTGTTTTGTTTTTGATATTGATATAATTATCACATATTGAAAACAATTAAATTCGTCCTGGTGGGCGTGATTATTGATGATTACAGTTTGTGGGTTGTTGGTTTGGTAATCATATAAGCGATAAAAACAAGAAATGGATAGCAATAATTGGCGCGCAGCCCAGGCCCAGTTGCAGATTCCGGGTCAATCTATGAGTAGTGAATCGGTGGTGCCTCCTGGAATGGAAGCTGGTGACTGGAGGAATCAGCTTCAAGCGGATTCTAGGCAGAGAATTGTTAACAAGATGTAAAATTCTCTTACATTTTATATCCTTGTTACTTTATACATTATATTGATTGAAAGTGTTAGTTTGAGGGAAATTTGGTTTGCTAGTTTGATAGGTAATTCTGACGAAAACGAAATTTCAGTGAATGTTTATGTTGAATCTTGATTTACTTGTGCATTTCACATATTTTTCATGTTGAATTATGCATGCATTAAGTTGGGATATTTCAAGCTAGAGTAAAAGAAAACAGAAGAAGTGGCAAGAAGCAAATCCTAGTAACATTCAACTCGTTTTTCTGTGTACAAGGTTATTACTTGAGAGACATAATAACACGGTCCCAGAAAAGTCTGATTTCTGCATATGCATAGTTGATTTGTTTGAAGGGGCTTCTTTCTTTCTGGCATAAATTGACTGTTTTTTACTTTTTGTATCGCTGCTGATTGTTGTCACTGTTGATTGAGTAGAAAGTGCTGTGGATGGCACCATTGGCTCCACTGGTTTTTTCCCTACCTTTTTTTGGTTAATTGGTTTGAAGAAATTGAATTTAAATGGAAGAGTATAATCAATGTATTGAGAACTTCTAGAGGGAAACATAAACCTTTTTATTTCTGTTTTCAAATATGGGGCATTTTCAAATTCAATATCCTGGAGAATTTGGATTGACAATGAAATGTGATGCATTTTTTGGTATTATCAGAGTTGGCATCCAAAACAAGTTATAGCTTGTCGCTTGTCCATGGAGAAAAAACCTTGAATGTTCCCAAACAGGCCCTCCGCCCTCTCAAATTCTCAAGCTCTGCTTGGTTAATGTGCCTAATAATAGAGTTGTTCTTGTAGAAATTATTTTTGTCTGTTCTTATTTGGTGAACTATTAGCTGATGACATTGATATTAAAAATGCATAGAATGGAGACCTTGAAGAGGCATCTTCCTTTTTCTGGCCCAGAGGGACTGCAGGAACTTAAGAAAATAGCCATGAGGTTTGAGGAGAAGATTTACACTGCAGCAACAAGTCAAGTAATTTGGTCCTTGCCTTTATTTTTTCCCCATGCATTACGTATAACTTTACACTTGTGGCTTTGTTGACCTACCAGCTCTCCTAAAATTTGTTTTTTTTTTAATTTTAATCTCTCTTAATTCTGATGTCAGTTCCGTGGGTAGTCACTTTTAAACAATTTCCGCATCGACTTTTTGCAGTCAGATTACTTGAGAAAGATTTCTTTGAAGATGCTGACAATGGAGACTAAATCCCAAAATCCTATGACCAATCCTCTTCAACCCAATACTGCAAGCAATAGCAAAAATCCCCAAGATCCAGGTGATAAAAATTTATGAACTCGACTTTGTTCATTTACTTGTTATTAGCTTTTAGCAACTTTCTCCATTTGATAACTGAGTTGCTGGATAGAATGAACCTAGACTCGCCTTTTTTCTAGACACTGTTTTCAACATGTACTCGTGGGATCAAACCTTGTATTCTCTTTGTTTTATTTCTCCTTTAAGACCAGAGACTTCACTTTTGTTAGTAACTAACTGTTGGGCTTGAGTATCGATCCACTTTATGACTCGTAGTTGCTCCGCTCTTTATATTACTAGTTATGAATTTGAACGTGCTCTTATAATTCCTTTCATCACTCTTCATTTTCCATCCATATTCTTTTTCTCGCTTGAGGTCTGATGTGACTAATTGATGTTATATTGTCGTTAAGTCACAGTAATGAAGTTGACGGAGGCACTGAGAACTACCATAACCACCTCTTCGAGAGGAGCGATTTTTAAGAAATTTGAAAGGCATATTTTGAAAAAGTTTGAATCTTGAGTTAGAAAATATGCATTATTGTGGCCCATTTTTTTTTGAAAAAACAAATGATAAGCAAACCTTAAACCGGTCAATGTAAAGGTTCAATTCCTACAGATAAAAAAAACTCTCTCTCTGCTTTTTAATTAACACATGAGCAAGTCGACAAAGTTATGCCTCACCACTTTAATCTTTAATACCATAGATGGGGAATGGAATTTTTTCCTTCCCATAATAATACCAAACAACACAGAGAGCTTGTGAAAGTCCTCCTCCCCTCACAATAATGTGGATTTATCCAATTGCTTCTTAGTCTTGATCAGTCACTTATGTGCAGGGACTCATATTCTCTTATAATTGGAGAATCCTTGGGTAAATTAATCTTTGAATGATCTTGTCACCCAATGTATAAGTAGGAGATTGTGTTATTCCACATTAGCATTTTAACATGTTTATTTAAAACTAATAAAAACACATTCTATTTTGCATGAAACTGTTAGTAGATTGTTGGAAAATGTCACTTTAGTTTATTAAGGGCATTATTCTTTATTTATGAGATTAATTAGGATTTCTTAATTAATATAAAGTTTTGGATAGATTTGTTTCCTTTTATATTCGGGTTTTTAGTGTACTAAATGCCTGTATCTTGACTAAGAATATATGATATATCCAAAAAAAATAAATTGAGTAACACATTTCTTGCAAAATTCTTGACTTCCCGCACCGTGCCGATTCGGTCTCAAGATCAAAAAAAAAATTCTGCTTTTGTTTCGACAAAGTTTTTTATCCTCATAAAATAATTCCAATGAAGTTTTAACTGTAAGTCAAAAAGTCAAGTAGATAGAGCAATTGAAAATCTTTACTCCCGTTTCAGCATCTCACCAAACGATGAATTTTCATCACCTTTTTCTGCTGTTTCTGTATGTCCTAGCGTATGAGATGAGTTATTTAAAATGCCTTTCCATATTGTAAGAGTGATTATATCATACGAGATAGACTGATAAATTAGTATTTAGTGCTTATTTTTTAGCATAAGAGAGACTACGTTCCTAGACAAATATCATATAATGTCGATTATTGTTGAAGAGTAACCACAATGTGAGATGTGCAAAGTATAGCCGACTATCCATGGTGGAGGATTCTTTTGCACGATTGAGCGGCATGGGGTGCCAATTAACTTTCTTGAATCTCTTTAGCAGAATTGTTTTGGTTGGTGATGTATGCTGATGAGTATTGGACAGCCATATGGTAGTATTATATTCGTCCTAACTTTAAAGCTAGAATATTATATCTCAGTTTGAGGGGGAATATTGAAAAATACATCGATCTACTTTGGAATATGTAATATGCTTATTTAGTTAACTTAATCAGGGTTTTATAATTATTTAGGTTTCTCAATAGGTTTTCTCTTCATGGCTTTAGTTATTTCAGCATATAAAAAAGATTTGTACCATTGTTATGAAAATTAGGAAATTATCAAAGTGAGCACTTCTCTCAGATTCCCTACTGTTGTTTCTTGCTCCAATAAGTCGTGTGAAATGTCTCGACTCCAGCAATCCAGTGTTTATTTTATGGATGAAGCTGTTCAAATCATGATGGTTTCGCGTGCAAAACTGTGCGACTGCTACTTGTCTGCTATTTTTTTTATTGTTCTTCACGTCATGTTGCCTAAAGTCGATAATTTTAGATTGTTTTTCCAGTTTTTCTGTACCTAAAATTTTGTTAAGCACTACCAGTTTAGAAGAGTGTTATCACTTTTGCTGTTATATAATTCATTTTCTTTATTTTATTCATTGAGTCAATATCAGTGCCTATGTATTGCTTGTAATCCTTTGTGATTCATTTTTCTCTGGGTTGTGAGTTGACATATCACATCAATGGATATAATGCATCCAAATATTAGTTTTCTTTCTTATGAAGTGGTGCTTTATTTTTGTTTCTTGAACTGCCTTCACATTCGCAACCTCTTCTTTTTCCTTTGATTTTTGATTCGTTATGGTGATTATAACAATGTCCATGTGTTTTTCCTTGACTTTCCCAGCTTCTCAGACAATGCAGTCTCAAATGCAAAATCAGGTGCAGTCGCTACCTATGACTATGGTTTCCAATCAATCTCAAGTGCGCCAACAGCTATTATCCCAGAATATTCAGAATAACCTCACATCAACTGGAGCCCAGCTCCCTGGTGGTGGCATGTCTCAGGGCACTGTGCCTAATGTGTCTAGTCAGAATCCTAACATGCAAAATATACAGAACATGTCTAATGTAACTCAAAATGTAGTAGGGAATTCTATGGGGCAAAGTATGCCATCCAATATGTTTGCCAACTCTCAGAGACAGATGGGGAGGCAACAACAAGTTGCATCACAGGATCAACAGCAACAATCTCAAAATTCGCAGCAATATCCGTACAACCAGCAGCTACAACACCACCTTATGAAGCAAAAGTTCCAACAAGGAACTGTCCCACAATCTCTTATGCAAGCTCAGATACAGCAGCAGCAGCAGCCCCTTTTACAACCAGGTCAGCTCCAATCCTCTCAGCAGGCTGTTATGCAGCCTTCTTTGAGGCAATCATCAGCTTCATCTACTCTTCAGCAAAATCAGCAGCAGTCTCTTCAACAGTCAGCTCAATCTATGCTTCAGCAGCAGCAGCAGCAATCGGTCCTCCGGCAGCAGCAGCCTTCTGTCATTCATCAGCAGCAAACTTCTTTGCCTCAGCATTCAGTTCTACCTGCACAGCAACACCAACCGCAACAGCTTAGTGGACAGCAGCCAAATGCTTCAAACATGCAACAGAATCAACTGATTGGGCAGCAAAACAATGCCCTTGATGCACAGCAGCAGCATCAACAACAACAAAGGATTATGGCTCAGCAAAACAATATCACTAGCCTTCAACCACCGCAGACAATTAATCAGCAAAACAACCTTCCAAATATGCATCAGCAGCTGTCATCTGGGCAGCAGAATAACCTCCAGAATGTGCATCAGCAGCAGTTAGGCTCTCAAACTAATTTATCTGGTTTCCAACAGCAGCAAATGGTTGGAATTCAGAATGGTGGCTCCAGCTTGCAGCCTAATCCACAGTCAGTCCATATGTTGCAACAATCCAAGGTCTCAGTGCAGCAGCAAATGCAACAGAACATGGCAAACTGTTTACCTAACCAAGCTCATCAGACACTGTCACAACCACCGCAACAGCAACTGATGTCACAGATCCAGTCACAACAAGGCCAACTGCAACAGCAATTAGGCTTGCAACAGCAGGTAAATCCATTGCAAAGAGACATGCAACAAAGGATTCAAACGTCTGGTCCCTTGCTTCAACCACATAATACTATTGATCAACAGAAGCAGTTGTTACAGTCTCAAAGAATCATTCCAGAGGTTCCTCTAAGTAAGTGTATGATGTTAAGGTGTTTCCAATACATGTTCATTGTTGCCTGACATGGTATTATGTTAAGTGGTATTATGTTAAGTGACCTATTTGCTTTGCCTTTTCTTTTTACATAAGCATGCTATTCTGGGTAGTTTCATGTTGATAATTTTTTTTTTTTGATCGGAAACAATATTTTATTATAATGATATTAACATGTTGATAAATATAAGACTAAGAGCCATATACTCTTTCTTGTTTTAATGTAATTTAAAGTATGCTATTCTGTCTAGTTGTTTCATGTTGGTAAATATAAGATTAAGAGCCATATACTCTTTTTGTTTTATCAATGGGTTATTGCTTTGTAAAGTTACTTAAGGCTTAGTTTGGGAGTTGGGATTTGGAAAGAAAAAAATGGAAATGCAATTTAAAAACTTTGATTGTTTGAGAGTTTTTAATGGAAGAAAATGAAAGGAAAATGTGGTATAAGTTAAATTGTCCTTCCAAATGTGGGTGGAAATGGAAGGAAAAGTAAAATTATTGTTTTTCTCTTCTTTTCTTTTCTCTCCCCTTCTTCTCTCTTCCAACTTCTAAACTTAGTCTAAAGCAACTAGCAGTTTTACTTCTTGTTCTTACCTAGATTATCACGTAGTACGAAAGAAAAAAGATTCATATGTTGATTTTCATATAATTTGGAAACTTCATGGTACTTAAATTTGTTACCTATTGAATCTGAGGTGGTTGCAAACAAACGAAAAAACATTTTAAGTAGGATTATCACAGTATTATCCAAACTTAAAGGATATGAAATCATGTGCATCAACTTGAGATTTTCAAAATAATATTTCTAATTATTTTAAGATTTTGTAATGGTTTGTTTCCTTATTGATTTAGGTATCTCAACCTGTAAAAAAGCTTATCTCATGACAATATACATGGCCCTAAATTTTCTTTATTTCCCTCATGTTTATTTTTCAAATAAGAATTCTGATGCATGTATTATTTTATTTACTCTCAAAACAACATAAGAGTGTTTTTATTTTGAAATCAGTCATGGATCATGCCTTGCATTGTTGCATTTCTTATCTTTGTCTTGATAAATGTCTCCATACATGCACTACTAACATATGTACAAGCTTTTTTGGCTTTAATCCAATTCAGATAGCTAATGTGCATCATTGTAGCATCTTTAGATTCATCACAGACTGGAAATTCTAATGGCGGGGACTGGCAAGAAGAGGTTTATCAAAAGGTACAGCATTTGCCATTTATACATTAATTTCCAATATGATTTACTTCCTGGGAAACTGATTAGCCCCGTGATGTGATACAGATGGTTCTCCAAAACTTAGTTCTTGTGTTTTACTGACAACATATAAAATAGTCGTACTCCTAATCTTTGCACCTAGGGAAATGCCAAGGCACATAATGCTAGGGTGGGGTGTTTTAAGTGCGTCTGGAATAAAAAGATTTTGTAATTAACTGAAATTTAGTGTAGTAATCATTCATATCTGCATGTACTGTGTAAAATATTTGCTTTATTGTTGTCTAATGGTTTTGTAATAACATGTTATATCCTATATACAACTTTCTTCATATTTCTAAATTTTGATAAAAAAATATATATAATTGGTGCTCCCATGTTTGATAAGGTTCACACTTCTATTTGTGCCTTGACACTAGGTATGTACCTTGAGCTAGTGCTTGCCATCTTACCCACATGGTATATCATGTTTCCTCATTATTTTTCCGGTCAAATATTTTGTATATCATGTTTCCTCATTATTTCTCCCTTGAAAAGCTTTATTTTGAATCTGAAACTGCCAAAACTTGTCTGCAGATCAAAACCATGAATGAGATGTATTTTCCTGATTTAAACGAGATGTACCAGCGAATGGCTGCTAAGTTGCAGCAGGTAGACAATTTATTCCTTTACTTGTTATGCTTTATTTGATCAATGTTTAAACTTATTTATCTCCAAAATGACTTGAACTAAATGATCAATGTTTATGTTCTTGTTTATTTCTTATTGAGGCTAAATTTTGTCTGCTCTGTAGCTTCTGAAAAATTAAATCTAATGAGCTCAATTTTCTCATTTTTTCACATTCTGGTCCACCACCCCCAACCTTTCCTGGTTCTCCTTTTTAATGATATTGCGTGATTTCCTGCATTGCAGCATGATTCCCTTCCTCAACAGCCTAAGAATGAGCAACTTGACAAGCTCAGATTTTATAAGCTTATGTTGGAACGTTTGTTAATGTTTCTCCAAACTAACAAGAATGAAGTTAACCATTCTCACAAGGAAAAGATTGTTGGCGTTGAGAAGCAGATTGTCAATGTTCTTAATTCGAACAGGCCACGGAAGCCTGTTTCTTCTTTGCATCAAGGGCAGATCCCCCAGCCTCACTTGCCTGCTATGCAACAATCTCAGCAGCCACAACCTCAAATTTCTCAGATGCATATCCCAGAGAATCAAATGAATTCTCAGATGCAGCCAATAAATGGACAGAATTCTGTGACGACTGCACAGCAGAACAATTTGAACAACTTGCCGCACAACTCGTTACCTTCTGTGTCTGCTATCTCAAATTCCCGTCAAAACATGATGGATACACTCCAGCCTGGCTCAAATGTTGAACCTGGACAAGGCAATTCTCTCAACTCAATTCAACAAGTACCTATGAGTTCTCTGCAACAAAATTTGGTAACTGGCGCACAGCAAATGAATATTAACTCAATATCATCACAAAATGGTCTAACAGCAATGCCATCAAATATGAATCCCCTGCAGTCAAATTCTAACATACTCCAACCCCATCAAATAAAACCAGAGCAACAAATTTTTCCAACGCAGCAAGTGAAACAGCAGTATCAGCAGAGGCAGATGCAGCAACAATATATGCAGAGACAGCAGTTGATTCAGCAGCAAACAACTCAGCAGTCAACTTCACAGTTAACTGCTCAGCAAATGATGCAGCTTAATCAGATTAATGACACCAATGATATAAAGATGAGACACCAGATAAGTAGCAAATCAGGAGTTATCCAGCAACATACTTCCTCTGGCCAACGGCAATCATATCATCACCCCCACATGAAATCTGGAACTCCGTTCTCAATTTCTTCTCCTCAGGTCCTTCAGGGTGGATCCCCTCAAATTAGTCTTCATCCTTCACCACAACTTGACCAACAGAATCTTCAGGCATCTCATGTCAAAGCTGGAACCCCTTTGCAATCAGCAAATTCTCCTTTCATCGTCCCATCTCCTTCAACTTCCATGGTTCCATCACCCATGCCAGGTGATTCTGAGAAAATCAATCCTGGTGTTTCATCGCTGTCAAATGCTGGAAACATTGTGCACAATTCAACTGCTGGAGCATCTGGACCAGCCCAATCTCTTGCAATTGGGACTCCTGGGATATCAGCCTCACCTTTGCTTGCAGAATTCACCAGCCCTGATGGCACTCATGGTGCGGCATCAACAATTGTTTCCGGAAACAATAATGTTGTGGAACAGCCACTTGAACGCTTAATCAAAGTGGTTTGTGGAATTTCTTTTGTGACGCTCCATTTTTTGAATGAACCTCATTACCACCTCCTCTTGTAAATTTGATTTATATATGCTGGTTCTTTTTATCAGGTGAAATCTATGTCTCAGAAAGCATTAAGTGCATCTGTTAGCGACATCAGCTCAGTTGTCAGTATGGTTGACAGAATTGCAGGATCTGCTCCAGGAAATGGATCACGGGCTGCAGTAGGTGAAGATTTGGTTGCTATGACTAAATGTCGTCTTCAGGCCCGAAACTTTTTTACGCAAGATGGACCTGGTGGAACCAAGAAAATGAGACGTTATACAAGTGCAATGCCATCCAATGTTGTTTCATCTACCTGCAGTGTGAGTGATAATGTCAGGCATATAAATGGAAGTGAATCTGATGGAGAGTCCACTGGGGCATCGAGTGTCAAGAGGCCAAGGATTGAGGTGTTTCCTACTTTTACTTGATTTTTTATTTCAGTGCAGGAGCTATTGATCTGCAAAATTTACTTTTGAACTTAGCATTTAATAAAATTATTTAGCAATTTTGCTGTGATCTCATGCTATGAGCACTTTAATTAAGATTATTTAGCAATTTTGCTGTGATCTCATGCTATGCACAGTCTTCCGTCTTTTTGTTATGTTTCAAGGTTATCAAAAACAGAATGCCGCTCATGAATGTCACATATAAATCAAAATTGTGGTGAATATTCCCATGAAATTTTAGAATCATGAAATTATTATACTTCCATGTAGATATGGTTGTTTTGGCTCTTGCAACGATGCTGCTTAGTGGAATACCGATAAATGCATTTATTAACTAAATCTTACATGAGTATTCATGAAAGCTGACAATTATGTTAGCACCTGTGTTGCTACAGTCATGCCTTGATCTTCAGGTTCTTCATGTGCAACTCAGTCCACCTGGAGGCACCCCAGGAACATTGCCGTTGAAGAGGTGCACACCTACATGTTTGGCCACAAGGCGCGGCCTATGCGAGTGTTGCATGTCTTATTATTATTATTATTATTATCATTATTATTATCATTATTATCATTATTATTATTATTAAGTCTCACTAAAATTCGAACTATCTTTGGGTACTTATGATTTTATATGTTAGGGTTTGAAGGAATCCCAATGCGGCAAATCCTAAATTACCATCCTTCAGCTACAGTGGCGGGGGATGGTCAGCGGGCTTCAATGAGTTTGATTTTGCAATATTTTAGGTTTTGTATGGTGATTTATCATTTACTAGTATATTCTTAACCCAAATCTTATAGGTTTTGTTCTTTTTTCTTTTCTTTTTTATTCCATCAGTCCACTTTTTAAAATTTATTGAGATGAACCGACCTGATACAATCCAGGAAAATAGTTGCCTAAAGTTAAACTTGAATGTTTTTTCCTCAGACTGTTTACTGTCCTTTGTGATGTTAAATGATCATTGAAATACCATGAGCAGATGTGCTAGCAAAACTTCATGTTTGCATGTTGGGCCTTCTGCCCTTGCATGTGCATGGCTATAATCTTTTTAATAAATCAACCTTCTGTTGTATTGATATTTCTTAGTTCATTATAAGTGCATTGTTCATGAAATTTTGTTGTGCCTAACTTAAATATATTGTCAAGTAGAATATTATCGGATCTAATAATGACAAGATTTATTATTGTTTGTAGGCTAACCACGCACTTGAAGAAGAGTTACATGAAATTAATCAGCGACTTATAGATACTGCTGTATATATATGTGAAGATGTTGATCCAACTGCAGTTGCTGCTGCGGCTGAAGGTGGTGGAGGAATTATTGTGAAGTGTTCTTTCAGTGCTGTGGCACTGAGTCCAAATCTGAAGTCACAATATGCTTCAGCGCAAATGGTGAGCTTTTATACCATATGGATCCTTTTTTTACTATATTTCAGTTTCCCTAACTTGCATCCCTGATTTACATCGTGGTTTTGACAAAATGCAGTCACCGATTCAACCTTTAAGGTTGTTAGTTCCCAACAACTATCCAAATTGCTCTCCTATACTTTTGGACAAGTTTCCAGTTGAAGTCAGGTGAGAATTCAATGGAGTATGCACTCTTCTGTCTACTTGGCCATCCAGTTTCATTTGTTAATCATCTTCATCATTATCATCGATACTGTTATTATTGGTTAATCTTTATCATCTGCAAGTCATGGGATTCATTTTGCCTACTTAACAAGCAAAAAGGCTTTACTGTTGCAATCTTTTTATAGTCAACAAAAACCATTAATGGTGTTTGCAGGTATCAAGAAAATTAAATGACCGTGTTAGTTTAAAGAATTTCAAGCACATGCATGTATTAGAAGATCCCATTTGTGGTAAAAAGAACTGTTAAGTCTCACGTTAGCATATTAGATGTAGTGACGTGGTATGAATGGGATATATTAGAGCAGTAATGAAGCATCCAAACTCTCCTGAGTCGTTTATAAAGTCCCCTGACTCCAATACCAGAAGGTGTAGCAAACTTGGCTTGTTGTGAAACGCGAACCCATGGTTCAAAGCTACTGGGCTCTGTGTGACAGTTTGTGAGATATTTTCCTCTGTCCATAAGCTGCCACTGCTTCAGAGTAGTTGTGAATTCTAAACGATTCTGACTGTCAATATACCTTGCAAGAGGTGTGCTGAAAACCATCTTAAACATCTGATCGACCATGTCTCAAGAAGCATTTAGTTTCAGTATTGATCTTCCTAGACAAGGCTGTTAGATATGATATGATAGCTAGAGGTACCCCAAATTCCAATTGATGAGCGAAGTTTAGGTAAATGCTTTTAAAATTACTAAATATGTAGTCTACTGCGATCTTGAAATTGGTCACCACTCACCAATTGGGAGAGGAATGAGAAGTGCTGACTGGAGAATTTTTTTTTTAGGTGGGGTTGGGGTGTTCACTGAATCCGTACATTTTGTATTCTGAAATAGATGTGACCGCCTATTTTACTTGAGTCTACCGTTTTCACCGATATTTCGAGTATGATCGATTCCAAATTTGTCCATATCCAGTAAAGAATATGAAGACCTCTCCAGAAAGGCCAAATCAAGATTTAGCATCTCTCTCCGAACTCTAGCCCAACCTATGTCGCTCGGGGAGATAGCTAGGACTTGGGACATCTGTGCTCGTGCTGTTATTTCCGAATATGCACAGCAAAGTGGAGGAGGAACCTTCAGCTCAAAATATGGGACATGGGAGGACTGCTTGAGTACGGCATGATTATAATGATCGACTCATGCAAGAAAATGGCTCGTGAAAAACAGTGATGCTGCTGATTTCTTATATTTGCCAGTAAAAATGGTAGACCATGTACAAATGTACTTTGTGGTGATAATCAAAACGTTGGATGGGTAATTTCAACTTGTTCGACCCTTGGAATACTTCTCTAAGGATAAAAAATATATCAATTTTTATATATAATACGTGTTGTGCATAATGTAAACATGTATAACTAAACAAGTGAACATGGTTTGTTTCTTTAGAGCTCTAAATTTACAAATCTTTGCTTTAACTTTTTTTTTTATTCAGTTGTAAAGAATTATTCCTTTCAGGAAGTCCGAGAACAGATGCTGGATAGATAGATATTAATGCATGATCGGAATTTGGAATTTTGAATCGATTGGAATTTCAGTGCTTAGTTGAGTGAGATTGTTTTTCCTATATATTAAGAATTATATTTACGAATTACGTTCTATCGTTTAAGGCCTTCGATTATGATGAATACAACTAACTTCGAATATTACCTCTGCTGATTTGCAGACAAATATAACTCTGGAGTAAGACTGCATCCTTTGTAAACATTGTGATCATTGAACGATACTTCTGGAAATAAATATTATCTACTACAGTGATAAATCTATGTCAAATTGTTAATGATATTTTAATGATACATAATTTATACACAAAACTTCAAATTAAAGTGTTGAAGCCACGTTAATAAAAATTAATAATTTATTAAGCTTCATTTTTTCCTAACTATTATGTTCACTATCCTTCGAATATATCAAAATATAGGCTAGTATTTTGATGATCAGCGGAGATATCAACTAGTACCATTAATAGGTGAATAAGATATGTAAATTCTAGGGAAATTCATAAAATCAAGTTTATATCTTAAATAATTGAAATGGATGAAAATATTCAATCTTGGTTTCAAAACTCAATCGCTATCTGTATTTATATATTTATATGTAATTTAATTTAATTTAATTTAATTTAAGTGTAACTAATAAACCTATAAAATTATGGATGATAGAAAAGTTTCTAATTGTGAACAAACAAAATTACCTTTCACATGTTTATTTCTTTCAATTGTCCAATGACAACTGTTGTATTTTCATACTTTATCTATTAATTGATACTAATATTAAGTGTAACTAATTATGGATTTTTTCAGTTATTTTTCATATTAATTATATTCGATATAACGTTGTTGTAATAAATTCATGTAATCAATTATATAGCGTAATTCTACTAAAATTTTATATAACGATTCCATGAGACAAGTGGGTTGAGGAAGTAATAATTCATGATAAATTATGTGTTTCAAACCACTAATGAAGAAACTAACGAATAAACTCTTGGAAAGTCCCATGATGTTCATGAGATCTTCAGGGGCTGATTGGAAAAAAAAAAAAAAAAAAA
>NC_133307.1:22445406-22446926 GCF_012295235.1 Primulina huaijiensis
CTAATCCACATAACATACTTTTCAATATACTTCTTGGTTGATTTTTANAAAAAAAAAAAAAAAAAAAAAAAAAAAACAGAGTGAAAGTTTTGAGTCTATTAGAGAGGTTACCTTGACAAGCTTCAAAGGTGGATGCTCCAAACCGATGATTAAGATTAACTGAAGTAAATCAGCCAAGTGGTTGATAGATGATTGGCCGTGAATCTTCATTAACTGATACCTGCTTTGTTGCACAGCCTACCATGTTGACTGCAGATGTAGATTATCATCGGTCATGTGAATAACTCTGAATAGCCAGCCATCAGGACCTGTTCCGTGGAACTTGGGCACTTCAGGCTTCATGGATCAACTATAGCAATTTTTATTTTATTTTTTTTCTTTTTAATTCAATATGTTTGCTGTCTCTGTTAGATGTGGACTCCATTGTTCCTTTCACTACTTGTATTACATGATTGCTGCATTTGAACTCTCCTAGCTTATCGGCTAATAATAGTTGTGTTTAACACAAGCCCCCGTCCGCCCTCTCGAACATTTGATCCATAGTTGATCAAAAGCTGAAAAAAATATTCTTTTTTTTAATATTCACGTGGAAGAATATGCGTTTTACATTTTTTATATTTAGATATGCATATATTGAACTCCATGCAACTAATTTCTTGATTCATTAAACTTGTGGTATATTTCTCTTTCTTTCTCGGTTTGATAATGAATCTATGTTGTATAATATCGAGCTTTAATTCTTCTCGGTTTGGGAATGCATATATATCACCTTGCTTCTTGCACCTTAGCTTCAGGATATTCATGTCCATGGCTCTCTCTTCATAACCAGGACTTGTAGATGCAATTCAGGATGAACTTTGAATAACATCTAATCGGTGAAGTAGATGATCAATGATAGATGTTAAACATCCGTAAACGACCACTCCCATCGTATTCTCATCGTTATAGCCATAGTATTAAGTGGATGACCTTAGTTATGTTGTCAAAGACTATATATTTTACATGTAGGAAGGGAATAAATGACCAGCATAACTTCTTTTTCTGTGCAGTGCTGTGTTGGCATTCATTGAATTTGTTCAGCAGATGAGGTATTATGTGAACTTTGCTACATGCGAACCTAATTAAGCATATTTTATATCAAAACATTCTGAAACATGCATGATGGAGCGACTTCTGTGGAAAGGTAGGTTGTATGCGGATATCAGAGATTCAGAATGACGTGCCACCACTTTATTCAAAGTTACAGTGAAGAGTAACAAGGCTATTCAAATTTTCTTAATCAGTCATCACTGATTGCCACATTTGACTGTAGTCTCAAGAAACCACATCAATTTGGAATTGAACATGAGGCAAGTCGTTCTTCATGTACTTGGATACGTGGGCTAAAATCTTTTAAAAGGGCTAGGATTCAGACGAACAACATACATGCGATAATTCTAGGGGTGGTGGTGCCTACGAAATTTGAGAGTAAATTTTGTGAATTATATGCTTTATATTTGTATTTATTTTGATTGATATAT
>NC_133307.1:22447002-22449381 GCF_012295235.1 Primulina huaijiensis
ATCTATTATGTTATTTAAAATCTTCATCTGGGATCTGACATGCTCGTAGTTTACTTCCCTATCAGGACGTTTTTTCGGTTTTCTACATTGTTTTTATCCAGTAATCTTATTTTCCAAATATTTATTTTATTGTTGAATGATTTTTCAGTTTTTGACAATCATCAACTATAACTCATAAGAATAAATGTTGTTTTTAGTCGTGATTGGTTTTTACTTGTGACTAAAAGTATGTATAACCTATATATTCTTTAACAACATAACCAATGAATGGTGCTGTAATTTCTTCAAACATCGGGATATTTGAAATATCATTTTTATATATTTAGTATAAATATTATCAACATATAGCTATAAGTTTAATAAATTTTTAACGATTATTTCTCAATCAGTGTGAGAAAAAAACTTGAAAATCTTTTCAAATGACTATATCTTATAACTGTGTCATCGTTTAATTTGACGCAATTCAGGAAAGTCATTTCTTTCGTCATTTTTTAGAAGATTTGGAACAATGATTGCGTGCATCATATCATGGAGATGATATAGTTTCAATCTCATAAACAAAACAAATTTTATTCTATCGAGTTTACATTTTGTTTTATAATATTTTATATATTGTGGAACGACATACAAAATTAATTATTGTATTTTAAAAATCTTGAGAAGGACACGGATAACGTAATTAAGATATGTATATGAGATATCATTCAAATATATATATCAAAGTATTTGTCTTATTCAATATCTCATCTAATAATACAACTGTTTAGATTTCATGAGCATCTTATAATAGACAAAATTAATTTGATGAAATATTGTATAATTCAATTTGAATTTCACTATTCGGCTAACTAAATTTATTTGGCGAGTAGTTCTCTATGTTACCATCATATATCTCATGAATTAGTTTGTTAGCCACTTTAACTAAAAAAATAGACAAAAACAACCTCTTAGCCACCTCGAAATCTATCGATATAATATTGGAAGAAATAAAGTGCAACCGACTCAATGTCTCAATTTATTAAAAATGCACAAAATTGATATATTGTGTCCACAAAGCTTTAGAATTGTTCTCAAACCATTAAAAATAGAATGAAAATTATACACAATTTTTTTCATGTATTTCTTTTTCTGAATGAAGAATTTTTTCTTTTTGTTTATTCTTTGAGAAATATTGATATTTTATATGGCATCAATATGTTGCAAACCATGAAGTAGCAACATAATCACTATATAACCCTTAAGGGTTTACACATACAATTTTCCAATTTCTTCTTCATTGTGCTGCGTTTAAATTTAAATATGAATCATTCTTGATCTTAATATTTTGCTTTAAATACGCCTTCAAATATATATGTATATGTTTTATGTCACTTAGTTAGACATAATTTCAAATATCTAAAAAAATGTGTTTGAATTATATCATACAGAAATAGGGGCATAGTAATATGCAACATTAATTTTTTTAACATGTTTTTTCATCTACTATGTTTGTCATAAATTTTTTGTTCAAAATTTGATTCATTTCTTAACAACATGTATGAAGAACCAATAAATTATATAATTAACAGAAATCATATATTACCCTCTTCGTAGAACATAAGACCCAAAATATGTGGCTTTGATTGGTGTACTCTCATACATATTTTCATATAAACAACAAGACAAATAACAGAATATCAGAAAAATTAATTGCCGCCAACAATACTAAACAAAATGAATTTAAAAAATTCATGACACAAACAACCTCCATAAAAAAATGATAACTCAAAGTTCAAAAATAATTTATTTAGTACAATAACAAAGAAATTGAAGTATATACGAGCAACAAAAAACATAAATCACTCTCAAATTAAATACTAACTCATATTATTCAAAAATTTTATAAATTTTTCAATATTTTTTTCAAATAAAGAGAAGGCGCCTTACTAACGTCATGGTTTCATAAATATTTTACTTTTTAAAAAAACACACAAAGGAAAAAATGGTGCCTCAAAATCATCATGAAAAATCCTTTAATAAAACCTTAAGAAATAAAAATATAATACGAAGTCACATAATTTTCCTTAAATCAAAGAAAAATATTAGACCGTTGACAAAATATATCTGGCAACGACAAAACATACGTTAACTTCTGATCAATTAAAATTTAGAATCATGCATAATCATTTAAGTAGAACAAAATCGTATACAAAAAATCTACTTGATATTATCTCTTTTAACAATTTATCCATGTTTGTCGTCCACCAGAGGACTCATAGATCCACTAATTTTTTTAGTCCATCTATTAATTTCACAATAAATAATACTACAAAAATAATATAATCAAGCAAATAAAAACTCAAATTCAAATACTTTCAATCAATTTAAATAAAAAAAATT
>NC_133307.1:22449810-22478500 GCF_012295235.1 Primulina huaijiensis
GGTAAGGTTACAAATGAAAATAGATAATATTTATTTAACATCATATATCGAAAATTGACTAAATAACTTAAATGTTTATATTGAAATCACCTACATACAAATATTTTCTCTGAATCACATATATTTGTTGATACATAAGTAGTCTTAAAATACCTCTATTTTAAATGGGAAGAAGATGTTTTATATGACCTTAATATTTTTTAATTATTTAATTTTTTTCAATGTCACTCATCTCCATTCGTCTTCCTATTATTACTTTAATGTTCGTAATATTAATAATTTTTTTAATGTATAACATTATGAGAGTGATTTTCTATTAATTTGATGTCATTGTATAAATTAAAGTAATTAAATTTAAATTTAAAAATAAAAGTAAAATTTAAATTTAAAATAAAAGTAAAATTAAAATAATAAATAGCTTGATTGGGTTAAGTGCTCTATTAATAATCCTATTAAACTAACGTAGAAAATAACTTAAAGAACATCATGAACATTACACAAATTATAAAACCAAAAAAAGGTAAAATAGTAAGTTTACAAAGTAAAATAAAAATAATAATTAATTTGATTGAGTTAAATACACTATTAATTATCATATTAAACTAATATGAAAAATGACAATAAACAAAACGATAAAATATGAAGTTTACAAATAAAAGTCACATATTTATAATAGTAATAAAAATAAAATAAAATAGATGTTATTAATAGTAGCAATTTTTTTAAATGTATAACATTATGATAAATTTATAAGTAAATCAAAATAATAATTAATTTGATTGAGTTAAGTACACTATTAATTATCATATTAACTAACATGAAAAATTATTTAAAAACTCCATGAACATGAAAAATATAAAACAAATGAAAGGGTAAAAAAGAAAACTCACAAATGAAAGTTAAGTACACTATTAATTAACATATTAAATTAACATAAAAAATTACTTAAATAACCAAATGAAGATGACAAATTATAAAATAAATAAAAGGGTAAAAAGGTAAGCTCACAATTCAAACTCATATATTTATAATCTAGATTTAAATATATAACATTATGATAAATTTATAAGTAAATCAAAATAATAATTAATTTGATTGAGTTAAGTACACTATTAATTATCATATTAACTAACATGAAAAATTATTTAAAAACTCCATGAACATGAAAAATATAAAACAAATGAAAGGGTAAAAAAGAAAACTCACAAATGAAAGTTAAGTACACTATTAATTAACATATTAAATTAACATAAAAAATTACTTAAATAACCAAATGAAAATGACAAATTATAAAATAAATAAAAGGGTAAAAAGGTAAGCTTACAATTCAAACTCATATATTTATAATAGTAATAGATAATAGATAATAGATAATAGATATATATACACTTGTGCTACTTCACATGGTTAGCGGCTACTCACAATCCCTGCATAACATTCCATAAATATTAAAACCCTCGTCCCAGCTCACTAAAATACTTTAGGCCATAGATTTCATACGAACGAACGAGTGTAAAGAAAAATGGTAAAGCTAAACTTTTCCAAAAGTTAAAAGAAAACAAGAAAACAAAAAAGTCAAAACCATTTAAGACCAACAGGCTAAAAAATCAAGATTTTGGCTGCTGTGTACTATGAAAATTCCTTCCAGCTTCAACAGCTTCCCTGAAATACAATCAACATTAATTAGCATCTCAGCCCGACCACAGTCATAAAAACCATTATATTCCTTGCAAACCAACATAAAAATAGAAATTGCCTTCTAGTAATCAGTGAACTCCTTGACTTAGTTATTGTTCATTTATATACTTGCATTCCACGTGTGCATTTGATTTGGCACCAGATAATAATATACAGTACAAATTGCAGGTAAAGTTGACCATCAAAAAAAAAAGAGAGAATGGGTGTCAGGGCTCTTGGTCCGGTGGCACATAATGTCCCAATATGGGACGAGGTCTCGAGTTTGAGACCCGTGTAAAACATCTATGTCCAAATTTTTTAAAAAATATAGTAAAAAGAAAATCAGGAGACTCGGTTATCTTCTGCTACAATATGGCCAACAGCCAAATAATAAATTGCAAACCAGATCTCGATAGAAGCTAGCTATATAACACAAATTCTATGGGGTCTTTAATAATGGAAGAAACAAACAAAACACTCAACTGTACGTGTGCTCTCATGAGAAGCTGAAGCATCAAGAAAAATAACCCATCTACGAAAACTTTCATAAAGACATGTGAAGTTCAAAGTTTAAGTAAGCAATCAATCTAAATGGAAAAAGAGGTATATTGTAACCTGAAAGCAGTTACAAGCTCTTTATTTTCAGGATCAAGAATTACTCCTTCATAGAAAGCATTGGCTGCCTCTTCAAACTTCTGCAGTATGATAATATATTGAAAGACGGGAAGGGAAAAAAAAGGAAAAAAAGGTCGAATATGAACAAAGCTAATGATTTTCGACAATCAACTATTTGGTTTTGAAGAATGAGACTGTACCTGCATGAGTCGGAGAGCAGCCCCTTCACGATAGCAGGCCTTTGGCCAATCTGGTCTAAGAGCCCTGCATGCCTTAGCATCAGCTAAAGCATGCTCGGCTTGCCCCATACGAATCCAGCTGAGGCTTCTATTAGAGAGCAAAGTGGCATCAGTTGGGTCGAAATCAATTGCCTGACATCCACCAAAGAATCCAAAACGAAAAAACATGTTACTAATAAATTACAAAATTTAATACATCTACTGCTAAAGCTAAGGAGCATGTTGAAATTTATCTCTCCCCTATCATTTCACTGTTCAAAATTTAATTAAGCAAAAGATAACCGTAACTTAGAGAGAGAGAGAGAGAGAGAGAGAGAGACCTGGGTATAAGCATCAATGGCAGTCATATAATCTTTCCTCCTATAGGCAGTGTCAGCTCTTGCCTTGGCTTCAGCAGCATTATTCTTGGCCTCAGGTGTTACCTAGATATATATATATTTTTTTGATAAGAAACATAACGATATTATTAATATGAGAATTTTACATTACAAGAAGTGGACTAGTGATCCACTGCCATGAATTAGTTAATTTTTAACAATACACATATGACCAATCTCTAGAAATATCAAAAGTAGACAATCCCTGAAAGTTTTTATCCGTTCGAATCCAGTTTACTGTTGTGAACTTGATTTTTTCCCAGCATTCTTCCGTAGTTTCTTCCAATTCTTCAAATATTCTTCTATTTCTCTCCAACCAAACCGCCCAAGTAATTCCATGGATCACAACTTTCCAGAAAATTTTTCCTCTTTTGCCAAGCACATGTCCCAGAACCGTAGTAAACACATCTTGGGTTGTCTTCGGCACGACCCAAACCAGTCTCATTTCTTTCAAGGCCCTAGCCCACAACGCATGCGTGAACTTGCAATGAATAAACAGATGATCTTGTGTTTCCACATGCTTACGACACAACACACACCAGTTGGGACAAAGAGAACAATTAGGATATCTCTTTTGCATCATCTCGGCTGTCGGTAATTTTGCAAGGATTGCTGTCCACGAGAAAATTTGAATCTTCGACGGAATAGGGGTTTTCCAAATGATACTGAAAAATTTGAAATCTTGTGGACCATTACTCTCCGTGAAGAATGAATTGAAAAAAGACTTGACTGTGAACTTCCCGGACGGATCCCCCTCCCACTGATGAAAATCATCAACCCCTTCCACCAATCTAACACCCTCAAGAATAGTTAAAAGCGAAGATAACTGATTGATCTCCTCCTCACGGAGAGATCGACGGAAGTGCAAATCCCAAGAAAAATTATGTGACGAAGAATCAAAGGAAGCAAAATATGAAATAGGCAAATTACGAATCAAAGATAACTGAAACAAAGAAGGGAACAGATCCCTGAAAGATGAATCCCCCAACCAAATATCCTCCCAAAACCTGAATTTAGTTCCCCCTCGAACCACCGGTCTTAGTAGTCGGTGATAAGTCGGGTATGATGTAGAAATGAACTTCCACGGACATCTAAAAGTCACATTCTTAGCCAACCCCGCATCCCAACCATTTTCTTGTAACCCATACTTGCTCTTTATTATTCTTTTCCACAGTGAATCACTTTCCACGTTGAATCTCCACCACCATTTTCCCATTAATGCCGTATTTCTCAAACATATATTCCCGAGGCCTAATCCACCTTTCTCTTTCGGTCGACAAACTTTATTCCATCTAACCAAATGACAATGTGAATCTCCCTCAGTCCCATCCCACAGAAAGTTTCTCATTACCTTTTCCATCTTCCCCGCTACCCCTTTCGGTATCTTGAATAGAGACAAGAAATATATAGGTATAGAAGTCAATACCGCAGCAATCAATGTCACTCTACCCCCTTTAGACAAGAAAGCCTTTTTCCAAGTTGCCAATTTTCTAGTAATCTTAATCATGATAGGCTCCCAAAAAGACACTTGTAAAGGATTGCCCCCTAGAGGGACTCCCAAGTATTTTATTGGCCATTCTTCCTTGCGGCACCCGATTCCCATAGCTATACTTTCCTCCTCTGCTTGTTCTTGATTCAAACCCAACAAGGCACTCTTGTCCCAATTAATCCTCAATCCTGACATATCACAAAATGCCTTCAAAACTCGCACCAAAAAGCCTAAGTGTTCCTCCGTCTTCACAAAGAACAATGTATCGTCGGCAAACTGTATATGTGATACTTCCACCTTATCTCGGCCCACTTCGTATCCTCCGATGAAATTCTCTTCTTTTGCTTTGTCAATCAATCTTCCCAAAACATCCACAACCATATTGAACAAAAATGGTGATAAGGGATCTCCCTGTCTAAGTCCTCTAGAGGCTTTAAATTTCCCCCTCGGTCTCCCATTAATCATTACTGAAAACGAAACATTGGATACGCATCCTCTTATCCATCCTCTCCCCGAAGCCCTTTTTCTGTAAAACAAAATCCAGAAAATCCCATTCAACATTGTCATACGCTTTTTCAAAGTCAATTTTCAAAACCCACCCTTTTTTATTTTTCTTCCTCCTTTCTTCCACCAACTCATTTGCAATCAAGCAACAATCCAATATTTGTTTTCCCTCGATAAATGCATTTTGGGTTTCTGACAATGTATGTGACAACACTTTTTTCATCCTTGTGGCCAACACTTTTGCAATTATCTTATATAAGCTCGTTGTGAGGCTAATGGGTCTGAATCTTTTACCTTTAACGAGTCATGTTTCTTTGGTATCAAACATATATACGTTTCATTGGTCAGCCCATTTATGATCCCTCCTTCGTAAAATTCTGCAAAAACCATCATTAGCTCTCCTTTGACTATATCCCAACAATCCTGATAAAGTGCCAAAGTATAACCATCCGGCCCCGGTGCTTTGCACCTGTCACATGCAAACACCGCTTTCTTAACCTCTTCTTCAGAGAAAGGTAGTTCTAGTTCAGCTCTTATATCATCATCGATAGTTGCCCATTCCACTCCTTCAAAGCCAAATCTTTTCCCCGATCTATTACTGTACAAATCTTGGAAATAATCAACAATGAATTTGACAATTTGACCCTCATCCTCTATAACCCCTCCATCATCCATTTCCAATTTGCTAATCATTGCTTTTGTTTTTCGGTGGTTTAGCAAAGAGTGGAAGAATTTTGTGTTGCGATCTCCTTCTTTTAACCATTTAACCTTTGCTTTTTGATGCAACATTCTGTGTCGTCGGCACACCAACTCTTCCAACTCCCATTTTATTTTTAATTTTTCAGCCACCCCTTCCGCATTTTCCCTACGCTCACTCTCCATTTCATCCAATCTCATGATTCTGTTTCGCATTTCTGCCTCCCTTATCTCAATCTTTCCAAACTCCTCTTCGTTCCATAATCTGATGTCTTCTTTAATCGACTTTAATTTTCTCATGAATTTATAACCTTCCCATCCTTGAGCTTGTTTGCTATTCCACCAAACATCAAATTTATCCTTAAAACCCTTATGTGGCAGCCACATGTTCTCGAATCTGAATGGACAAGGCCCCCAATTAAGTTTCTGTGTTTCCAATACAATTGGAAAATGATCCGAAGTAATGCGTGGCAGAACTGATTGTTTATGATATGGGAATAATTCCACCCACCCTCCCAAAAACAAGAATCTATCTATCCTGCTGCAAATCGGTTTAGCCCTCAAATTTGACCATGTAAATTTCGCATTCAGTAGTGGAGGGTCACACAATTCCAACTCATGTATCAACATATAAAAAGAAGCCATACTTGTTGTTTGTGATTGGCTATTAATTTTTTCATTCAAATATCTCACAACATTGAAATCCCCTCCCAAACACCACCTTTCCCCACACAGAACTCTCAAGCCCGCCAACTCATCCCAGAAGTTTTGTCTTAGTTTTGCTGTGCATGGTCCATATACTGCTGTAAACCACCAACTATCTAATTCCTTATGTTTATCTATGCAAACCGAAACTGTGAATTCCCCAATCATGTTGTCCGTGATGGATACCACTCTCGGATCCCACATAACCTAAATACCCCCGGATGATCCAACTGAGGGTAAATGAACCCAATCAACAAACCTTGATTTCCACACGCTTGATATAAATCTCCTATCAATCACTTTTTTTTTTGTTTCTTGTAGAATAACCAAATCGGGTCTCTCCTTACGTAGCATATCTCGAATGAATCCTCTCCTCGTTGCCGACCCTCCACCTCTTATATTCCAAGAGAAGATCTTCATCGAAACACCTTTTCTCCCGTTTGTCGTTTTCCATCTATCTTCAAGTCTTCTCCTAACTCCACCCTTTTTACTCCCATGTTCTTCAAACAATCGTAATCTCCATCATTTTCGGATAGTATTGCCCTCCCTCCACTTTCCATATGACCCTCGTGGATTTTCATTCCTGACATACCCGACTTATCACCAGCCACCAAACCTCCCTCAATCTCGATGTATGTCCCCTCCCCCGAGTTTTTATTAAATGAAAAGACTGAAGAATGGATTGAAGTATCGGAAGAGTGAAAGTGCGATGAAGTGATTTTGTTGTGTACCTTATACGAAGGTGAAGCAAAGAGATCCCCTATGTCTTCCAAACCCAAGCTGGTGTGTGTCGTCGTATCCGAACTGATAGATATGTGAGTTCCCACGTCGCTAAAATCACTATCCTCTTCGAAACGACTGCCTTGATCCCTTGGAAAATCCTTGTCTTCCCATGCATCATCTTGTTCCCCATGCAATCTTTCTTGTTCCAGCCACTGTTTCTTGAAATTTGATGTTTCTTCATCTTGTGTATTAAACCAAGTATTATTTGTCTTTGATTTTCTTCTGGTATAAACGATCTCAAAGTTCTTTTCTTTTTCACTAATATCCTCTGGCCGACCGCAACGCCTTGTTTGCCCAGCTTTTTTGTTGCTCACTGATTGAATTATTCCTTTCTTGAATTCATCCACTTCTTTCGGATTTAGCCTTTTGAGAATCTTGATTTGTTTGCTCCCTCTCACTGGTTCTGACCTCGCTACTTTAGTGCCCTTTCTCCCTTCCTTTGTTGTTTTGTAGAAACCTTGCTGTTGTTGACCAAGAAACACTTCCATCCCTTGAATGATTTTTGTGTTGCTATATTTCCATTCATGATGCTTTAAATGAGCCTCTCCTCCCAATGCCGATTCTTTGCAAGTGTTTTTTTGTTGGGCAACTTCCCCATCCCTTATACTTTGTTTGTATTCTGTTGTGGCCTTCGCAACCTTCTCTTCGGCAGGTGGTTTGAAGTGTCCATTGTCTTCCTCAATAGGTCTTTTCACTCTGCCCCATCCAGCTATTACTCTAGCACCGTCGACTACTACCTATGCGTAGGATCTTTTTTCATAAACATCGTACGCAGAAATATTGACCGAATCGACATAAATGCGCACATTCATAGGACCACGCGGTGTCTGAATTAGCAAAAGGCTGTTAATGAATCCCCCTTCTAGTCCCACCACTTTGATTTTAGCAGCTGCCAAATCCTTAAGCAAAAGAGTATCTTGACTAATATCCACCAATCCCCCACAACTATCCCCCACACTTTTGAGCACATCCGTCGTCCACATATCCCATGGTAATCCAACAATCCTGATCCAACTATTGCAGCATTCGTAAACTTCCTCTGTAGTGTTGATGTCGCTCCTTCCATGTTCAAAAGTCAAGGAAATCCTCTTCTCCAAAAAACATCTATTGATTTTCAAATAAAATTCAAAATCCTCTTTACTGTTTGGCCACCACATTGCTTGATTTTCTTTGAACGGAAAGATCTCAATCTTCTTCCCAACCGCCTTACCAAGGGCTAACGTTACCATTTCCCAAGAAATATTAACACATTCCTTCGTGACAATCAGTGCTTTGTTCCACTCTTTGCTCAAACACTGTTTGAATTCTTTATGTGCATCAATGTTCCCGGATCCTGTAGGACTTGAATTAATCTTACCACTGAACACAGATTGTCGAGGCTGCTGGTTGCTCTTCAATTGATATGCTCTTTTCCATATGCCACTGTTTAGAATTTTTCCGACAAAAGACACCAGACTTTTCCAGCCTTCCTCATACCGTCCGCTTGGAATTATAATTCGCTGCTTCTTACCGGGACGCTCAAATTTGGATACTTCAATGTAGGTTCCTCGTCTGTTAATAAACTTTTGCACCGATATAACTCTTTCCCCCCTTCTTAATCTGTTAAAAGTAGTATGTGATTTAGGATTGGTAATGTAATCCCCCATAATTTTCCTCAGCCAGTAAGCACTGTCACGGTCAATTTCCAGCATGTAACTCGCATTCCGAGTTCTTTCTGTCACGCAAATAGAGTCTCCCCTATTTCCCGTGGAAATCAGAAATAGTTTTTGCTCTATTTTAACCTCCTCTACTGCCTTAACAGCATGATATTTGCTGGAATCTCTCCTTAACATTTCAAAGAAGTGTGGAACGATTAGGTAGTCGAAAGGATGGTTAAAGGTTGTATATGGGCAAGAAATGGCCAAAATAGATGAATGCTGGCCAAAAAGGATGGCCACCAACAGTGTAGTTGAGCAACGAAAAGGTGAAACCAATCGTCAACAAAGATGGCTTGGTTGTCGGAAATGGGTCGGAAACGCCGAAAGAAGAAGATGGTGTTGTGGTCTGAAATGGGTCTGAAGAATAGGAAAGAAGAAACGATCAGAAATCCCAAGCAAAAACCCTAACCCTAGTTACCGGCGGCCAGTCAGAAATCCCAAGCAAAAACCCTAACCCTAGTCACCGTCGGCCGGTGACCGGCGCCGGGCACGAAGGCCGGTTGCGGTCAGAGGAGTAGAGTATTGTGGTGCATTACTGTAGTTGAGGGTTAATCGATGAAGAAGAAGTGTTGGAGTTAGAGAGCATTTTGAAAAATTCTCTCACTACAGCGATTGCATTTCTTACCTAGATATTGAACACTAAAAAAATAAGTCGAGCCTCAAAATACTCATTATTTTATATTAAAACAAGTTTTGGTAGCAGGAATGCAAATGCATACTTCCAAGATGACACAATTAGAGGAAGATAACATGCTGTGGAATAAAATATCTCGGTACAAACTTACTTTAAGAAAATAAACATGAAATATTTAAAAGTTGTCAAAACCAGTAATTTTGTCAAAAAATATTGATAATCAAATTCAGTCCACTGCATTGTTTACTTATAAATGTAAGATAGGACATTTCCATGTAATTTATGCCTAAACATGAACTCCTTTTGAGAATTCGCAAGCATCGACATGGGTCCAACATGAAAGTGTACAAAATTTTCTGCTCTCTTTGGGCAATTCCCAATATTCTTACTTTCTGCTACGTAATACAGTCTGAGAATAATGTATCATAATCTAAACCCGAAAATTTCATAAATAGCCCTTCTTAAAATCAAGGATATGGTACCACTAACTTCCATGTATTGTTTTTCAAATAAAAAATGCAAAAAATGCCCAAATGTCACTTTTTAACCTTCATATTAAACAAAGTGAACACTCAAAACCAAACTATTTTTAAACTAGGCATATTGTGCACTCACTATGTATTAAACAGGGACAATTAACGATACATGAATAAACACTAGTAGCACTTTCATGACATGCCTGTATTTCTTTAAAACAATTTCCAGTTCCAACTAAAACAAATATAAAACAGAAAAAAAAACTAGGTTCAATGCAATTAAAGAAAGACCTCAGGCTGCTTTGGAGGGATAACATTTTTCAGTTTGCTGGTGTTCTGCAATCCATCTCTTTCATCCTGCAATGTTTTACATTACAACCCCTTAAAAATCTAACGAGAACATAACTTGCCACCAGCTTCTGCTGATTGTGTGGCTACTTATGTTAGAATAACATCAACTAAAATTTGTTATTATTGAGTAGGGTACAAAAAACCAAGGTCCTTATAGAAAAACAAAAGAATTCTAATACTAGAATAACCAACAATATCATAAAAGCTGACAACCAGGTTGTTGCCCATTGCCCGCTATGATTTTACTGAAAATAAACATTACAAATCTCACCCAAATTAGGCAAAGACGATATTTCCAATCTCAAAAAGATACAAACACAAGTGGATGGCAAAGTACCCACCTCTTTCCTTCTTGTTTCACTTTGCATATGATCAAGAATTCCGTCAACACTCCACTCTAGAGCATCCGTAAATCGCAATGTTTCAGGGAAAAGAATTTCAACAGCAACCCTGTTTCCTCTTGAAGCTGCAACCTGTATAGGCCTCAAGCCGTCCTGCAGTGCAAAAATTTTCGAATAAAAATCCAACTTAAATGGACAAAGATCAAAGTCAAAGATGCAAACTTCTTTATTTCCTCTCCAGCCCAATAGCCCCAAAACGTGGGATAGGATACTGTTATAAATGACGACGGGGTAAATATAGCTTCTTCTATACTTGACAAAAGGAGAGTATACATAATTGAGTCTCCTCAGCTGGAGTAGTTCCAAGATTCTTCTAACACATTTTCATCCCATATTTTGAATAATTACATGCATTGACATTTTACATTCAAATAAGTTAACTGAACTCAATTACTAATAAACTAAATCACTAGTAATCAAACTGACCCCATTGAAGTACATGCAGCTCCTTCTTGGATGCCACATGCCTCATTTCGATTCTATGGTTGATCATGCATATTAATTATGTTTTGGTCCCATTTAGCTGCCAAGAAATGTTGATTGGGATAATTAAAACTATACCCTTTGGATATCTGTCTCGTGGATGTCATGGTCGAGCCAAATAAAACCCGTGTGCAATATATCTCTCTACATTGTCTATGTCCATACCCAGTGTGTGCATGAAAGACGAATTGAATTTCGGATCCAAAATACGAGACATGAAGGATGCAAATGTTTTGCGGATTTATTTAGGAGATCATATCAAAGAAAGGAGTCAGAATCTCTCTAAATCAAGTACCTCAACTGGAAAAACTAATGAACATAAGGTGATTTTTATTATAAAGAGAAAACAGATCTCTAAAGAGACTATCATAGGACATAATAGTCGTGTACCTCATCAGTTGCATCAGGATTAGCTCCAGCTTGTAACAAACAGTTGATCATTTCTGGGTTGCCACCATCAGCAGCAATGTGCATGGCTGTTGCTCCACCCGCAGAAACATTGACATTTGCTCCTGCCTGTATGAAAAACAAGAAAGATATTTTTAGGTTAACCAGAGAATGCATGTTATTGCAACACTTTGAACATTATTCCATAGAAAAATGGATCCATATCCACAGAAATTTTATAGCTTTCAAAGCTCGTCATCCTTTTGAAGTAAAATTAAATTATATGTACAAATACAATTTACATAACCATTTATAGTAAATTTCACAGTTGTTAAACCATTTTTAGCTCAAATATTGCTCATGCCAGCAAAAACAAGTTGGATGATTTTAAAAACACCATTTGATTGTCAGAGTAACCTTAAATTGATATAGTCAAACTTCAAATAGAAAAGTATATCAAATAGTTTTGAAAAAGCAATAAAATTTTATGATTTCCATGTAGGTTGCCGGCAAACTATTTTAGTTCATGCAAACTAACAAAATATTTCAACAGCGTCGTAGATAGCTGCAAAATAATGTGATTTCTTCTTAGGTTTTTTATTCATTTAAAGAAATATCAGCCAAATAATTAACATCAGCCAAATAATCAACATGTTAGGAAAGTTAGCTAAATTTATAATAAGAACACAAACACCAAATAATAGCACCTTTACAATAAACAGGACAATGGCAACAGCAGCAAAAAGAAAAAAAACAAAAGAAATAAAGAACCTTAATCAGCAACTCCGAGCATGCCAATGAACCTGCAGCAACCGCTGACAACAGAGGTGTAACATCATCTTCGGTTTTGGCATTAGGCTGATCAAGGAGAAAAATAAAACAAAAAACAATGCTGAGAAACTGAGGGTTAAGGACTGAAAAATGGTAAATTTTGTTTGATCCTACTATATTAATCTTTCAAAAGGTAACGATAAATTCTTTACATGCTTTAGTTTCTATGTGTTTCCCATGAAAGTCTTGCAGCATTTCATAACAGCAAGATTTTCATGTGCCTTAAATCCAGAGGCCGAAGAGAGATGACATAACTGATGCGGTATGATTTGTCAGATTCATTTAATTGGTTGTGAAGGTTTGATGGTACACGGAACGTTGTGTTTGGGGAAAAAACTGTGTCACGGTTTCTGGTTTTAAGTGCACCCATGTCCTAAATTACGCCATATAGATCTGCCACATGAGGTCCATTTAGCACAATACTAACTTAAATTCTTTAACTAAAAAACGGTCATCCAACCTTGCATAAAAAATTGCAGGTGGAGCGAAATTTCAATTTGATGAGCTAAAATGGAATGACTCGTCAGCAGATGTAGGAGGTTATTAACATTAAATGTAGTCAATTTTTTAGCATTCCTAATTAGTAGAAGGGTGTTGATCGAGTAGATGGTTTTATTTTAAATTCACATTGATCAATGTATTATCACCTTTGATTCATAGATGCAATTCTGTACCTCACACCCCCGTGTAAGACAATTCTGCTATAAGCTGAGGATATGCAAATATGAGTTTTCTTCAAACAAATTATTAGTTATTGCACAGAGATACATGATACCTTTGCATCCAAACTAAACCTTTTGATGCTAATACTGTGATTCGCTTACATTGGCCTTATGTTCCAGTAGCACTTTGACAGCATCATGCTGAGCATTTCCAGCAGCCCATACAAGGGGAGTACCAACATGACTTTGAAAATCAACATCAACACCGTTTGCAAGAAAGAACTTCAACAACTCAACATCCCCTACAAACCGAGATTCAATTCAAACATATTATTACATTATGAAGTGAGGGATGCAATTTTGTTTGATTAACATATATAACAAAGGCATCGCTCGACCTAGAGAAAATTGGGAATGCTGTATAAGTAAATGCATAAACCACATAAATGTTGGCTAGACCTAGTTTTACATAAGAAATGGTAAAAATCATTAAAAAAAATCAGGTTTAACAGGCAACCAAATGCATAAGAACTTGGACTATTGGAAATGTGATGAATATTGTTCTAGACAAAAATTAAAAGCATAAAGCGGAGAAATTTTCTGGCTAACACCTAACGGGTAAAGCACAAGATGATAACATGAAATTATTATATGAAACAAAAACAACATATGAATTTAAATAAACCACCACAACGTTGTTCATATGTTACTCAATTGTTCTTATAAATATCATATCGATGTAATTAGACAGGAATAACCATAGATAATATGTCACCTGGCAACAATTAAGTAGTGCTTAAACATGTGCAGTTAAAGGGCAATCATAATTAGCTAACTTGATCACACCTGGTGAGTATTAACATGACAAGTAGTGGCGGCAAGCACGTAATATCAACAGATATTCCAAGTGAAAGCCATCATTCGGTAGCTATGTAAATTTACTGTTTATTTTCAGGTTGACAGTATACCAATTAATTTTCCAGCTGCGGTGTTTCACAACCACCAATTTTTCACAATTTCTAGGTTCAGCTTTTCTTTCAATCCCAAAAATTTCGATCAAGAGGTAGTTACTTGTTGATAACAGAACCCAACTTAACCTTCTTACATTATCTTTCAGACATCAGCTCATTAAACTTGTGTCAATTTTGTGAGTGTGCACAAATTAAGATATGAGATGCAGACGTAAAGCATTGTTCTTCCCTTTATCATCTGTTAGTTTTGGTTTGAAAAACTGATTCCTCTAACAAACACTGCCTGGAATGACCACCTTGTGTGCCTAATAAAGGATCAAAGAGGATATTTTATTTAGAATGGAATGGATAACTAGCACGGAGACTGCAATAAAGTGGACTTAGCACTTGATTGTTTCTCATTGGACTTCACTTGGGACATAACAAAAGAGATTTCTGTCTTTGGTATTTGGAAAGTTGCTGTATAAATTCTAGTTGCCCCTCCATGTTGATTGGACTAAATACATTTGTCAACCACTTGATTACAAGTTTAACACTCTTTGACCAGGCCATATAGCTCACCTTTTCCTTGCTGGTTAAAAACTCGAAGGAAGAACTAGAACAAGCACAAAAAGAATCAAACTGCATGATGACTGATTCTGTACTAGAAAAAAATTTAGAAGTTAGATGCAGTAGTACACTTGATAAAAAAGATATTAAGAGGTGAAATTGGTATTTCACAATGAATGTTGGGCATTTGCTACAACTCCAAAATCAAATAGTTAATTTAGTCTCGGTGTCACCAGATGATTTTTTTCCTTCACAAACTTAAAAACAATGGAAAAGAAATAAGACGTGAAAAAATATTGATTATATAGGAGTTTTATTACAGTTGATTATGAAACCAAACGAGTATACCAGTAACAAAGGAACCCTAACCCAAAACTAACTAATGAACTAAAAAAGCAATCCAGAAACCAGAAAATTTTTACCTATTCCTGCAGAATGATGCAACGCAGCAGCCCCCAATTCACTAGGTATAGAAGGATCGGCGCCACATTTCACAAGATACTTGGCAGTGGTAGTGTGTCCTTGCCGAGCAGCGTGAATAAGAGGAGTCTCTCCTATCCATCGATAAAATATGAAGACAAAACCAAGGAGAGTAATCCAATCACTCATCTTAACCAAATGGTAAGCTAGATTACACGAAAAAATGGGAATTTTGACAGAGACATGCTTTTCATAATTAGAAAACATGAAACTATGTTCACCACCGTGCAATTCAAACCAAAAATATGAGGGAACTTCAAAAAGCAACCACTAGAGTTCCAAATACAATGCTTAGCGTAAAAAATCAAATGTTTTTCACCATTTAAATATAAATCAAAACCTAGACAACTGAATATAATTAAAATCAGAAGAATGGGATTGATATCAACTCCTAAGGTATAAACAAACACCAAAGCTAAAAGTTATGCGCAGCTATTTTGGCAAAAGGTAATGAAGATAAATGAGCTAGAAATTAAGTTAATTAAGATTAAGCAAACAAGGTTTAATCAGATCAATTAATTTCATAAAATTTTCCTAACTCAAGCAAAACCAGATAGCATATTGAAGAAAAACTGGATAAAATTTCTTGGAAATAAGAAATTACCATCTTCATCTTTCACATTTACATCAATATTACACTCCTCAAGTAAGAACTTGCACGTCTCAGTTTGCCCCTCCCTTGCAGCAAAGTGAAGAGCGCCTCTTTGGTTAGCATCCTTAACATCCGCTACTGTTTGCGCTAAACCTTTTCCATCATCAAGTTGTTTCGCCAAATCTACTTTGTCAACCAAATAAAACTGACTAAAAACTCCAATGCAAAAGATAAATGCGAAAATAGACATAGAAAAAAGGAACCAAAATATGAGTATTTAAGTACAACAGAAGAGCACATAAAAAAAATAGTCTAATTTAGTCAGAAGGAATTATTTTGAAATAACATGTAGCATTGCCCACAACAAAAGCGACAAAGTTCCAGAAGCCATTAACCAATTAGTATTTATGCAGCTTATCCACCACCCGACAATATTAACACTGACCACATTATCATCCACCCTCTGTAAATCCTTACGAGAGCACCAATACAAGAACTCAATCCAAATGAAACCCAATCAAGATTGAAGCATGCGTGAGGAGCCAACGTATGATATACAACAGAAATAGCGTTTGCACTAGGAAGTAAAAGCAACACTTACTCTTGAGGAGATCTAAATTCCCAGTCTTGGCAGAAGTCAAAAAAGTTTGAACCTTTTCCCTCACTACAATCAAACAATCAAACGCATAGGTGAAACTTATTACAAAAGGGTAGGTCGTATTTTCTCATCTCCTAGACAAAAAGTCACTAAAAAAAGGGAAGCAGAAATTACCAGCCAGAGCATCGGAAGCATCAAGAGCCATAGCTGCCAACTGGTTGAAGCTGTAACAGAGCAGGCCAGCAGGGTTTTGCTTAGCTTTGCTTTGCTACCACTCCCGCACCACTTTTATAAGAATCCTGGTTTCTTGAATCAACGTCGCGCTATACGATTTATTTATTTTTTTTTTTGGAATGTCTTTTATTTGAGAGTTTCAACTATGAATTAATAGATAAAAACTATTTAGAAAATTTCAACTGAGATATTGAAATTTTGCAACTTTAAATGCATATCATGTCTCAGATCTTATTGATTTTGTAGAAATATACTAATAAATATGAACAATAATTAATAATCTACTCAATACATATGATCAATTCAATCGTAGTTGCTGAATTATATGTTTATGTTGTTTTTTTAAAAAAAAAAATTACAAAATTTATCATGTGAAGATGCTTGATTATATGAAATATGAACATAAATTTATTATAAAACAAAATTATTTTTTCTATGACATATTTGGATATTATGTTGAAATTAAAAAATTATGTGTTGTTTTATAAGATTTTCTGATAGATAAACTTGTAGTATTACTCAAAGACATTAATTGTTGCATCTCATTCGATTTTTTAGAGATACAGTGTAAAATAATTATTACAAAAGCAGGTAATGAACATACAAAATCAAAACTTTAGGAATTGTTTTTTTTTTAAGACGGTTTCATGATTTTATATCCAAAACTTTAGGAATTGGTTTCTTGTAAGACGGTCTCATGAGTTTATATCCGTGAAACGATTCAACATAATCCGTTCATATCATAAAAATAACATTTTTGTCATAAAAACTAATATTTTTCATGAATTGGACAGGATCGGATATTCCTCTCACCGGAGCCAGGAAATTGAGTCACTCGAGTCAGGATTTTAAACTTTAGAATCTTTTAATGTTTTAAATTGAACTATCCAGACTAATATTAAATAAGTCCAAAATTTTCTAAAACAAATATATAAACAAATTTAAAAAAATTAGGTCACCTTGGTTAAAGCTCGGATAGAAACATATGTAACTTCGTCTTTGTATCTAACAAAATTTACTCATGAAATGATTTCACAAGAGTTTTGTGAACTTTAGCGGGAGCAAAAACAATTTGTCAACCCTCCTAATTTTGTGGCACACTGAATATAGGTCATGTTTTTTTTAAAATAATAATAATATATTCACTTTTGTAACAGTATGTAAATTCGTTGATCAACCTATATATCGGCTATTGATTAAAGTTATATATCAGTGTAGTAACTAACCTTTTGGTGAGTTGATTATATTTTTTTATCATTTCCAAAATTTCTTTTAATCACTTAATTTTATATTTAAAATGTATATTTTCATCATTTTTCTCGTATCATTTCAATTAAAAACAATAATAACTTTCATTTAAATAATAATAATAACAATAATTACTTCTTTCTCTAATTTTTGCATCATATATATTTAGTTTCAATTGTCTTTTTGAAGAAAATTTATTATTTATTATTACACAATCACAATAAATTACTTTTAAATAAATAATCAAATTGCTAATATTATTTTATTTTATATTAATTCTAACTGTTGCGACCGTAGATAAGATGTTTTCAATCAAATGAGTTGTGACTCAATGAATGATAGCACATTGTCTATGTAGATAAAAAAAATATTTTTAACGGTTGATAATAAAGCTATTTTACAAAAATTTCAAAATGTGAAGACTTGAAAAGACCAATTGTAAGATAATTATTTTGAATCGCATTAGAATTACTTGATTAAAAGATTTATACATATTTTATAATTTATTAGTGATAGTATATCGTTGTCTACACTAGATCAAGATGTTAGGTCCGTCCCTGATTATAAAACATGAGTACTTGGATTGGTGAGAGGCTGTGTATAATTAAAAATAATCGTTTGTAGTGAATATTCATGAAAAAATGATAATCATTAATCATCAATCTCTTGAATTTCATTGTACAAGCAATCCATAAAAATGTAGAGCTTCAAGAGGGAGAGGGAGAGGATTGCATGAGAGAACAAGCCACGGCTTGAGCCCAATGCCTCAACTTCGTCTTTACGTGTTGAGGATCATCACCTGCACCCATACATATATATTATTAGGGATACGGTTTTTTTCTATAATATCATTAGATCATGTGAATCCTTCATATTTTTATATAAGTTGACATATATTTTGATGTTCTAAAGACTGACATGTGTAATATAGAATGATTCATGACGTAGATACAAACAAAGATATTATATATCCAAAATCAAATAATTTTATATTTTATATCAAATTTGGTCAATATTAAGAAACAAAGAGTTAAAAGAAGTATTAAAATCAACATAATTTTGTCAAAACTAAATCAATCATATCTTGGATAGAATGGGATGGGAAATCTGAATTGGATCGGTCATTCCGATCAATGAACAAATATTAAAAAAATGTTAATGTTTCAAATTCATCGTCAAACAAATATCATTTTGTTAAATATTTATATGGAGGAGATACTGAGTGTGAAAAGATGTGATAAACAGGAAATAACTGGAAAAAGGAACGTGATATTGAAATGGGAAAAGTGTTTGATATAAAATTTTCATTGTGACATGATTTTAGTGATTTTTATTCAAAATCATGTATGGAACATGGAATATTCAGACATGATCGAACTGGCCTAAGAATGATACGTTGGAACATACCAGGACTGCAAATCTTCCATGAATCAGAATCGCTCGTCGGGCTCCCGAACGATGATGATCGGACACCGAGGGACGTCGAGGATGAGGTGGAGCCACTACTGCTAGCTGGGCTTGAGATGGGACTACTAGAAAACTGTCGGCTCACAGCAAAGTAAAGATCCAAGGCAGGAATGGTGGGACACAGCCTCTGACCATCTTCTTCGTTGAACCCAAAGCCTAATTCTATGCAACCTTTCAATTCATTCATGTCCTCATCCGTGATCACATCATCGTTTACCCCATTTCGACGCCTCTCTTGGCATAGAAATTGACGACGGCGCCTTTCCCACGCCATGTCACGGGGTGTTTCGCACATGGAGAGTTGTTTCGACAGCCGTTTCTTCGTCCTCCAGAAGGGTGGAGCGCGCTCTAAACGTTGCAAATCCTCTCTTTCGTCACAAGAAGAGGATAATGAAGATGATGACGAGGATGACTCGATAATATTCTCATTATTTGATGAATTCTTTTCCTGCTCTCCCATCGACTCAGATTCTAACTAAATGTACGCATGTACTGTGGAACAATGCGAGTTTCGACGACTTCCAGTACGCGGCGAGGAGGGTGGCGAACCTCCTCGGGCCACCGGCTGGTGGATAACAACAAAGTGATTTTGTTCACCAAAATTTGAAGGGTATCAAGATTTCTCTCTTTTAATATTTTAAATTATTGGTATTGTGATGAACAATAAGAACGTCACCACTTGTAGAGGAAACTATGATTTGAGAGAGCTTCAATGGGAGAGGAGGCCCTTTGATTATGGAGCTTCTCTAATTTAACTTCACCTTTCATTTTTAACAAACTCTTTCTTATTCTATTTTTTTATTACTTTTTTGCTATATATTAAGAAAAAAAACTGTTTTGTCATCAGCCATTCAATTCAATTGCATAAAAGCAGAGGGTGGGATTTGAATCCATTGATTTTTATTATAGTTTTATTGTGAAATCCATTGATTTTGATTATAATTTTATTGTAAACTATATTTATTTACACATTAGTTAGACAAAGTAGAATTGATTTCATATTACAATATTATTGGGTGAATTTGAAATTTATCATAATTCACATGAAATATTATATAAATAACATAAAATATTATATTTGAAATTCATGATCTTGCTTCTCTAAAACAAAAAAATTAAATTTTAATGTATTAGAAATATATAAATCCAGATGAATTAAAATTATTGAATTTTTTTGTTAGTTTGAATAACCATATATAGAATGATCAATTGAATATGTGTCCATCGTTATACATCACTTTATAGCGAATTCTCAATGACTTCTACAGGATTTTACATCAATGGGAGGAGTAATCCCATGGTGTAGCCCTTTCCCATTTCAATCATTTCATTGTAAGCAACGAGAGCATCAAAGTTCTGATATTGATAATGGATTTCCCAAAAGTTTCTTTATTTTCCCCTGCTTATGGTCCTCACTTACGGTGTACATACCTTGAAATGCCACCTCTTTCGCAAGTAATCGACAGTGGCCTCAGAAATTCCGTTTGAGGAATATAGATGTATGAAGCATGACAGCAGCCAAATACGATCCAGAAACAGTTTCAGCTGGAGGAAGGAATGAACTTGTAGATGATCTTATATAGATCTATACATACAAACACGCATATATACAATATATCCCACCGGTGGAGTGATGAGGAGCTTGACTAAGATACTCTAAAGAACCGACTAATGGGAAGATGTAGTCGAAGAACAGCAAAATGTAGTAGTGAGGTCAGATGAGGAATCAGAGAACAGAGTATGTTTAGCGCAAAGTGTTGCTCATAGAGCCGAGTTTGAGAATCTATAGTTGGAGCACTGATTTCATACTGAATGAGAACATAGATACCAGCACGAATAACACTAAGTTTAAGCAACCCAAAAGTTTTGATGAATCTTCAGCAGAGAATAATGAAACGAAACCAAACTCAATTCAGCAGGATTTACACCGATTATGTAATAAAATCTCAGTTTTTCGAACCCAAACTCAATTCAGATTTCAGCAGGATTTATGTATCGATCATATATGATTTATTCTAGCGAGACACGTTCCAAACTTCAAACTTCATGCAAAGAGCATCTGATTGATGATCAGTTGAAGCTATATACATGAAAATAGAACGATCCTGGCAAGAACTTTATCCAAGTTGAAGAAAATCATCAAAGTTTGAAGAAAAATCCACCTTTAATTTTTTTGGACAAAGAAATTAAAAATCAAGAAATTTCTTCCAAACCCATTTCAACAGCACCAAAATCTTTTTCATATTCCTACTACAGTCACACGATTTCTTACAATAATAAAAATCCCATTATCCTCGAGAAAACCAAAAGAGGAGAAAGAGAAAAGGTCACAGATTTACAGAGATGATAGAGTTTTCATGAATCTTAACTTAGAATGGTATGACTCAATTAGCTTTGTAGTGTTTATGTTGTTAAAGAAACACACAATCAAGGAAAAAGAATATATCAAGTTTATGTTTTTTTTCATTTATCTTACATAAAATCCGATACAAGAAGAAATCGATACCCATTCAAAACAACATACAAAAAAAGAAGCAAACATCTATTACCGATCTAAATTATTAGATCACATAATACAAGGATCCAAAAATTTCACCTCCCAATATTACATTACAAATAGATAAAAATCAAGAAAATTGCATACCCATTTGATAAACAGTCCTCCGCCCCATCTTCTTCTTGTTCGTCTTCTTAGTGATAGTCCACGTTTTCTTCTCATTATGTAGGTCCTTTTCCCCCAAAATCCCAGTATGAATAAACCCGTCCAAGCTACTCATTCTCCTCCTCCTCCTTCTGATAGTGACGCGTCGCTGAATGTAGGGAACACCCACGACGGATCCGGCGGTGATCTGGTGAATGGCCTTAACCAGCAGATCGAGGCCCGGACAGCGGGAAGATGCAGTGATCAGAGAAAATGGGGAAGAATTGGATGAATCCTGAGACGAAGCTAAAGAATGGGTGGCCGTAACTGATGATGATGAGGAAGATGAAGAAGAAGACCATGAAGAAGTAGATCTAGAAATGGCGGAGTAATCTGCAGCTGGGCTTTGCTTTGCGCCACGAATCCTCATCGTAAAGATGACCGAAAAGATGATCGAAGGAATGGGTTTGGAGCGAAACACCGAGCTAGTGTTAGATCGGGGAGGAAGAGAGAAGAAATGGGTGCGTGCGAGGGGGAGGGGGGTTTTGTTGGGTACATTGACGCGGTACTTCATACATATACGCGCTATGAGTACAATCTCAAGATCAAAATATAAAAAAAATTAAAAAAAAATCAAATTAAAGATTTCTCAGAACATCCACGGGTGAAATTTGGATCTCACCTATTTACTTCCCTATCCGTATGTATGACCCATCCAACCTGAGATATGCCCGTTAAAATAGGTTGCCCAAGATAAAATCAAGGGTATGAGCCATTAAATCTCCAATTTCATATAATATGAGTATACAAATATATGCAAATGCATGAATCGTGAACTGTGATTAGGGATCAACACTGAAATCTCAACCTCAATCACGGGATATCTTGAGTGTGTAGTGCGCTGGTCCGTCGAGTCAGTTGGTGGCTCTCACACTCCAGTCAAGATCTTGGACATGTAAAGTCATGGGTCACCGTAGCACGCTGATCCGTCGAGTCAGTGGGTGACTCCTGGTATTCAATCGTTCAAGAGAGAGAATTGAGCGATACTTGCTAGATCAAGACTTGTTTCAATTGATAACATGATCAAATGATATGCATTGTCACATATATGACAATATAACCATGTATCATATGACAAATAATTATGCAACACATAACAATACATATTCATCTCGATATCTCAGTCAGTATTTACGCGCCTATAAACTGTCCTAGTGAAATTGAATGTGTACTCACTGTTCCTAGATATCAAACATGACAATATTACTATATATCTAGTTACATGCTCTTTCTAGCTAGTCTGCTCATATCTTTTAAACATGTGTTATAAAGCTTATAATATATCCTCAAACTATTTCTAAAGCTCTCGGATTATACTTATGTCTGTTGTCAGTCCTTTGGAGATGATAACTTCGTCTTTCAATCCTCGAGTTACCGAATACCTCGGAAGAGTTTCGCAACTCTTACAGTCTTTGTAAATGGATAGAATGCCTAGAATATGATCAGAATTCGAGAGAGAGATCTTGAAAGGTATACTAGGAAATGAATCTGAATGGCCTATTTATAGGCTGAGTTCGGAAGCTCTGATCTGCACCACGAGTCATGCTCGCTTTGACACCTCATCGGACGAGTGAGATCAAAACCTCTTATACAGGTGTTTGGAAGGTCAAAATTGTTACGTGTCGATGATCATCGGACACGTTTATGTCTTGCTCACCAAGTGGGTTTGGAAGGTCGCGAGTGAGAACGTTAGTTCTGATCCAAGGTTCAGAAAGTTCAAACTGCTACGTGTCGATACTCATTGGACGCATTTCTTTCTTGTTGGCCAAGTGGGTACGGAAGGTCCGAACTCACCTTTGGACGGTTTAATCCGTTTGGAGTCTCCAAACCAACTTTTGGTCTTTCCAAAGTGGTTGCTGATAAATTGCTCGAATTTTCTTTAATGACACTATAATCATGTTTAAATGATAATTTTATTCCAAAATGAAATTGGATCATTGCATCTAACATTAATGATTAAGTTTACATGCATCATATATAAGTTGAAAAAGAAAAAATTTCGAGCCATGTAGGGGTCGTCGATATGACTGCTCGAACCCGACAATACTCGACCCGACGTCCACCCCCGTGTGCAGATTTCAAAACTTAAAACTTTTTGTGTAAAAAAATTTAATTTTTTTTCTTACACACACTTATGTAATATTCATATATATTTGTATGTTAGATTAATTTATATTTACAAAAGTCATAGGTCAGCATAGCACATTGATCCGTTGAGTCAGTGGGTGGCTCTCAGTACCCGATTGTTCAAGAGAGAGATCTAAGTGTGCGACCCTTTCTAGATCAAGGGTTATCTCAATAGATAACACGATCAACATGATATACAATCTCGCATCTATGCCAATATTAACATGCATCATATGACAAGTAATTATGCAACACATAAGAATGCACACTCGACTGGATATCTCAATCAATATTGTCCTTGTGATATTGGATGGCTACTCACTGTTCTTAGACATCAAACATAATAAAATTACTAACTTTTCAGTAACATGTTCTTTCTATCTGGTATGCTCATATATTTTAAATATGTGTTATAAAGATTATGTTTTATCCCCAAACGATTTCTAAAGCTCTTGGATAATACTTTCGTCGTCAGTACTTTGGACATGATTGCTTTGTCATTCGGTCCTTGAGTTTCTTACTACCCCAGAAGCATTTTGCAACTCGTGCGGTCTTTGGAAATGGCTAGAAATGCCTAACATATGATCAAAATTCAAGAGTGAAAGCTTGAGAGGTGTACTTGGAAATGAATCATAATTCATGAATGGCATATAGGCTGAGTTTCGAATCTCTGAACATGCTTCTGCATCACGTGTCATGTTTGCTTTGACACCTCATCGGACGAGTGAGATCAAAAGCTCTGATCCAGGGTTCTAAAGGTCCAAGAGTAAGTCTCTTGTGAGACGATCTCACGAATTTTTATCCGTGAGATAGGTCAATCATACCGATATTCACAATAAAAAAATAACAATCTTAGCAAAAAAAGTAATACTTTTTTCATGAATGATCCAAATAAGAGATTCAACCCACGAAATTTTTCCGTGATACCGTCTCACAAGAGTTTTTGTGAAGATCCAAACTACTACGTGTCAAATTTCATTGGAAATGTTTCTGTCTTGATGTCCAAGTGGGTTCGGAAGGTCCGAACTCACATTCGGGGTCCGATATGTTCGGAGGATCCGAATAGGCCTTCAGTTTTTTCAAACCGGCTGCTAACAAATTTCAGGTCGGTTAAGGTAGTCGAAATGACTACTTGACCCGAAAAACCCTTACCCGAAAATACTCTCGACGTCCACCCCGACTTGCAGATTTCGAAATTTATTTTTTTGGGTAAAAAAAATATTAAAACTTTTCGGATGTCTTCACACATTGACCAACATTTATCAAAATTCCATTAGATTCTAGCGGGCTTTTAAAAAAATATACCAAACATGAGGTGAAACGTAATTTATTAATAGCTCATTTATTAAAACTAACATAAAATATGTGTATTTACACCAATTATATGTAATAGAAATTAAAAAAATATATCTACAATTACAATTCAATTTATAAAACTCTTGTTATTAACAAATGATAATAAGCATAACACATATATAACAATATGAATTGAAACAAATTTTTTTATCCATCCACTCACCATACATTAAGAAAAATAACAAAAAAGAGAAAAAAAAATGAACAATTTAAATGGAGAAAAAATGACAACTAATAATCATACTAATATATATCTAACTACAATGTTCCTAACTAACTAATAAAGGGCACATATGAAATATTTGGACTTATAACATGATGTTAAATTATCTACTATCTTGTTAATTTTCTTGTTACATTGATATGAAAGCTATGAAGAATTTATTTTTGATCGTCCGTCATTATTGGTTCCTAATGTTATTGTAGCTAGAACTATTGGATCTTGGATTTTTCTTTTTATTTAATTTAAATTAATTTCAATTATATCATGATAATTGAAGACTTGATTTATTACTAATAAATAAGAATATTGATAAAAATTTGACCAAGTATTCATATTCTTTTCTTTTTTAGGTAAAGTTTCTTAGAGTATTGTAATGCAGAACTGATTCGTGTTGATGCATAGAAGATGAGTCTTTAAAAAAAATGAGAAATTAGAAATTATCAGATAATTGATTTGAATTAAAATATTGAGACATATTTGAATATGAAAGTCACGAACATATGTTATAAATTTGGTGGGTCAAGCTAAGAATTTGTTTTTGCATAATTTTTGTCTTACAAATAAACAACTTTACAAAAATACACATTGATTCAGTAGTTGCAATCAGTGTTCTAAAAAACGCGCTCGCTTAAGCGCGCTTAAACTTGAAGCTCGGCAAAAACACCCTGCTTCGGAGAAAGCAGAAAAAAGCGGTCAAACTACTATAGTTTGACCGAATTAAGCATAATTAAGGTGTAAAATTAAGCGTGTTTAATCACAATTAATCGCATCTATTTATTTTTTAATTTTTTTATTTTGAAGATATGTCTTTTTATTTTAAAATAATAAATTAAGTTTATAATTTAGATGTTTATTTTTTAATTTTAATTATGATTAAGCGTGTCTGATAATGATTTGACAAATATTTAACATTTTTAATTAACGTGGTCTAGTTGAAAAAACAAATAATGACTGTAATTTTGATATTTTTATGATTTTATAAATATGAGAATTAATGCATTAGACTTAAATTTATCATATTTATGTATTATTTTATCTATTTATTGGTTTGAGATAATTACAATTATACTAAAGATAAAAAACGTTTTATCACGTTTAAACCTGTGTTAATCTCGTTTAAGCTTGAAAAGTCTGGAGCTCGAGATCCGCGCTTATAGCTTTAAGAAGTCTGGCTATTTTTATATGGATTAAAAAGTAGTCGAGTTCCCGAAAACAGGGAAAGAAATTGTCTTAGCCATAATTCATCAAATTCAATGAAACGGCACGCACTACCACGCATATACCCTTAAAAAAGGGATCCAATTTCTTGACAAAAAATATAACATAATATAAACATCCCACCCGTGTGACATATTTGGCTAAACTTTATTTATATATACAATAGAATATCAACATGCTTCATTGTTGAATTAATATACATCCGAAATACATGAAACACGAGTATCATGGCGGTACGGACACAAGTTTTTGAAAAAAAAATACATATTACCACACCTTGTTCATGCGAGTTCGTGTCATCGTGTCGACTATGGATGCATCGTAGGTACATATTTTTTGCCGGCTCTCTCAATCTAATAAGAAGGATTTTCATTTTTTCAAATGAACAATTTGAAGACTTATTGATTCTAATAACTTATTGCAGAGTTGATCATTCGGACCTTTCAATTCATAGATGTAATGCGCACCCACCTACGGATTAGTCGACACTTTTCAAAGATCCGTTTACTCAGGGGTATGGAGCTCTACAAGATCGGAAGGTGGAAATAATTCAAAGCAATAACGTTCCAAAAAAGCAACCCTCGTACACAATACAAGAAGCATTATAAGAGTGTCCAGTTCAAAAGGCAGCCATTGTACTCGATACATGAAAACATTATGAATTATTTTATTACATTAAAATATACAGAACACAATTTAGACGTAAATTTTGACAAGTCACTATGTCCATTGGCAGGAAAGTTGCCTTCTCCACCAACATTTTTTTTTTAATGAAGCATTAAGAAAAGAAAAGGCTAAGCCTACTGAAGGAAATTACGATTCAATAGGCCGTTTCTGCGCTTCCAAGCTCTTTGAGTGGGGGGTTTTCAGCTACCTCTTTCAGTTGCCGAGGGTGATACTTGAATTTGCTGGTTCCATTTGATTTACGTGCACTGATCTGATCCTTGATTTTAGGGGTAAAGGAAGAGCCTTTACCTTCTCCGTAAACGCCTGTGCTGTGACGAGTTGCTTGTCCACGAAGTCCCTTTTCGGCTGGAGATGATTTGGCTTCATCGCCATGGCTCTTTCTACGGGTCAGATTTGGGGACTTGGGACGCGTCAAAGGCAGCTGCATTAATAGAATATTTCGTGACGAATAGGCAAAACAATAAGGAAATTGGGACTTTATTTACTAATTGAAAATGGGAAACATGACAAGGCCTTCGCTTTTTTCCTTGCCCTCATACCATAAGGTTTTGACTCATGTAACGAGGTTTTGATATATGTAATAACAAAGGGTATTAGTGTCACGCCCCGAAATCGAGACGTGTCATCGGCGTTGTTTAACAATTTAAAACCGTATAACAACAAGCCACGTAGTACATCAAATAGCCAAAAGTCAGTCTATTACATAAATCAATAATCGTCTTTACAATGCGATTAAAACGAAATGCGGAAGCGTATAACACGATAATATAACTAAGGGAATGTAAGGGGTGAGTACTTGGGAAATACTCAGTAAATGGGGGCCGATCGGGCATAACGAATATCAAGGTTATAATTATACGAATACATTATTATAATCTCAATCTTAAGCATGTTGAATCGAATATGAACAAGATACAAACATAGCACTGAAAATCATCTCCTTTTTCATGGTTTACTGATCAGTCCCCTATATGTTACTCCTCTAAGGGGCGAGGCCAAAAGAACGGTTATTATAACCCACCGCATCAGGGCCTTAAACAAAACATATCAAATATCGGAATTTCCTTGCCATTTCTAATTCGAATCATTACAGTGCATTTCAAAGATTTCAAACATGCTTTCAAATATTATAACGAATATCAATCAACAAATTGTTCAAAGATTTTCATAACAAATAGGAACGAATATATCATGCCGATCGAATTTCAAGAAACATACTTAATTTATTTTTT
>NC_133307.1:22483060-22619591 GCF_012295235.1 Primulina huaijiensis
CCCACTTACCGAATTCGAAGGTGTAGTTTTCGAAATTGCCAAGTCCTGAAGTACAACTCCCGTTGAATTTCGGTCAGACGGTGACCGAAACCTTGCAGTATTTTGCCTAGATTTATGAAGCAAATCCAGCAGCATTTCGACGTATCTTCTGATCACTCGGACTGCACGAAGCCTTCCCCCTTTTTCTTCTTGCCTTAGACGTCGAAATGGAGAGTAGAGGAGAGAAGAGGAGAGGGATGAATTTTTGTGATGATTTTAGGTGTGGTCTCTTCAACATACAATGGTGTATTTATAGGTGAGATTTTGCCCTTTGAACTTCCTCATGGCCAACCCCTTGCATTCCAAGCAAGTATTAATTGTGTTCATTCATTCATCCATGCACACCAAGAGTCACTTTGGTATATCAAGGGTCATCTCTTTCATAATAAATTCATCCATGCACACCAAGAGTCACTTTGGTATATCAAGGGACATTTCATGCATAATGAATTTGTCTCATCCCTTTGATTGTATTCGAAAATTTCGGGTTCTCACAATTAGTAAAAGTGCTTAGAAATTATGATGTAATCTACGTAAAAGACGCTGCTATCTTAAATTAGCTCTGCTACCGTAACTAAGAATTTCTAACAGAAATTCATCGTTTTGATGAAGATCAAATAATCATGCGAGAAAAAGGTTTAATCCTAAGTATAAGAAGGAAACAAATCAAAATCGAATCATAAATATCACACACACACATATGCATGCCATTTCATCCAAACCACATAAGAAAATTGATTTCTTAGCACCTTTTTAAGCTCAACTTTCGGGGGAGGTCCTTCATGATAAAAACCAGGAACTGGATTTGCCTTGTATGTCATGCTCTTCCTTAGCTGCTTTATAGCCTCTTGTTCTTCATCCTACTTACAGATCAAGATAGAGAATGATGAATAAAGTTTGAAGATAGAAGGGATCTGCAGGTTGCGGCTAAAAAGAAAAGCCTAATAAATAATAATAAAGAACAAAGATAACAGAACTAAATCATAAAGCCATACCCTGGTTCTAGCTTCATATTCAACTCTCTCTTGTTCCAAAGCTTTATGCTTTTCCTCCAACTTAGAGTAAAACTATAAAGAGGAGTGAAGAAAAATATAAGATTTCTTTTGCTAAATGGACAGAAAACATAAATGAGAATAAATGACCGAACGAAATTATAAATCCTGCAGCACTCAATCAGAAATACCTCCTTGCGCCTCTCTAAACGGTCCGCACATACGAATGATGGGCCCACAGCCACTGTAACTTGGAATTTACTAGTTCGGGATGTTGCAGTGCTACAAAAATTAAGGATATTTTACTTTGCAAGAATACAGCAAAAGAGAGAGATATTCGAGAGCAAAGAGAAGAACGAGGAAAAAATCAAATATAGGATACGAGGAAGCCAAGGAGCAATTATCATCGTCATCGAGGTATTTTTTGTCAAGAGGATGCCTTGGAGTAAACGGAGAGTTGAGCTGGAACAAAAATGTTCAACATCAGAACCAAATGCAAATTCCCAAGCAACCAATATCTTTATCTATCTCAGGCTTTTGTTAAGTTCTAAAGCTCGCAACATGAGACATCTGTCTCTCATGAAGTGTAGAGCATACCAAGCAACAAATTGTGAAGTAATTTAAATTGAGCACTGATAACAACAACAAACATATGCCTAACATCAAAAGTGAAAAGGCTTCTCACAAAAATTCATTGTCTTGATAAAAAGCAAGTGTTTTATGAAGTAAACGCATACCATATCAACAAGCAACCATTATAATGACCATTTTAACATGACAAACATGTAGTGCCCAAAATACTTATATGAGATCAAACCCCCAAAATTTAAATTGCATTTTACAAAAACCTTTTGCACAAATATTGAATATGTGGACATTCAATGCATATACCTGGTGACTAGCATATATAATTCATAAGCACTTCAACGTCTGAAGAACCGGGAAGAGATTATAAGTACAAGGTACATAGAATGCACTTACCTGTGAATTTCCGGTCCTGGGAGACAGCAAATCACCAGACATCGGCAAACATTTTGCACCCGAATCACTGGTTTCACCCTCCACGCCAGGGGTCGTAGGCTCAAAAGAATTTGCATTATTTGTCCCATTAATGGCTGAACCTGACACAGGCTTTACTGGCGAGCTTGATTTTTTATCACTCAATTTCTGAGTCCCGGCCTTCACAAATTTCTCTGGAAGGTCATCTTTTGTAGCATGACCCTTTGGCTCACTATCCTTAGTTTCAACACTTTCTGGTACCGCTTTGGGTGAAACATGAACGGTACCATTAGGTTTCACATTGATAGCATTGGGCTTATTGCCAACATGTAATCCTGCAACATCTCTCCCCATTTGCCTGCTACATAATAAAACAAAACATCAAAGTGATATCCATTTTCAGATACCCGTAATAATGTTTCAAATTATGATACAAGTTTTTTGGTACTTCAAGGACATAAAATAAACTCAAGGTCATGGAAACTAATCTTGAAACCTTGGAAGGTTGTGTTCTAGGAATTTGTGCGACTTAAGCACATCTACTGAAAAATATAATGTAAACCATGACTCGACAATATGTACTTGTGGCTATTTAGGTGTGTACCAACGTTGCAGTATATATATTAAATATGAAACAACACAGAAAAAATCACAAAGCTAGATAAACTATAGTTGCGTCGATGATCAAAGCTTACAGAGTCTTAACTTAGAATTCATTGAAAAATATTTAGAAGAACAGTAAATCTTCTCTGCAGATATTTCAAAAGGGAATAACAAGAACCTAAAGGAAATAAAATCGCTAAAAAGGAAAGAACAAGTTTTCCAATAAATACATTTAGGACCATCAGTAAAAATAACTAACCATCTTTATTTTTCTAACAAGAACAAAAGTTGGGCTTCTTCCCATGACATTAGCAGAAGACTTTTCGGTAAAAGAAACTGAACACGTCCTACTCTAGGAGTACATAAATGTAATTTAAAAGCTAAAATTTCATTTGAAACTCAAAAATAAAATAATAGTAAAGGCCTGACTTTCAAATCCATCAATCGAATGAGAAGAGTAGCAAATTTGTCTCCTAAGCCAAAGATTATTGATGTCAGTTCAAGATTATCAAATCCTATCAATGAAATAACAATAAAAAAGCCATAGTTACAATGAAATAACAATAAAAAATCCATAGTAAAGATAATCGTACAAAAAATGGCAAACACCAAAAAATTCCCTCGTCTGTCGACCCCATTACCACAGGGAAAAAAAGAAGGCTACAAACAAACAAAGAAAAATCCATAAATTAACAAGATTATCAAAAAATTTCCTCGTAACAAGATAATCAAGAAAACTCAAGAGAAACACAAAGATCGAAACAAACAAACAGCAAAAGCAAACGCATTAAACGATTGAGAAATCTAAAGTACAACCAATAAACTTACAAAAAAAATTTAATCTTTCCGAACAACGTAACAAATTCCCCCCAAAAACAGCACACCACCTACAAATAATGCGAGCCCAACTCGTTTTTTCCCTCGCCAACCAGAGGAATTTTCATTTCTTGGCTTTGTTTTTTTACCCTTCCTTTTTTGCTTCTTTTCCAGTCCTTTGGTTAGTCTCTAATCTCGAAAACGTGGGACTGTTTCTCATTTTTAGTGTCTTTCATTTATTTTGTTTTTGTTTTTGTTTTTGTTTTTTATCTGTCATAATTATTTTTTTTACCACTCTAAGGTTAAATAATAATTATTATTATTAAAAAATAATAAATTATAAATATTGATACTCTATTAATTATTATGAAATTATTGTTATCATCAAACTAATATAATTATTGATATTAATTTTTTTATAAGTAATATTTTTTTATTAAATAATTATCCTTTAATTAAATATTATAATTATTATTATTATTTAACAATTATTTAATTTTATTATATATTATTATTTTGTGATAATTAAGTTTTTATTTATCATCAATATTTTTTTATATATAAATGACAGTGATTTATTTGATAATATTATTATTATTCGTTATTATTATTTTGATATTTTAATTTTTATAATTATAATTATAATAAAATATTATTATTATTATTAAAATTATTATTATTAAGATATAGATTTATATTAGTTAAGTTAAATAAAGAAAACGTTTTCTAAATATAAAAGATGGGGAGTAAATAAGGAGTCTGGTCCAAAATGGATGAATGATTAATCCCATGAACATAAGAATTATAATTGTAACAGACATTGTCATACCAATTACACAAAAATTATTGTGAGAGGTTCTCATGGATCAATTTCGTGAGTTGAATCTCTTATTTGAGTCATCCATTAAAAAGTATTACTTTTTATGCTAAAAGTATTATTTTTTATTGTGAATATCGGTAGGGTTGACCCGTCTCACAATAAAAATTCGTGAAACCGTCTCACAACAAACTTACTCGTCAAGGCAAAAACTTTTGTGAGACAGTCTCACGGGTCATATTTTGTAAGACGGATCTCTTATTTGGGTCATCCATGAAAAAGTATTACTTTTAATCATGAATATGGGTAGAGTTGATATGTCTCACAGATAAAGATTCGTGAGACCGTCTAACAAGAGACCTACTCATAAGTCGGATGTAACTTGACCCAAAAAAAAATCGAAATATGTACACAAGCAGGTATCTAAAGAACAAGTCAATAAACACCAATCTCTGAAGACATATCCCAGTATCCCACCATATTTCTTTAAACGAGAAGATTTCTTTATTTCAGACATGGTGGGCCTGTGGAATTGAGTTCCATTAAATACAAGCAGAGGAAGTTTGAAACAATCAGTACATTTTCATTTTCATTATTTTATAGTAAATGAAGAAAATAAATAAGTCCAATTTATAAAACTTAACTTCCCGTATTTGAATTTTTAATTAATGAACTTTTTTAATCAATCAAAATAAGCTTGTTTTATTTCAAACAGTTCTTGATGAAATGAAGACAACAGAAACCATCAACATAATGACGATATATATTTTTTTCGTTGTCATTTGATATCGAATTCAAACATCTTTTTTATAAAAAACATATTTATATCAGTTCATTGTTTGTGGGATGGTAAACGAAGATGAATCTTGTTGTACTCATAAGTATGTTCTTTTAAAACAAATTATAAAAATAAATTTTCTCAGAAATTTAAGACAGGAAATTAAGAAAAATGCATCATGTATAGACTAAATCATTTGAAATAACAGTGACAACACAAATCCACCGACAAAAGGCTAATGACAATTGATCGATTTAACAAGAACAGAATAAGCATAAAGATATCATACATTACACCATGAACATCTTATGTGTTATTTGATCTATATAATTGTGTTTCGTACAGGCTTCAGTTTGCTTTACTGTTTTCTTGTTATTTTTTTATACATGAATTCATACTTTAAATAATATGCTCATTTTCGTTTAGTGCTTTGTCTTTACGAGATTGTTTTCGTTCTATTGATTCTATATTTTTGTTATTAGTAATTTGGCTAAAAAATAGTGAGTCATATTTTCGTTCTATTGCTTCTATATTTTTGTTATTAGCAATTTGGCTAACAAATAGTGAGTCATATTATTATTTTTCTTACGTCTCTACCTCTATATTCAACACTATAATTCACACTTAAATGGACCACATATTTTCAACTATGCATTTACCTCAAATTTAATGTAATTTATGATTATAGGTTAACGGAATTAAAGAATTCTCCAATGGTGGGATATTGGACTTGTGTTTCTTCCATCATCAACAAATATTTTTGATTTTATTTTTTGGAATAAAACTGGATTCCAAATCACACCAAGAAATGGCACAAGACCAATCGTTTGAATGCTACACTGAAATGATAATTGCTTCAGAATCAGAAGTGTAAAATCCATGCACATGTAAACTAGATATATATGCTATATAAAAGTATCAACAAAATTAGAGTTTCCCATGTAAGAAGCCTTCATTTCTTGTTATATTCTGAGCCCTTGTCCTCTGAGTTGATTCAACACTCAATACCACAATGTCTATACATCAAGCTCTTCCAATCTTTTCCTGATAACAGAAAGCTCATACCGAATACAACCCAACTCAGAATCTCTATTCATGTACGTGTTTTCTAAGAGATTGTTCTTTCTTCCCATTCCGACCGGTTCTTGAGTACACCTCATGTCATTGAGCTGAACTTCATCTTTTGACAGGACAAATAGTTTTTCCTCGAGTTTCTCCAAAGATTTTAGAATAGAATATTTTTCAGTTTCTTGATCCGGGATATCTGGTATAGAACTTTGCTTGAAAAATTTATTTGATGAGCCATTTTTGAACTGTTCAAGCTCCTCCTCAAGACATTGAATACGTTTCTCCTTCTCCACGAGAAGGTCGTTTACTTGTTGGAACGCCTCACCATCATACTCAGCTTGTTCTTCCATCAGTCTTAAATACTGAGAAGCCTCCATATGGATCGATGACTTCTCTTCTTGCAACCTTGTAATCATGGCCATGGTTTGATTGGCAGCAATCGAGGAGGCGTTTCTCTCTTCCTCCAACTCTTTATACAAAGAACCCATTATTTTCTTGTCATGTGCAACCTGACGTTTCAACCGATCTACCAAACTTTCACCTTCGATTTCGCTCACTGTGCTCCCATCTAGTGATAAGCTCGATTCATTTCTCTCAAGCGAGATCCTTCTTTGAAATAGTTGCACCCCTAAGGAAGGACTAGAAGCATCCATAGATACATAATCTTCATTATTTATGTGCACCATCCTAGGGCTGTCATTTAAGAATAATTCAATCCCTCGGGCTGGAGATATTTGTGACAACAAGAGCTTCAAATCTTCACTGGCTCTCTTAGATTCTTTCATAGACATTTGTTGTTCCAAGAGTTTCCCAGACAGCTGCCTCCCTCTAGCCCCAATGGCTAATCTATAAGCATCAACAAGTTCTAAAGAATCCGCAATTTGCAAACTTGAATCGGTTGTACTAGGTTTTGGATCTATTTGAGTTTCATTTGCTGTAATGGGATCACTTCTAATCACTGAAATTTCTCCACGTTCTACTGATTTTTCTTTCATTAAATCTGCTCTGTCCATGGAGTTGTTTCCCATCTTAGAAGTTTCTCCATGTTCAACCATAGCGTCTTGCTCCAAGACAGAGGTTCTTGAATAATCTGAAGGAATAAAACATAGATTAGGTCAGAGATCATCGGACAGATCTTTTGACTACCTAGAGGATGAAATGTGTCCCACTATACCAATAAAATTAATGGCAACAGTATAAATCAGATTTTCCAAATCTCAAACATCATGTTTTGAAAGCTGCCCAACACAGAGCAACAGAGGTTATTGTTGCCCCAATTACACCATCTTATAGCAACTAGGGTGGAATGGTACAGGGATTCTTTAAAAGTATGATACATAATTGAAAAAATATGCAGTAAGACTTACTAGTTTCTTTGGGTTCTTCAAAATGAGCCCCAATAACAGTGGACCAGAGAGGTGCCTCAGTAAAAGAAATTAGATCGGAAGGTGTGTTAACATCATTTTTGTCATGCCAATTAAGTTCCTCTAATCCATGCCCAAGAGGCACCTTGGATTTGACATTACAACCAGAACTGAAAGCCCCATCTGGCTCCACTGATTTCTCCAAAGCTTGACAGACGGTAACTGTAGTAATTTGTGGTTCTGTTAGGCCGTCAACAGCTGCCGAATCCTGTTCTGGCATATCAATTTCACGAATATGATTACCACGAGTTTCATCGTCTGATATTTGAGTTTCTGATTCAGTGTCAGATGTAACCTTGACTTTTGCATATTCTACATGTGACAAAAGACCAGCATCCTCGTTCCTCGATAAGTATAGCTTTGATCGTTCAGATTTCTCAGAATCAGTTGATTTGGTACCGAAAAACTTTGGCACAAGATTTCTTGAGGCCCATAGTTCATTACAACAACAACACATCCTTGTATTACAAGAACCAAGTTTATATTCATCATCGAGCCCATGTTGAGGATCATTCCCTAATTTCCCAATCAGCAATCTATATGTTTCAGCATTTGGCTCATTCTTGGTTTCAGCAGATGAAAAGAAGCAATTTTCACACGTCCCGTGAACATCTACGAGGTTATTATGAAGTTTACAAAAAACTAAAGAAGAGACCTTTAACTTGTGCTTGTTGCACAACAAGTCCCAAACAAAGCCAGGCCTCTCCTTTCCCAGTATGTGATCGAGTCTTGAGCATAGCAAACATGGGATTTGGAGTCGGAAGTAGCGAGCGAAAGTCGTGACCAAGTAGGAGAAAATGGCATCAATAAAAAGCATAAAAATCAGCAGCCATTCATGCACTGCCGAAACTAAGGATGAGGCGATACTGAGGGAAGCTTTCTGCTCATTTTCAACCTTTTGAGTCTGCCTCGTCTCCATTCTGACCATATCTCCAATAAAAAAAAGGATCCAATTTGCTCAAAATGCCGCTGATGATTAACAGCTTCAAATCCCACAACTGGAAAGATTGAAAAACATAATGATGTGAGACAAAAATTAAGGTTTAAGGCAGCATACGCTTATAGAAATATATAAATCAACTTCAAAAGCAATCTTTATGCATCATCTGAAAAAGTAAAACAATCATGACTGATCAAACTTGAGCTCAATCAAGTACACTCATCAGTTATTTGCAAAACCAATGTGATACATGTAAAATTTCCCATCACTTCAGAAGCCAATGACTACAACGGCCCATTCGCGACAAATCTCATTCAACTGGCCAAACTTGGTGCCAAAATATTGCCACATCATGGACACGGGTCAATGGCTGGTGTTTCGGCTCTCAGCGAGCAATGAGAAGACTTAAGTCCACAAGGAAGTCCCATTTGAAGATTAATTTACAAAGCGTGAGGATGGATCGTGTTTACGAATGTCAAGCACAAAAGCTTAAGAAGACAGACCAAACTCAAGGCACTAAACTTTTAAGCCTAAGAATTCTCCAAACTTTTGATCATTTCATTATTTTTCATGAAATTGTCATGTGATCATGGCAATATGCTCCACATTCCACAATTGTTCATCTGGCGTAAGAGGAAGGTATTCAACTACGCATAAACAAATATCATCATGCTAAGAAATAATCAGTTTACTCAATCTGATACTCCAGATAAACAATCCTAGTATAGTTTCATAATACACCAGATAAACACTAAATATAGCGAGATGCATGGGTCCTGTATATAAATATTTCTTGTTGTTTGTGGTATTCAAATTTGAGAGGAAAAGTAAGAAGAAAACAATAATATAGGCTTTGTAGAGGCAAGTGTTGAACACTTTCTCCTTAAGAAGAATTTGCCCCTCACAATGTGCTAGAGGTTGGTGGCAATCTTCTCCCAAAATACAACTACAACTCTTGAATAATGAGAACTCAAATATTCAAGTTATATCACAAGAAAATGAAGGAACTCTCTCTTGTTGAAGAAAGAAGAAGAAAATATGCAAAATGATGTTATGTGTGTTTGATTTTCAATAATCAAACATTTAAGTTTTTCAAGTGAAAAGACACGAGTTTTCATTCATAAGGGTGTCCCTTGGCCATTGTAACTGACCACAATCATCGAACAATGCCAAGAAAATGAAAAAATACCAAAAAAATCCGAAGGGACACGAAAAACCACGAAGGGGCACTGTCGAGCGCTATCGGCAGGCGTGCGCCTGCCCACCTGCGCGCAGATTCGCGCGTAGGTGCGCGCCTGCTACTGTTCACGACCAATTTTTATTTTTTTTTCGTTTCCGTCCCTTACATGTTCCGACTACTCGTTTGAAGTTCTTTCAACATTCGATGAAATTGTTTCGAGTTTAATTCAGAACCACCGAACATAATATTCGTTCATTAAGCTTCGTTTTTCTTTTCAAATTTTTCAAATCAAATACATTGATTAATTTACTTAATTTTCATTCATTAAACATCAAAATTATCCAACAATTATTTGTATGGAGTATGAATGGGGAAAAATATTTCCCCCATGTATCTTGAACCAAGCTCAAAAACAGAGACCACTGGAAATAGTAAATCAGATAAATTGCCAAAGAGACTTGATCAATAAAGTAAAAATTTAAGTCCTTTATATAAACAAAAACACGGGCATACATACTCGAGTTTTAAGATTTCAAAGCTCTTTTTCAGATCATAAAACACATCAAATTTCATTATCATATTGTCTAAAAACAGAAAAAATTCCATAACCCATAACCATAACCTCTGCAAAAGTCTGCCCCAAATAGCATAGAATCAAGTGCAAACAGAAGCCTAAACATAACCCATTCAAGAATTAAATCACCACGTTTCGTTGGTATTATTAATCCAAGAAATCAGCTTAGAAATCTATATAAACAACTAAAAGCCAAAAGAAATGACAAGAAGACAGGCAGAATCAAACCCGATAATCTGAAGACAGTTTCCACAAGGAAGACTTGGGTGACCAAGCTGATCTGTATATAAACAAAATGGACTTGGTGGTTGAAAGCAAGAAAAGAAAAAAGTCAAGAACCGATAAAGATTTGCAAATAGTTACATGTACATGTGAGGTGTGCACGCAGTTTTCAGAGGTGGGATTGGTTGAAATATGATTATTATATTGAAAACTAAAGGCAAGTTGAAATAGAAAACAGACATTGACCGATGATTATGACATATATATACACACACATATGTGAATCTCAAAACGTATTCGACATATTACGTCCCATGAATTATATATTTCTGATGCTATTTATTCTAAATTTGACTATTTTTATTAATTTATAACTATAATACTTGGACATCTCGGAAACATGGTTTTGTTACCATTTTTTTTTTCAATTTTACTCTCACATACATTTTTTATTTATTAGTAATCTTAATCTTTCTTCAACTTATCCCCCGTTTTTCTCAATGTTCATAATTTTTTTTTATTTCTCTCTGATTTTTTTTAAAATATTTCATGCCCACACCGATAATTAGATCGTGTGAGTACATGGGTATCGCGTACAACAATCGCTAGTATAAATTATTTATTCACATGAGATGGAATAAGAATAATAAAACTATAAAAGGAGTGAGTGAGAAATGATTTTAGACAAGAAAATGTAAATTTGTATTCATTTGGTGATGAATGATCTACTCGGAGTTGTCACTATATTACCGAAAGGCAGTCACCCTTCCCCACTTTCCATCAAAAGCAATTACTTTTTTCATAATTTATATTGAAGATTCATTCGATTTTATTATTGTTTTTCATCTTAGGATAATGGCTTTGAATCAGACAAAACTTCTATAAAAAAAAAATTGTTGATAATAGTTTATTTTTTTGTCAAGCTGTCAATTTTAAACACGAGTGATTATTTTATAATTTTATAAAGTATGATTAGCAAATTAGTTGATGTAAACAATTAAAAATGAATTGAGATTGAGGATTTGATTGAATCTAATGGGTATATTTAAGTAGAGTTGTTATATAAAACAGATTTTGACAAAAAATTTCATGCTAAAAATATATATGTAAATTAGTGTTATATTTAATGATGTTCCAATTTTCAATGTTATTAATTAGTTTATTTTTAAAAAATAATAATATTCCTCATTATTTTTCATATATTGATTTTGAAATAGTATTAAATAAAAATATATTTATATATTTAATTAAAGTAATAATTTATAAGATTTCAAATATTTATTATTTTACTAAAGATAAATTTATTTGAAAAACTTAAATCTATAATGACATATATAATGTAATGCCCGAAATTTGATTACGGTAATTTGAGATTAATTATCGATATAGTGATTTGATTATAGCCGGATCGCTACGAAAATGGAAGTGGAAGAGCATGGGTGTGTTTGTTGCGTGACCAGTAGGTCTCGCGCATATGCGCGGCATGAGGGCGCGCATATGCGCGAGCTACACAGGAAGATTAAGCGCGGAACAGAACCTTCCGCGCACATGCGCGGCAGAGCGCGCGCATATGCGCGATGAGTCCAGTGGCCATGATGCATTTCCAGAAAAGTAGGCGCACATGCGCGAGATGTCCAGTAGCCAAAATAGATTTCCAGAGCATGTCGCGCACATGCGCGGAGATTGTACGCGCATATGCGCGAGTTGTGCGAGGAATCAAATGCAATTCCAGAGAACCTCGCGCATATGCGCGNCGACTTCGGTATTGTGTTCCTATCGACGTAGGCTACAACTGGACGTAAGTTTTACTACGTTTTGATATGATTTGAAATTATGCTATTGTCAGAATTGAATAGGATTCCTATATGATGTTCTTGATACGTTAGACATCATAGAATAGAAGTCAGATTGATTACGGATTTGTTATGATTTTTCAGATTATATTGAGTGGTATTGGACAGATTTGAATTGTGACTGGCTTATAGATTGTATTGGATATGGGTTATGATTGGTAATTGATATCTGTTGATATGGTATTTACGGGGATATTGAGATTGTGTCGTTATGTCGATGATCTGAATTAAATTCATATTAATCAGATTCAGTATTGAATTGAGAATGGAAGGTTGATATTATTATTCTCGATATGTCCTTTCAGATTTACAGAGACAATCTTGAGTTCAGAACTTCCGTTTCTTCAGACCGAGACTACAAACGAAAGGTATAAGTCAATGTGGTATTGGGAGATCGACACAAGTAGGATATACTTGTGTTTCCCTAAATCACATACTATTTGTTATTATTTGCATTGATTTGATTTGATATGCTTGTTCTATTGATGTATAGAGAGCATGTGTTAGACGAATATTAGACGAGTGATCTTGTGACAGAAGTACCTGATAGTGGCGGGATCGCCACGGGCACATTGCACGATGTCACAAGATAGTGTATTGGCGATAGTGCCATAGTCTGTGACGGATAGGTCAAGACACTGGATGTTTGGTTATATCGACGTGGATAGAATCGGAGTTTCTTCTATTACTGTTGGTCGATATAGGAATACCAACGTCTGGAAACCGGGATCCCTAGACTAGGATTGAGTCTAGTCTGAGCCGTGGAGTCACGAGTATGATTGATAGTTTGATATTAATTATGTTTCAGATTTTGATATATATCTGATATCTGCTTCATGCTTTATATTAATTATATGATTGCATGTTTCGTTGATTTATACTGGGATTTGTTCTCACCGGAGTTATCCGGCTGTTGTCGTGTTTGTATGTGTGCGTGACAACAGGTGGGACAGGTTCAGGGTCGAAGAGATGAAGAGAGAGATCGTGATTAAAGTGGAGACTACGGACTTGATCTGAGATAGGGTTGAACACTTGATATGTAGTCGTTAAACCTTAGTCTTAAATGATTGTATATAGTACAAGACTTGTACTTTACTTTTATACTGATATGTATAGTAGAGTGATTCCATTACGTTCCGCATTTGATATTATATTTAAAAAAAATATTTAGACCATGTTTATTATAATTGATTAATTAGTCCCAATGACAATTAAGAACATGATTAGCGTCCGGGTCCCCACACATAATAACTACGAATTATTCAAGTGTTTACAATTTTTTTATGATTCGTTAAATTAAATAAGTAAATATTATAAATAAAAATAAAAAATATATTTGAAAAAAAATTATCTTAAAATCCATTGTAATATCTTTTTAAAGAAAAAAATACTAATAATAATGTGTTACATTACTTAAAAAATGTAAGAAATCAATAGTTTAAATAAAATGTTTATCAACATATTTACAAAAAATTACTCAAGGTAGAAAAAAATACTTAAATTAGTGTGAATAAGTCTCTCGTGAGACGGTTTCACATATCTATATTCATAGTAGGAGTCGACCTGATTCATATCTTGAGTGAAAAATAATAATTTCACATAAAATTATATTTCTCATGAGTCGGATAGGGTAAAAAATATGTCTCACAAATTGACTCATGAGAGAGTCTCATGAGAGTTTTTTTGAATTAGTTTTAATATTTAATAAAATAAAATTGTATAAAAGATATTGTATATATGTTTTTTAAAATATTTTAAAAAATCTTTGATGATATATTATGCATTTTAGAATAATAAAAAAATATGAAGTGTATTTTTAAAAAATGGAGTATAAATAACACTCCATTAAATATTTACTTTTATTGTATCATTTCGTTTAATTTCGGTTACGATTTTGAGTTTTGTGTTATTTTTATATATTTATTCATACTCTCTAAAATATTGTATAAACTATGACTTTTTTTTTATATTACATTTTCANATATATTCATGTTATAAATAAATAAATAAATATATATATATATATATATATATATTTTATCAATAATTTTAAATAATTATTTAAACACTCATACTTATTAATTTTAATATTCCAACATTGCAAGGATGAGATAAGAGTATATAATTCATAAAACAAAGGTTGAATACTATATTATGTTTAAAAACTCGATAATTTTTTTATTTTGAATATCAATAATTTTTTTAGATTATATAAAATACAAATTGAATATGCTTAAACTTTTAAACTCTACAAAAATCAATAAAAAATCATTGAAATATCATAGATTGGATACACCCCTAATGAGTTGAGAACTGGAGCAAAATTTTACAACTTATCTGAAATATTTTTAGAATATATTTATCTGAAAATTATTAAATTCCCAACTACGGGCAAACTCCAAGAACTTATGAGCAGAATACAATTCATTGAAGTAACAAAATCCAATACATGAAAAAAAAAATAATTGTAAAAGAATATTAATGACGCATTGGAAAACAGTAAAATAATATCTATTTATTTTTCAAAATCATCACAATTTTATATAAAAATTCGATTTCCAAGATGAACATTACTCATGGCTAAAGCCTAGCTAAAAGCAACAAGTCCAACTTATCGGAAAATTGAAAAAGAACATAGTCATCTAATTTTAATGTCCCGACTGAAAAGAGAGCAATGCAGCAAAAGTATATGAGAAAATGGTAAGATAATGTATATTTATTTACAAATCTATCATAATTTTGGTTAAAAAAAAGTTTTTGGCATGAAATGTTTCGATTAGTAATTTGAAATATTGATTTCTGACTTGTCACGTGTGATATTTATTTTCATTCGGAGTATTCAGTTTTAAGTACTTCGACACTTTTATCGTTACTTTAAACTGTCTATCCGTTGTCATCTCAAGTAAAAAAACGAAATGAAATTAATATTATGGTCCAACATGATATCAAATGATAAATATAATATTGAAATATCATTTCATTATTATTATGAAATGTCGAAACTACAATTTGACACTCTTCACAAAAATAGAGAGAAAATAAAAGAAAAGGATAGAGAAAATAGAAAAGGGGTATTATGGTAAGTACAAAAAAAGGGGAAAAAGAAGAATGACATATCCCCTACAAGTTTTGACCTAAATGCCCATCTCTCACAGCTTCGGGAGCGCCTGGAATTCCCATCTCAACCCTCCTTCCTACGCCCCGCCCCCCTTCTGCCCTTGTTCTCTCTTTTTTCCCGATTTTCTCCTTCTTTCCTATACCTTTTTTACCCGCCACTTTCAAATTCTTGTTACTTGTCAGGTATCCCTCTGATTATTTAATCAATCTTTTTTAAGCATGATCTTTCTTGATTCTTACTGGGTTTCGAGTTAGATTACTGGGGGTTGATCGGTAGTGTTTTTTTTCCCAAGATTAGTTTAGTTTCTAGTGTTTTTGAATCTGGGTTTTGTTTATTATGGGTTCAAGGTTGAAAACTCGAGAAAAAATTGTTTTTTTTTTTGGTATTTTTTATTTGGATACTGTTTCGATTTGTTCTTTTATGTGGGTTTTGATCCTTTTCTCACTTGTCTATACGTGTTTCTGGGTGAAATCCTTGGGGGCATATGTTTTTCTTTGCTAATTGACGTTTTACTGTATTAGAACGATATATAAGCTTGTTCCGCTGCTGCTTCTTTTGGAAATTATTTTATTTTTGTGGAACAAATATGATTCTATACTGTTTAGCCAATTCGGTAAGTAAATTTTTTTAAGAATCTGGTGATTTCGTGTATTTTTTAGAATGAGTGGATATTTTCATGCTAGATTAGCAGACAAAAGTGTCTCTGCGTTCTAAAGATTTTTCTTTTCATTAAGTTCTGGCTAAATTAACTCTGAGATGTCAATTATGTGGCATTGTGAAGGAAGGTATCATCCCTGTACGATAGAAAATGACGAACCGGGAATTGCTGCTCGGACATAATCATAATGGAAACCTTGGTCAGAACTTGCAGGTTGTGCTAGGCCCTAATCATGACACAGATATTGCACGAATGCGTGGCTTGGAGATGGGACAGACTCCTGAGCATGAGGCTGGTTTGGGGCAGAGCCACTTGTCCGAGGGTGTTGATGAGCACGAATATGAGCAGGTGGACGGGCTAGCAATGGAAGAGAAACCCGAACACGAAGTTCAAGAGGTGCATTTACATGGCGAGAACATCGAACTTGTTATCCCCGAGCACAATGAGTTGGCTGTATCTGATAACCAAGAACTTGACGAGAATATGGATTTAGCGGTACTCCAGCATGAGGACATTAGTATTGGATCGTTGCATGAAATGACTGTTCACCAAAATGCTTTAGTAGTTACTCCCTCTTCTGTCCTTCAGCAACGAACTCTCGCTCTAAGTCCTAACCATGAACTTGTGGTGGGGCAAGAATTTCCCGATGTTAAAGCCTGTCGCAGGGCATTGAGGGACACAGCTATTGCTCTGCACTTTGAAGTGCAGACCATTAAATCGGATAAAACTCGATTCACTGCTAAATGTGCCAGTGAGGGCTGCCCTTGGCGCATTCATGCTGCGAAACTCCCTGGTGTACCGACTTTCACAATTAGGACCATTAATGATAGCCATACGTGTGGAGGAATCAGCCATCTGGGGCATCAGCAAGCTTCAGTCCAGTGGGTTGCCAATTCTGTGGAGCAACGCCTTCGAGAAAATCCCAATTGCAAGCCGAAAGAGATCTTGGAAGAGATTCACAGAGTTCATGGTATTACTTTATCGTACAAGCAAGCTTGGCGTGGAAAGGAGAGGATTATGACTGCCATGCGTGGATCCTTTGAAGAAGGCTATCGTCTCCTTCCGCAGTACTGTGAGCAAGTGAAACGGACGAACCCAGGAAGTATTGCATCTGTTTATACAAATCCGGCTGACAATTGCTTTCAGCGCCTCTTTATCTCATTCCAAGCATCCATCTATGGTTTCCTGAGTGCTTGTCGTCCTCTTCTTGGGCTGGACAGAACATTCTTGAAGAGCGAATACCTTGGTACTTTGCTTCTTGCTACTGGTTTTGATGGGTACGGTGGCCTTTTTCCTCTTGCCTTTGGTGTTGTTGATGAGGAAAATGATGATAACTGGATGTGGTTTCTATTTGAACTTCATAGCTTGCTCGAGGTTAATACGGAAAACATGCCAAGGCTTACGATATTATCAGATAGGCAGAAGGGCATCGTAGATGGAGTGGAAGCAAATTTTCCCACTGCTTTCCATGGCTTTTGCATGCGCCATTTAAGTGAAAGCTTCCGCAAAGAATTTAACAATACTATGCTCGTTAACCTTTTATGGGAAGCCGCTCATGTTTTAACTGTGAATGATTTTGACACCAAAATACTAGAAATTGAAGAGATGTCTCAAGATGCTGCCTACTGGATAAGGCGAATTCCCCCTCGTCTATGGGCTACCGCTTATTTTGAGGGAACAAGATTTGGACATCTGACTGCTAATATAGTGGAATCGCTGAACACTTGGATTTTAGAAGCCTCGGGTCTTCCGATAATTCAGATGATGGAATGTATTCGAAGGCAGCTCATGACTTGGTTCAATGAACGTCGAGAGGCTAGTATGCAGTGGACTTCCATTCTTGTTCCTACAGCTGAGAGACGAGTTGCAGAGGCCCTTGAACGTGCTCGAACTTATCAGGTTCTCCGAGCAAATGAAGCAGAGTTCGCGGTAATATCTCACGAGGGAACGAATATTGTTGATATTCGGAGCCGTTGCTGTCTTTGCCGGGGATGGCAACTCTATGGTTTACCATGTGCGCATGCCGTTGCAGCCTTACTTTCATGCAGACAGAACGTCCATCGATTTACTGAGAGTAGTTTCACGGTTGCCACTTATCGGAAAACGTACTCCCAAACTATACATCCCATCCCTGATAAAACGCTTTGGAAGGAGTTTTCCGAAGGAGATTCTAATTCCAACAAAGCTACTGATATTGTTGTGTATAATAACCCAATGGACATTATTATCAATCCACCTAAATCCTTGCGTCCACCTGGCCGTCCAAGGAAGAAACGAGTCAGAGCGGAAGATCGTGGCCGTGTGAAGAGGGTCGTACATTGTAGTCGCTGCAATCAAACCGGACACTTCAGGACGACCTGTGCTGCTCCAATATGAGTGCTTCTCTTGGATAGATATTTGATTTTATACAATAAAATTAGGCCAAGCGCTTATCTGTGCATTATTTTTCTTATTCCTTGTTATTAATTATTTATTATTAGTCCAGTTTCAGATGAGTAGCGTAATTCTTGTTCATCCTGTCGAATAATTAAGCTTCATATGTGTTGTGTTCAGTAGTCTACTTTCAAATTCGATGGAACGCTAGAATGGGATCGAGTGATCTTTTTGTTTTTTCAATCTTATGTTTTTTAGCTCACGGATCCAAGTGGTGTTTAAACAATTATGATTCCATCAAATTTGATACTAAGGGTAAATCTTGGTGGAGTTCATGCGGTGGTGGGATAATCGATTCTTGCAAGATGATGAAAAGTTTGAACCCGTAACAGGCAGAAGAGACATTGTTCAAGTTTCTTTGTAATTTTTCTGTTACATAAAGTTTCTTCGAGAACGTCAAACACTTTTATTATATAAAAAAATTAAAATGAAAAAATGTGATTGAAAAATAAATGTGGATAATATAGTCAGTTGGTAATTAAGGGTACCTCTGGAATTATAAAAAAAATAGTCATTTTGGGGTTTAACTTTAATTAGTGATGTATATATAAATATAATATACATTTGAAACCATGATTGAAATTTAATGTGATATACAATCAAACAAAACTGCACAATTATTACTAATATGTCGGAATGTTGGCTGACCGTAGATCAGTCTGTCGTTAAAATAGAGAGAGGGGGTGACAGTTGTAAATTTTTGACTGGTGTTTTTGAATACAAATTAATACTATGATTTTTAATCAACAACACATGACTAAAGTAAAACGTTCAGACAAACGTGTGGAATATAGGGATGCAAACCGAAATCTAGAACATCGATCTTGTCCGATGAAATCCGGTCTGGTTAAGCTCGATTGTTGGCTATAATTTCTTGTATTTTAACAACGAAAATATTGTCAGTAATTATAAAATATTCCAATTTTGGAGTTCTTTTTACACCAATTTATTAAAATTTTGTAGTCTCTAGAAAATGAAAAAAAAAAAAAAAAAGACCGGGTCAGCCAAAAGCTTGCCACAATTGTATGTGGCTGAGGGCTGGAAAAAGCCACTTTGACACGTAATGCTAAGCCAAAATATTGGAAAAGTTGTTTCTTTTCAGCAAAGGAAATAGCAAATCTAGTAATGTGGTCAACCGTGTTACACAAACAAGGGATTCTTTCTATATGAGCTTTAACTTGGCAAGAGATATACCTCATCCAAGCATCATTCGGAAGCAAACCTCTGTTCAATTCCCTCGTTATCTCTCTCCATATATATAAACACAAACCAGAGGAAAAGCTCATACACAAGACCATCAAAATCGTCAAAACAAACAGATATACATCCAAGCGTATATTGTAACAAAAATGGCAATGCGGCCGAGAGGTAGTGGCACGACGAAGCAGACGTTGAGGTCTGCTGGGGTTCGACCTGTGTATGAAGATTTCAAGCCCATTTCAGAATGGGAACAAGACGATGAATCTCATTTTCTTGTCATCTATCTTCCTGGTACGTGCTTCCCTTCACATTTCGATTAAATAGATGGTTTGGTGGGTAACACGAGAGATATCCTAAGTTGAGACAGCCTATGAAACACATCCTGCCCAATTATACCAAGGGAAAAATAAATTTGTGTCACATAACAAAGGTGAACTTCAGAAGTTACTAATGTGCTGCACCTAAAAATAGCACAGGAATCGGGGACTAGTCATTTACTCCAAATTTTCCTTTGTTTTGGTCAGGTTTCATGAAGGAACAGATTAAGGTTTCGACAGAAGGCAGGAATATTATCCGGGTTCGGGGGGAACGTCTAGTTGCTGGAAACAAATGGAGCCGTTTTCTAGAGGATTTTAAGATTCCAGAAAACTGTGAAATGAATTCAGTTCGAGCCAAGCACCAAGGAGCCAACCTTACCATTACAGTGCCAAAAAAGAATGTGGAAAAAGGCACGAAGTCTCCCAAGAAAACTCTAGAGACCTTTTCTCCAAAAACTACGGCCATTGACACTACCCTTCAAAAGGGCCAGGATAAAGTTCTCCCGCAAAATAGCACGCCCAGGGGAACTATTGAATTGCCAGATGAGAAAAATAGGAGACAGCAAAAGATATTGGATGATGAAAGGGACAAAAACAGCATCACTCCAGTGAGTAATGACCAAAATGTAGTTCTACAAGACATAGAGTTGACAGAAGACCATGTACCTTCAAATAGGCATCAAGCGATCGTACCAACAATCACGGTGGATAAGGAAAGGAAGAACTTGGAGCAGATAGAAGAATTACCTCAGGTTGAGAACATTGAGAAGAAGAAATTTGACAAAGATGAGGCTGTGGGCGCTTCCAAAGACAGAGAATCAAAAGGAAAACAAAAGATTCATTCAAGTGAAGGTGATTACAGTGCTTTCAAAATGGGAAACTACAAGAAAAAAGTGAAAGCACTCACAGAACTCAATGAGGAAAGGCAATTGCTGGTGAACATGGGGGTAGCTGTGTTAGTTATTGTGGCGCTCAGTGCTTATGTCACCTACAAATTTACATCAGGAAAAGCTAAAACTTAGAGACTCAAGAGATGTGTAAGTAAGACTCAAGAGATGTGTAAGTATGTAAATAATTTCAAGTATACAACGAGTACAAGGAAAATCTAGACACAGTAGATAATGTCCTTGATTGTAAAGCCTGATATGCATATGCAATTCCATGGTGTAATTGTGCCGGAACCAAAATTAATAAAGATATTGAATACCGGAATACCTCATAAAAGCATTAAAGATATGGAATACTGGAATACCTCATAAAAGCATTTTATTAGTAACTGATACGATCATACCTCCGCCTACATAATATCATTGTAATAAGGGGTATCTGAGTCACGGAACAAAAATCCATAATATCAAACAAAAAATTGACCCCGGCAGATCACCATATTTCTCAAAAAATTCAAATGTGTCATAATTGTAGAAAAGGATTGAAACTCAAGTAAACTTGTCTTTTACAGCAAACTTTCTGATACAACAAGACTCACACTTATTTGATAATTAAGCAAAAAAATAAAACAGCACCCTAAACTGAAATAAGATGGAAAGCCATATTTCTCTAATAATATCCAGAACCTTGAAAAAGAAGAATCAAAAAGGAAAGTTTTCATCACCACGAAAAATAAAGACAGAATAAACATATACTGATATAAAAAAAAAGAACAAGTGAGCTTTCTCATATAGAAGCCACAGGTATACTTTGTCTATTCATCCATCATCAGTGATTGGTCGATAATATCCTTTAGTCAGTAACACATCTGATCTAAACCATTAAAAAAACAGAAACTTGTTATCTTATAAATTCAATAAATATAAACATTAATTTCATAATGTACGAGTTCAGGAGACATAGGCAAAAATTTTCGGAGTAATCTTCAGACAAACTCCAATCTTTGCTTCTTTCAACATGAATGGACAGAAGTGTTGCAATCAACCTATTCTGTACCTATCATTTTTCCATGATATTACCATCAACAGACAAGAATTGACAATGCACCAAGTGAAATGAATCTGACTGCTGAGGCCTGAGATGCCTCTGGCTTTATCATCAATTGCTTGTTCCCTCCAGATCGTGTCTTCACAAAGTCCCAAGTCATGATGCAGTACCCTGTTGGTGTCAAAGTATCAGCAGTTTCAAATTGATTAAAAGCATCAATTAAAAAATAACAGACTAAAAATGATTAAAAGAAGAAAAGACGAGTATCCTTTTGCTATTTATATTTGAAATCTTTCAGGCTCGTGACTAAACAAATATTTGCTCACGCACTTTTAAGTAGGCAAGAAATTGCAAGAAAAATTTGAAACTTAAAAGGTTAATACATCTTTTAAGGCATTTTGTCTGTGGGAACAGTATCAGGCATGTCTAAAAAATCTTTAATTACAAATTGTCCATCTATAAAAGATTACTACAGATTATTGTCACATAAAATCAAAGCTTGGCCCCAGATTAACCCCAAACTAAACTGTCGCATGAAATTTGAAAATAGTTCAAATTGGGAACATTTTTTTAACTAAGGGCATGCTATCATTCATTTAAACTAGTTGCAGCAAAAGGAAATTTTGGCTTCCTAGTTTTAGCAACAGCACATGAAACAGCAAGACTAGATAAATCCATTCGAATGTGTTGCATTCCCCCTGTGCTTAACTAATTGTACAAGAGCAGGCTATCGATCTTACAGCTTCTAGTAAATTGCTAGCTGTTTTCATCTTTGACAATGGCTTCTTAACATGCTCGGCCTGAAATTCCAAGACCTTTTCAGAGGGTTTCCTCTTCCTTTTAAAAGATGCTCCACCCAAGTTCTCTGCAGCATAATTGAAACACTTAAACAGAAAAAAAAATAAAATTTGATGATCGCTATGTGCACATGATGCTGAAAGATAATAGCGCTTGAATAAAGCTTAAGTAAATTGTAAAATAAAGCTATAAAAATCATCCAGTAAAGGCCCCCCCAACTCAATTATACGATTCAAATCCTTTCTGAGTATAATGGATATTCAAGACTTATCAAACCATAGCACCATCATCAATCTTATTGGATTATTGTTTCGCTGGTTTTATGAACGCCTTTTAACTGATAAGTCGGTATCAAGATATCTGTCTGCCAGGGACTTACTGCACATCATAAAGTATCATAACAGTATGAATCAAGCAGATACAAAATTCAAGGTCTGTTTGTATATGTTTTGCGAAAGAGTTTTTCAATCCCTTTTAAGGATGGTCAGTCATCTCTGTCATAGTTTTGAAAACACCTTTAGTTATACTAACAGCTCTTAATTTTTGGAATACCTAAGGCTAAGGGTAAACAGTACCAAAAACAAAAACAGCCAAAAGAGTTTTTCCTAAAATTGACATATTTTTCACCATTAAGTGTAATCAACTCCACACGAGCCTGTACTTCATCTTCAACATTGAACTTATACACACCATAAATCGAATAATTTGCTTACACAATACAGTTTATTTTCTTTCCAAATCCTGAATTCACAAGCACCACCACCTCCTTCTGTTGCACTATTATTGGACGTAAGTCCACAACTACCATTATTTCTTCTAATAAGTCAACTATGAACCTTTAATAATTAGTTTATCGTGATGAAAAGAAAAACAAAAACTCTAACTTTAAAATAGAAGGCAGAAGTGGAGGGAGAGGATCGACGAAAATAGCTCTATGTGGAGGGGATAGCTTACCGTTCATTTTTCGCACATTGATGACATTGAAGGACATGTAAATAATGTATATGTTTTTCTAAATGTAACATAATTATTAAAATAAACAATAATTTATCAACCATTATAATTGTTCTTTGGATATTTGATTGACATGATTCTGTGCACTCATGCAAGCCAGATTATGTATTTTTCAAAACCATCCAAATGCATCTTCAAAAACCACATAATTATAACATTAAATAAATCTGAAAACCAATTTCTAAATACGCCAAACAAATTTTTAGTTAAAATTCTGCACACGTCCAAGCAGACATCAAGTATCTCAAGAAAAAAGTCGTGGAACACAATGCATTCTACGTTAAGCCTCTATACTGCTGCTTTTAAAGGCCAACAACATGACAAAGGATTCATGCTCCGATTCATACAGAAATTACTAAAGAACAAAGCGAAGAAACTTGAAATGAAAATCTGACCAATAGTTGTTCAGATTTCAAGGAATCAAAGGCTCATACAGAATCAACATGGTCGATTGCCAACTAAAATATTATTAGCCATGCAAGATATACTACACTTCAAAGGGAGAAAACCCCACGGAGGGGATGAAGGATGTGAGGTGTGCAGAGAAAAATGTATTTCCATGAAGAAATAATGGAGGCAAAGATGATTTCTGAGACAAATAATTCGGGGTATAAATTCAATTGGAAAAAAAATGTTCAGTGCTATTTCAATATTGATACTGTGTCATGGGTTCATGGTCTTTTACCTTCCAACAAGACCAACAGTAGTTAAAAATGTGAACTAACTAGACAATTTACCAGTTACCAACCCATCCACCCAGATTATGTATTTTTCAAAACCATCCAAATGCATCTTCACAAACCACATAATTATAACATTAAATAAATCTGAAAACCAATTTCTAAATACGCCAAACAAATTTTTAGTTAAAATTCTGCACACGTCCAAGCAGACATCAAGTATCTCAAGAAAAAAGTCGTGGAACACAATGCATTCTACGTTAAGCCTCTATACTGCTGCTTTTAAAGGCCAACAACATGACAAAGGATTCATGCTCCGATTCATACAGAAATTACTAAAGAACAAAGCGAAGAAACTTGAAATGAAAATCTGACCAATAGTTGTTCAGATTTCAAGGAATCAAAGGCTCATACAGAATCAACATGGTCGATTGCCAACTAAAATATTATTAGCCATGCAAGATATACTACACTTCAAAGGGAGAAAACCCCACGGAGGGGATGAAGGATGTGAGGTGTGCAGAGAAAAATGTATTTCCATGAAGAAATAATGGAGGCAAAGATGATTTCTGAGACAAATAATTCGGGGTATAAATTCAATTGGAAAAAAAATGTTCAGTGCTATTTCAATATTGATATTGTGTCATGGGTTCATGGTCTTTTACCTTCCAACAAGACCAATAGTAGTTAAAAATGTGAAATAACTAGACAATTTACCAGTTACCAACCCATCCACCCAAATAGGAACAGCAGTTAAATGTGAAACAACACCCCCCCCCCCCCCCCCCAAAAAAAAAAAAAAACACAAATGGGATTCAAATGACATAAAATAAACATACCCCCTAAGCTGAATAAATGTTCAGGTACTGTATCCAATTAATAAAATAGGTGCAGAAGCAGTAAGTGAAAATTACTGATAAAGCCTGAAAAAATATCACTAAATTTAAGGATGTTACCATTAAGTGGACTGGATTCATGGTTTGTTAAATGACCATTCAGTTCCATGTCCTCTGACAGAGGAGATGCGGACTGATCGATGTCCCCCAGCTTTGAAGTACTTAAAACACGGATATCCTGCTGCTCAGGAACATCTGGAGATGGATCAGGAGGCAAATAAGATATGTCATCCTGCGACATATCTGAATCACTGAAAGCAGACTCTCTCAACTGTCATGATATCAATTTCATCATCTTCATTGACATCTGAATCTTTCATCTGCAAGCACATTTGACACAAGTGATGTGATAAAGAAATATATAATAAGAAAAAAATTGCAAGAAAGTCTTATCCAAAAAATTTCAATCACCTTTTCTGCTTCGAGCACCAGATCAAACTCATCTTCCCTTTCTACATACTCCTCATTTTCCTCAAGCTCTTTAAAATCTGGAGCAAACGCACTCCAATTCTCAGTATGATCCTTGGCCCAGATATAAACTAATCCAGTCAAGGAGACAGACACAACAACAGGGTGCACAGGATGCCATGCTAAATCAATCAATGCTTCCTTGGGACCTTCAAGGATTTTTACAAGATGGCCAGCCCTGTCCCACGTATAGATCTTATGCTCTCCTTTGCTAGCAGAACCTCCGATCACCCACTCACTGTCACCACTAAAACATGGTGCTTTCCAGTGCACTTTGGTGATTGAATCCTGAAACTAACGAAAGAGAGATAAACAACTTGATCCGACAGCTTTCAACTTTTCAACCTCATCTTGCTCATCTGTTTTACAAATGGTTTCCTTTAGAGCTTTAAGCTCATCTTTCACAGGCAAAAGATTTTCATAGACTCTGATAGTCCTATCATTTGAGTTTGTGAGAAGATACTGCCCATTCCTGCTAAATATGATATTCTTTATCACAGAACCCCCTGGAATAGGAACAATACCACATATATGGTTACTTTTATGATCAATAATTAGTATCTCCCCTTTAGAATTGCCAACATAAACCAAATCCCCGTATTTGTCAAAGCATGCTGCTGTAGGTGTAAAAGGAGAGGATCCATCTGAAAATTTGTTGCGTGATAGAGGGGCTGTGCCATTTACTGTATCAGACAATGACACGGGAAGCACAGTTGTGCTTGCAGTATTCAAGTCAACAATCATAGGGGCAGATGACAGAGAACAAGCTAAGCAAATATATGGAGTAGAGGAACCGGGATGTAAACGAGCTTGCAGTGGCGTTTGTTGAAGAGTCATTCTAGCTATTTTCTCCCCTTGGACAACATCCCAAAGAGTCAATGATTTATCAGCAGCTGATACCAGTATGTGGTGACCATGTTTTGACCAACAAACACTTGTTATGGCAGCAACACAGTCCTTGTCCCTGAGTTCTTTTGCAATACCTCTGGTTTCAAAATCCCATATAACACAACTTCCATCAGAGCACCCAGCTGGTGAAAGAAATTGGACATATCAAATAAGGAACCCGATAAATGTGGTGGCAGAAGCATGCAAGGAGCAGAAAGTTGTATCTCACAAAAAACAGGCAAACATGTCTAATGATGGTCGTTAAGGTTGTTACTTATTACATGAACTGAAGAACATAAAAACTGTAAAAACTAGTCAACTAAACAATCTATTTCTAAGCACAAAACCTTTTATAATGTTAATCTTTTACTAAAACTCTCGGAGGAGGGGGATCGACAGCAGTACAGTGCCACAGCCAAGTTCACCACAATTTTTTTCAAAAAGGTCATAGCATTATATTGTGACAGAGGGCCTTCATTTTTCAGATACTAATGTTAAAGGAGCATGCCATAATTCAACAAATTAAAGCAACGCCGACTTTGACAAGGTGAAATTTTGTCAAACCCACTTTCAACTCGAATAAAGAGCTCATTGACAATCCAAAACTCAGTCTTGGGGTTCGATAAAAATTCAATACACACTGCCCAGCAATTACACCTTTTAGATGCTTTTCTCAGAAAGTTCGTATAGTCGGTAACTTTGCCAAAGAAACAAAAAAAGAATAAATAATTAAACAATACAAAAGAGTACCGATTGACACAAAGTGGACAATGAAATATAAAATAAAATCATACCAGCCAGAAGGGTTCCCCGGCGATTGAAGGCAACACATTTCATAACCCCATACTCCAGATACTCCTCTATCACTTCTGGAAAATCCCCCTGTAAAGGGTCTACACAAAGACAAGAACAAAATAACAACGAAAATAAAGCGACAAAACAGGTGAATAAGTGTCCAAGACATGAAATTTTTAGTATCTGAATAAAAATTACCAATAATTGGGGCGTTCATCATGCACTTTGTCTCAAAACTGTATGAATCAAGATTCAGAAAAATTAAGTACAACAAGCACTGAGTGATACAAAATTTGACGACGAACCCATAAAATAAAAAGTTGGGAAACAGGATTAATAACGGAACAGACAAGAACTTCAGCGGAAATTGGCCAGAATAATAGCATAAAACAAGCAGGCTCTACGTATTAATGCGGTGTAAGTGGAGAATGTTTCACAGTATATTGATTATACGGCGGAGGTGTCGCTGCCGGCGCGGGTTCAACGAAAGGGTCTCTGCTTCGGAAGCGGGAAAGCGAGGTGGGCTTTCAAAGCCGATGCCACGGGATTTCTACCCCACTCCGCTTCTTTGAAAAATTCATCGTCAGGACATCTTTTAATGATTTATTTTTGGACAATTTTTATTTTATTAAACACCTTATATTTGTGCGCTTTTATAAAACAATTATTTTATGGGCAATTTGGAGAAAAATACCTCTGTATATGATTTATTTAAGATTCAGTACCTACCAGTTTTTTTTTGTATTTTAGTACCTGACAAAGGACCAACTTAGTTTTTAGTACATATTTCATACATTTTTACCTTTTTACCCTTTTAATTTATAAAAAATTATATAAATACCTATTTTTGTTGGTCATCTTCTATTTCCACTCATCATTCCCGATGTATTTGGTTGACATGTAAATTGAATTTAAATTTTTTTATTAAAAAAAAAACAAATTCGCAACTAATTGAACTTTTTGAAATACTTAGTTTTACTTGCGAAATACTTCATTTCAATTTTAAAATAATTGATTTAGTAAATGAAATATTCAGTGTATTAAAATACTGAATATTCGAATATGCAACGTAATTTCACCAAATGCTCGTATCTCCATCGAAGATTCATTTGGATGACATATTCATTTCATTTAATTATTTTTTATTGTTAAAAAAATAAATTCGCAACTAAGCATTGAACTTTTTCAAGTACTTAGTTTTACTAGCGAAATACCTAATTCCAATTTTAAAATTCTTGATTTGGTAAATGAGATACTCAGAATGGGTATTAAAATACTGGATATTCGAATATGCAACGTAAGTTCACCAAATGCTCGCATTCCATCCAAGATGCATTTGGATGACATGTTCATTTCATTTAATTATTTTTTAAAAAAAAACTTTCGCAACTAAGCATTGAACATTTTGAAGTACTTACTTTTATTTACGAAATACCTAATTTCAATTTTAAATACTTGATTTGGTAATTGAGATCCTCATAAAAGTTAATAAAATACTAGATATTCTAGTAGGCAATGTAAGTTCACCAAGTGCTCGCATTTCTATCCAAGATGCACTTAGATGACATGTACATTTCATTTAAATATTTTTTTAATTTTTAAAAGAAAAACAAATTCGCAACTAAACATTGAACCTTTTGAAGTACTTAATTTTACTTGTGAAATACCTAATTTCAATTTTAAAATACTTAATTTGGTAAATAAAATACTTAGAATTAGTATTAAAATACTAGATATTAGAATATGCAACATAAGTTCACCAAATACTCATATTTCCATCCAAGATGCATTTGGACGACATGTTCATTTCATTTTATTATTATTTTTTTTATTGTTTAAAAAAACAAATTTGTAACTAATCATTGAACTTTTTCAAGTACTTAGTTTTACTTGCGAAATACCTAATTTCAATTTTAAAATACTTGATTTGGTAAATGAGATACTCATAATGGATATTAAAATACTGGATATTCGAATATGCATCGTAAGTTCACCAAGTGCTCGCATTTCCATCCAAGATACATTTGGATGACATGTTCATTTCATTTAAGTTATTATTTTATTGTTAAAAAAACGAATTCGCAACTAAGCATTGAATTTTTTCAATTACTTAGTTTTACTTGCGAAATACCTAATTTCAGTTTTAAAATACTTGATTTGGTAAATGAGATACTCATAATTAGTATTAAAATACTAGATATTCGAATATGTAACGTAAGTTCACAAAGTGCTCGCGTTTCCATCCAAGATGCATTTGGATGACATGTTCAAGGACTTTTCAGCAGCCACAAAGCTTTGAAAGAGAAAAAAGGCTTAGAGCGAAGATTTGAAAATTTCCGGACAATGTTATTCGGGAGAATAGCCCGTGATAGGAACGAGTAGCATAATCCGTAGATTTACAATTTACATATAAATATGAAGTCGGATACACGTCGATAGTCATAGTCCAGTAGGTCGAAAGCTATGGGATTTAATAAAACGACATGCAATTCACCATTGCTAAATAATTAAAGAGATTTAATTACTTCACTGAGTTGAATTGGTTTGGCATAGCTAGAGAGGGCGTGTTAAATTTGATATGAAATCTCGTCGAAAGCATAGATCATTGTCGAACGAATTAAGTAGATTAGCGAGGGGTAGGTGAACTGAGATTCCTAACAAATTCATTTCTCATTGAACTTTAATCAATCATTCTAACTTATTTATTTCATCATTTAATCCTTGAACCATTTTATTGAGTTTTTATTTAATAATCGTAGTAGTAAACAATCATCTGAAGTATCGCTGCTAAAAATTGAATAACTGAGAATAATAATTGAGAAATACAGTCTTTAGACAATGAAAGTTTTGCTCAATTACTAAGCATGGAACATTTTGACATCGTGCACTTGCGATTATTTCGAGCTTTAATATTATTAATTTTTACCAAGAATTTTATAATGAAAGTTTTGCTCGATCACTAAGCATGGATTACATAATCATCTTATTTAATATTTTTTTGGTAAAAAAATTCTCAAATAAACATAAAAATTTTAAAGTACTTAGTTTTACTTAAGAAATACCTAATTTGAGTTTGCAAATACTTGATTTCGTAAATGAAATACTCACAATATGCATTAAAATGCTGGATATTCGAATATGCAATCTTTCCATGGAAAATTCATTGGGATACTTATTCATATCATTTAAATAAATAAACATAGTTCATTATTATTCATCATGGACTAATTGGGAGATGCATTATGAACATAGTTCGTAAATGAGCTTGAAGTTTGCACTTTAAGCATATCTATCGATTCTTGGATCAATGATTTATAAAATACTCATAAATATTAATTGACAATACTTTTTGAGATTCATTGAATTACTTATTTGACAATTATACTTATTTGACATAATACTTATTGGTAATTATTCATTATACTTATTAGTATTTTTTTCTTTATACTTATGAGTATTAATTTATAATATCATTAATATTCATTCACAATACTTGTTGGTATTCATTAAATGACAATGCAATACTTCATTTGTTATCATCCTCATTAGTATTCTTTCATAATATTTATTGGTAATCATTCATTATATGCATCAATATTCTTTCATTATACTTATTATCAAATTGGAGTTTTTAAATGGTAAAATCAATTATCAGTGGAATCTAATTATGTAGTACTTGTAAAAATTTAGGTATCACATTTTTATTTCACGGATCTCATCATCAAAGGCAACTCAATATTGACTTCAAATTATATATTTTGACACCATCAAATAATCGAATTTGAGTATTTAAATGGTAAAATCAAGTATTTGTGGACTCGTATTAGGCATTGTTTGTATTAATTTAGGTATCACATTAGATACTTCTCAACTAAAAATAAGTATTTTAAAATTTCAATACTTAGTTGAATTTGTTTTTTTTTTTTTACAAAAAAAATATTAAATGAGATGAATATGTCATCCAAATGCATCTTCCAAGGAAAAATAAACACTTGGTGAGCTTACGTTGCATATTCGAATATCCAGCATTCTATTACATGTAATGAGTATCTCATGTACCAAATTAAATATTTGCAATATCAAATTAGGTACTTCTCAAATAAAAAAAATACTTTAAAATTTTTATGCTTAGTTGGGAATTTGTTTTTCTTTTACAGAAAAAATATTAAATGATATGAATATGTACATTGCCTATTCGAATATCTAGTATTTTAATACATATTGTGAGTATCTCATTTACGAAATCAAGTATTTGCAAACTCAAATTAGGTACTTCTCAAGTAAAACTAAGTACTTTAAAATTTTTCGTGAATTTTGATGCTTAGTTGAGAATTTTTTTCTAATTATTAAATGAGATGAATATGTCATCCAAATGTATCTTCCATAAAATACCAACATTTGGTGAACTTACGTTGCTTATTCGAATATCCAGTATTTTAATACATATTGTGAGTATCTAATTTACGAAATCAAGTATTTGCAAACTCAAATTAAAATACTTCTCATTTAGGGAGTAAATAAAGTATTGGTAGACTCGAATTAGATATTTTTTGTACTAATTTAGGTATCACATTTTAACTTCACAAATGATACATCAAAATTCACTCATTATTAATTGAAAATATATTTTTTATATCCCAAAATAATCAAAATTGAATATTAAAAAGGTAAAATCAAGTATATGTGAAATGAAATTAGTACTATTTGTACCAATTTAGGTAGCACGTTTTTTATTCAAAAATCTCATCATCAAAAAATATTCAATATTATCTTCAAATTATATATTTTGACATACTCAATCGAATTTGAGTATTTAAAAGGTAAAATCAAGTGTTTGTGAACTCGAATTATGTATTATTTGTATTAATTTAGGTATCACATTTTTGCTTCACGAATATCATCATCGGTGTCACTTAATATTAACTTCAAATTATATTTTGGCATCCTCAAATAATTGGATATAAGTATTTATGGGGTAAAATCATGTATTTATATACTCTAATTAGATATTCTCTGTACCAATTTAAATATCACATTTTTACTTCACAAATGACACAAATAAAAATCACTTAATATTACTTGAAACTTAAGTATTTTCTTACACATTCGAAGTATTCAAATAGCCAAATCAAATATTTGGAACCCGAAAATAGGTATTTTATCGATCAAAATAAGTAATTTTTCTAATTCAACAATGAGTGAGAAAATGTGTTTTTTCAAAAATTAGATGACATGAATAAGTCATCTTAATCCATTTTCAATGAAAATACCAACAATTATTGAATTTATTGTGGTAGCTCGAAGATCCAGTATTTTCTTACACATTTGGAGTATTAAAAGTGTAAAATCAAGCATTTGAAACTCCAAAATAGGTATTTTGTTGGTTAAAATAAATACTTAATCTTATTTCATGATGAGTGATGACCTATGTTTTTTTTTAAAAATTAAAATGACATGAATAAGTCATCCTAATGTATTTTTCATGAAAAGACCAACAATGACTGAATTTATGGTGAATGCTCGAAAATATAGTATTTTCTTATATGTTTGGAGTATTCAAAGAGCGAAATCAAGTATCTGAAACCCCATAATATGTACTTTGTATGTCAAAATAAGTATTTACTTTTATTTTATGATAATTGAGAAACAATATTTTGTTAAAATTAAATTTTAAATGGAGAAAAATAATATAATTTTTGTGGATAAAATAATATATTTATTTAAATAATAAAGGGTAAAAGTGTAAAGTTTGCTTTATGGGTAGTTAAAACTAAATGTATAAATTTGTCAGGTACTGATTTCTAAAAAATTATGGCTAGGTACTGAATTTTAAGTGAAACATTGACAGAGGTATTTTTTTGAAATTTACCCATATTTTAAACCAATGACAAATTAATCTTTACAATTACCAAAATTTCTAGTCACCAAAAACCCGTGGAAATTACGTTTTCTCCAAAAATAAATAAAAATTCTTATTCTTTTTTTTTAATAAAAAAATTCATTATTTTTCTCATGCTAAAAAAATAGAATTTATCAAAATTTCTCTCATGCTAAAAAGATATACATATTACTCTTTAAAAAAAATTATAGAGGACATAGTATTAAATTTATGCATTATATTAATTTATACTATATTATTAAGTTTAAGACAATTAGAATAACTAATTTTTGAAATCATTGTCTGTTTTTATATATTAATAAAATATTAAAATTTCAATGTAATCAAATAAAATATTTGTTTCTCAACGATTAGAGAAGACATTGTAGTAAATTTATGCATTATAGAACTGTATTCTTATGTTTCTAACTTTCAAGCTTCATCACTCAATGTGGGGTTAAAAGAAGGAAAATTAAATATTTTGTGTTTAAAATAATTTTTCTTAAATAATTATAATAAGATTTTAAGGAAAAAGCTTTTTATCATATGAAAAATATTCACACATTTATCTTATTTATTATTATTATATGCAATTAAGTCCATATCTGTCATTATTTTGTGTTACCATGAAATAATCTGAACACATCAGTCTTCATTTTGGTTTAAATTCCGATGAAACATATCTTGAGCTTTGGGATAACAGTCTTCTCAAACTAACCAATCGTCTGGAATTTTCGATCTTTTCATCTCGTCTCTTTGCTTCAACAATGGTGGCAACGGTCTTGTCAAATTCCCCCATCCTCAAATTTCATGCTGAGCTAGTGCCAAAATTCGGTCGACACAGTTTCTTGTCAAGGACTTTCACTATAAAAAGAGATCCCTTCATCTTTAAACTCCATTCACAAAAGTCCCTTTTTCCAGTAAAGGCTTTGTCTTCTGCTTCATCGATGATGGCCAGCAAAACTGAGCCAATGATTGCACCCTATAATGTTTTGATAACTGGTTCTACCAAAGGTCGGGTCGTCTTCTTTTTTGTTTGTTTATGAAGCAGGACACTTCTTAGTTTTGCTTGTTTCTGTTTCATTTTTCAATTTTTTGCTTTATCTGCCCATTTTGAGTAGTATCATCACTGTAATGAATCATTTCATTGAATAGTATAAACAATGTGCCTGCTGCCTTAGCTTCTTGATTATATTTCATGGTTTGCGCTTATGAAACTGTTCAACATGTTGGAGTCACGGTTTTAAAGAATGATGTGATATATACAAATGCCATATCCTACCGAATATCCCCGAGCAGTTATAGGCTGGTTTGCAAACCCCTCATCCATTGTACACAAAAGATCAAATATTGATGACAATAAAGTAGGTACCCAACAAGTCCAACTGAATAAGAACAAAAAGACAATCAATGAGTTTTGTAAGTAGTTCTTACACAGATACAAAAGATTAAGCAGGTTACATGTTCCGAAAGACCGATTTTTGTAACTACACAATGGTCTTAATTTAGAGCTCAACTATTTAACTCAAAAGTTCTTAGATCCTCCTGCAACTTCTCTCCAATATATTGTAGTTTTAATACCTTTCAATTCTAAGTGTTGCTACTGGTTGGCTGTTATAAAACTTGTTTTAGAAGTTTATCTGATGGCAATCTATTTTTGAAGAAATGTACTATCTAAAAAATTTCTCAATAAATTCCCCCTTAATTATTATCCTAGAACCCTGAAGTAATTGTTTCAACACTTTTTTGCAACTTGCAATAGTTGATGAAGAAACTACCCTCTGTATAAAAGGGTGTTTTATCAATAAAGTGTATGACGCGATAATGGCTTTATTTGTCATATATATGTTTATCTTCTTAATCCTATAAACATGTTTATGCACCTTTAGTTCTTTTATACTTATGGTTGGAAATGTCTCAACCTCATCTTTGCATTTCAGGAATAGGGTATGCACTTGCAAGAGAATTCTTAAAAGCTGGTGACAATGTCGTGATATGTTCCAGATCAGGTAAATTGATGGTTTTCTTTAACTTGACAACATATTTCTTTAGAAAAACTTAACATATGCTGGCTCCAAATTTTGATAAAATGTATTAATTGACCTGGATAATTTTGGGGCAATTTAGTCTCCAACAAAAGCTTCATATGGCTCCGTTAAGAGAACTAATTGAGGCATACTTCTCTGGAAATTAAACATGAACAATCTAAGTCCAGTTGAGAGAAGTAACTGTTAGTTGGATGTTGTGTTGCTCCTTTCCATATGCAATATAAATTCACTCATGCCCATCCTTTTTTTCCTGTAACCATTACTATCCTATCCCAAGCCTGTTATCTTTTTAAAAACTCAATACTTTTTCAAAAGACACTCGGATTACTTACCCATAAGAATCAAAATAGTACTCATTTTATTATTTAGGTTGCCCGTGTCTATCTATTTTATATGAAATATCCTTTTGAGAAGATTTGGAATCTGATAAAAGTTAACAATGCTGAAAACTTTCTTAATCGATAATTACCCTTCAGAAACTTGATTACTAATAAGAAAAACCACTTTTATGAGACCCTCTGGAAATCTTTGTCTTGGTCTACTGCAGAAACATTATTCTACTCTTTTTTCTAAACACTCACTTTAAAATATTTTGACGTGCTTAATGATTTCAGATGATCGAGTGAAATCTGCTCTTGAAACATTGAAAATTGAATCAGGGAAGCAGCATCTGTGGGTACCTCCTTGACAACTTTTCATGCTTATTATTAATTTTTTTTCCCTGCCTTGGTTACTTCCTGGAAAAACTTATTCAGACACACGAAAGAAATCAATTGGAAAGGAATAATCAGAGACATACAAAAACCTACTCCGCTACTCTGAAATTTGTATCTTTGAAATTGTGTATGCCAGGCTTGTTGTTTATGTCATTGACCCTCCTTATGCAGGGTACCACATGTGATGTTAGAGAGGGGCATGATGTGAGGAAACTAGTTGCTTTTGCAAAGGAACACCTCAAATACATTGATATATGGGTACATGATTTACAATTCATGTCTTAACCACAACCTCATTAAAAATTTCTGTGGTGTCACGTCAGGACGTTAATATGCCTTTCTTTGCCTCATTAAAATTCTTGAGAATTATCAGTGGTGGTCATAATTTTATAAGTTGCTAAGAAGTACTTGTAATGAAGTATTTTACTTGGAGACCTGGGCATTATTGTTATTATTTGAAGGACCATTGATTAGCTCCTCTGAGTTATTGCTTTACAATAGTTTTATCTTCATCTTTTGCTAGAGTGATTGATATTCAGATTCCAGTATCTGTTCTGTATTACCCCATCTTCATAATGATGCAGATAAATAATGCAGGATCGAATGCCTATAGTTACAAACCATTGGTAGAGGCATCTGATGAAGATTTAATGTGAGTTGTAGTTATACTTTTTCAGTTTTTAGGTAAGGATTTGCTTTTTATATCTGCTTTACCCTCTTTGCAGTGAAGTTGTATCCACAAATACCCTTGGTTTGATGATATGTTGTCGAGAGGTAAACATCATTTGTTCATCACCATTTTCCCTGTAAACAGATGGACTTACCTAATGCATGATAATTCTAGGCAATAAAGATGATGCAAACACAGACTCGAGGAGGACATGTCTTTAATATTGATGGAGCCGGATCTGATGGACGACCAACTCCAAGGTAGAATTTGTTTTGTTTTGTTTTTTGTGTTTTGGGGCTCATTAACTTCTCTTGATTTGCTTGACAATTTCTGTGATTGCATAATTGTAAAATTTTTACTCTGAAAGAATATGTCTTATGATTTGAATTCTCGGGGCTTACATTCACATTCCAATGCTATGATTTTGGAACTTACATTATCCAGTGATTGCTTTTTGGCTCCTTATTTTCTTGATAACTGATCGTGTGTCCGTTTTAACAATTTCTTTTTCTTGTCTCTCAGATTTGCTGCCTATGGAGCTACTAAACGTAGTGTGGTTCATCTGACAAAATCACTACAAGTGTGTGCGGAATTCAAATGAATGTTGTTAGCTATATATGATTTTGCAAATACAGACATTCTGAAAGATGCGTGTATTTACTGACTTTCCATTCTTGAGCATTCGTTTTAATCTTCACCTCACAACTAAACGCTAAATTGGGAATTTTCTAGCACTTGCCTTACTCGGACATTGTATTTCTTACCTATCAAATTTTCACATCTTCTACCGTCTTATGGACTGCAAAAAATTTTATCTGTTCTTTCCTTTTTCTCGGAAGAAATCTTGTTTGAACTTGGTTCTGTGCATTTTCAGCTGCATATTTGGTGAAGTCATCGCAAACATTATGGTGTGCAAGTAACAAATTTCATTTCTTCTCTCCCACAGGCAGAGTTGAGGATGCAGGATGTCAATAATGTTGTCGTCCATAATCTTTCGGTACAATGTACATCTTTTTATTTGCTTATATAATAGAAACTCCATCAGTAAAAGCATATAGGAGCATTACACACTTCTCAAGGTTCTTGCACCCAGAACTTTAACAGGACCTGAATTTAAAGATGCTAAAACTCTACTAGAAATCCAAATCCATTTTTCCATTCACTCCAAACGTAATCTAAAGTAGGGATAGGCAAGAACCTGAAGAACCAAACCAAACCGCATATTTGATTTGTTTTTAACCATTCGGATCGAGTCTGAAAAATTAACCAACCCGAAAAAAATGTTTGGTTCAAAATTTAGATAAAAAAAACCCAAACAAACCAATTTTGTAAACATAAAAATGTATATGATAGACTTTGTTAAAAACTTAATTTACTATGATATTGTCAATTATAAAAATATTTTATTTGATTTTAATTTATATACATAAATATTTAATGCACGTTATAGCACATTCATTTGTCTATCCACTGTTCTCTGTATCCCAAAATTCCTGTTTGTAACACAAAAGCTTATAACATTCTCCGCGGTATCGGAAAACAATACCTGTGAACATTATAAATCATGGTTCATTTCTATTATTCATTCTGTGCAGCCAGGAATGGTGACAACAGATCTTCTCATGTCTGGTGCAAACACGAAGCAGGTGGGATTACTTTATTTTGAATCTTGGACTATTATTTGTCTGGCAATCTTGATCTTTGAGGAAGTGGTGGATAATATCATTTATAGATCTTACTATCGATCGACTTCTGCATATTTCAGGCGAAGTTCTTCATCAATGTGTTGGCTGAACCATCTGAAGTGGTGAGTTATCATTTAAGCCTTGTTTTCACGACCTTCCCTTTGGAATACAAATTTTTGCTCAGCCCCGATTCATCCTTCTGTATGTCTCTTCCCTGTTGAAAATCTCCTTTCATTGTGAAGTAAAGAGATCACCATCCCACGCGTATACTTTGCCAAACTCTTACCAGGTGGCTGAGTACCTTGTCCCAAACATTCGGTCTGTTCCATCTAACGGGTCAACAAAGCCAACGTACATACGTTTTCTTACAGGACTGAAAGCTTACTCTCAGATATTCTCAGTTAAGATACACAATATATGTACTTGTCAATTTATTCTAGCTTTGATTCAAAATATAACTATCTTTTCGTTTCATTTGGTACACAGAGACTTGCTTTTGGTGCCAGGAGGAATAGATATATTCTTGAAGATTAACATGTACTGATTTGAGAGACAAAATCAATGAGAAAGTTCATGGTACATTTTTTTGTTCTTTTTGTTCAGAATGAAGAAATTGTTGTTTCCTCGCACGTTCCAAATCTATATCCATATATTTATTCTATAATCTATTCTATGTAATTACTATATTAAAAAAATTAAATATAACATGAAATTTAGTAAGATGATTTTTTTACAATTATAAAATATTAAATTTTAAACATATTCTACAAAACTAAATACGTATTAGAGTTTAATATGTTAAATGACAATTTTGAAATTACGAAAAAGATTTCATCAGAAATTGTTATTATTCAACCTTCTTGCTTAAAGTTAATTTTTTAGTTGCTTAAACTTAAATATTGATTCCATCTTTTTAATTTATCATGTTATTCAAATATATAATAATTATCACAATTCATAAATCCTCAAATATCAAAATAAATTAAATGCCTTCATATTATTCTAATTAATTCCTTTTATTTTGAATTTCTTATTTAGTTTGAACTGTAAAAAATTGTCAATTCGGTTTTCGCATAAATTAAAGTTCCCCACATAACATGCACTCCTAGGGTTGATGTTTAATCTGTTTATTTAGTTTTTTTAAAAGTCCTTAAGAGCCAATGATGCAGCTCAATAAATAATTACAAGGAATAAAAAATGGCAAAAACTTGTATGAGATGGTCTCACAGGTCGTATTTTGTGAGACGGATATCTTATTTGGGTCATCCATGAAAAAGAATTACTTTTTATGCTAAGAATATTACTTTTATTGTGAATATCGATAGGGTTGGCCCGTTTCACAGATAAAGATTTGTGAGACCGTCTCACAAGAGACCTACTCATAAAAATGATACACAATGCAACATTTATAGCAACCAAAAGAAATCATCATGAATCCGATTCTCCGAACCAATATTTTCTCGATCGAGCATGTCGTACATGATCTAGTACAGTTTATTTAGATGATGTGGCTTACATTCTACTATATTAAGCCTGATAGTTTTACCTAGAACGGTTGCGGAGTTCTCCATAAAAAAAATAAAAAAAGAAAAAGAAAAAAAGAGCCTATAATTTTGATTTAAATCCCTATTTTTTTTACATAAACACCTATGCTATATTATTAACAATAATTTTCATAAATGTGGTATCTAAGGACCATTCACCCGCAAAAAGCACTGCCCTTTTGCTGATATATATAATTCAGAATATAATATTATTTCAATTATGAATAACAAATTGCCTTCCATAGAGATGTTTGTTTTCAGGTTAAAAATGTCTAACAAACCCATTTTTCTCTTCAATTATCAATATAAGTTTTATGGGCAAAACTACGAATTGATCAGAAAGTTTTGAGTTGTTTATATTGTATTTTTTTTTATGGCATATTTTGAGTTTCTCTAAAATCCACTTTAATGTGAAATACAGCAGTCTGCAAATTGACGTGGGAATGGAATTACATGTAATATATAAAGAGGGAATCTTTTGTAATATAATAATAATGATGATGGGAATATTAAATGTTTTATATTTTTATGATCACAATAATAATGTCAAAAGGCAAAAAGTGCAAAAAAAACCACTAATAGTTCGATTAAAAAAAACACTAATTGTTCTCCCCAACAACGAATGAATAATAAAAATTAATTGGTAATTCGGCAGCCAATCAATTAGCTTAATAGTAAAATTATTAGTTTCCCAAAATTTAAATTTCAAACTTGAATTACATCATGTGTGAGCAACTGATAATCACCATCTCAAATTCAACAATTTATTCGATAAAAATTGAACATGTGACCTTCACTCTGGTGCTTTGCAAATTGAATGTTCGTTATTATTTTAAAAGCTATAGATAAACGTCTATGTACACAAACAATGGTCTTGTTTATGCTACTAACATAGATAATGTCTTTATCCACTTTACATATAACATATGTACTGAATGGATAAATTATGATCACTTATTCAACCATGATATATAGATAAATGATCATGATTCATCACTCTAACACATTGAATAGATAACATTACCCGTATAGATATCATCTACCTGGCCAAAATAAAAAGAACTGAAACAAAAATGTTACCAATAATAAGTACATGCAAAAAGCAAACTCTGTACTTTCCCAAAACAAAGACTATATATTTAAATGGAAGAAACATTAATAAATGTACAATTACATCCTCTGTAGCAAGACAAAACAAGCTAATACACTATCTCTATCTTCTTTCATAGTATAGCAAATAAACTAGACATGGCAAGCTGGAGGAAATTTCTGCAGTGGCCTAAAGAATCGGACAAACTTTACATAAACAAAGGGAATCCACCCAAAAAATAAAAAACCATGTGAGCGTGACATCTACCTAGTTGACTGACCAATTATCGAGTTCATCTCTATTTGTGCGACATGTGATTCCCTTGAAATTTCAACTTTCTCGGCTTCTCTCGCGATTTGAATGTCACCGGGTCTGTAATTCTGAATGAATATTTTAATGACGAAACGAGGCAGCAATGCTCCTATCATGATCCCAACCAAACATACCCAAAACAATTTAGTCTTGGCAATGGTAAAGAAGGCCCTGCAGAAGTATTGACAAGAAAAATAAAGCTCACATTGCAATTTCCAGGCAATGCAAAGATATACAAGGATCAAGACTTACAAAACTGATGATAGACGCTTATTAGTGCAAGATATGTAGAACTTCGTAAACCATTTACTTATATAATATTATATTAAAAAAAAGGTTGGAAATATTTGAAAGAACGATTGCATATAAAGGAACAAAAAATAGCTTGGTAGAGCTTAAAAGCGCTTTTAAACCATCATGCCTAAAATATTACCCCCTACTCGAGCCTTTTTTAAAAGCATTTAAAAAAGCCAAACTTAGCAAGTTAGATACAGAAATATTTAGCTTAAAAAGGAATGATTTGACTTGAAAACTCTTGATAAAGTCTTGTTTAAAACTATAGCCCGAATGTACTTGACATATATGAATTTATTTACTTAATAAAGGATATAATCAAACTAATGAATTGCAGGACATAACGAACATAAGTTCATGTGAAATCTAATATTTATAATAAAAACGATCAAAAGATGGGATAAGCAATCTTACCAATAGCCAGGAAGGAATGGCAGGCTGTCGATAATAAGGACACAAATGAAAGTAGCAGCAATAGATCCCCAAATGGTGGCATGAGTTATCCAATACCACCGAATGACGTCCATGGCTAAATGTATGTTAACAATTATTACAACGGCAAGAGTCCAAAGATCTCCCATGCTTGAACCGTCCACGTCGCTTTTCCAATACGCGAGCAGAGGCACGAAGAAGGCAGCTATGCTTTGCCATAAAGTGTCCAACATTGTTACCCAAAATAATTTTCCGTTGTAGCTTTCTCGTCTTTGTCCAGCCCCATAAAGTTGAGGATACTTCAACAGAGTGGTTCTACTTAAATCCTTGTCAAGAATTCCCACAACTATTGTGGGCAAAGCTGTGTATATTATCGAATATAACATACTGCTCCAATCAGTAATGGCAGTCGTCAAAGTGAAACCTGTGAAGAGCACATACCTGGGAGAAACATGGGGTGCACGTGTCAGTTTTTTAAAGACACAAGGTGTAAGGCCGTGAGCATGCTCACTGCCAAACAAGGCAAGTCAGAATAAGGTATTATAACATACAAAGAACTAGCAGCAACTATCAAGCTGCAGCCTTAGCTAGGCAAGTCAGAATAAGTTATTATAACATGCAAAGAACTAGCAGCAACTATCAAGCTGCAGCCTTAGCTAGAGTCTAGACGCAGAGTTACACCAAATCCTCAACTATGATATTTTTCCAGCCTTAAATCTGTTTACTTCTATCCTAATAGTTTCAGTATACGATTCAAACTGTATACGTATATTTAACCTCATTATTTTTAATAATCTAATAATTGAGGCACTTATCTCCATTAAAAGTCAAAACAGAAACAAAAAAGGGTAGCAGCATGAGCATCACAACCATAGATATCCTGTTACTAATGCTTCTATGATGGAAAAAAGACCACCAAAAACACCAATCACCAAACTTGTATTATGAATTTAAAAAACAATTATATATTAATCGGTTAGAAAATATATTTAATATCAGATGAGAAGAGCAATTGAAAAAAAAAGTTAACTGAATAACGCATTATAAACTTCAAAACTGCTGCCTCTTTGAGCATTCAGGCTCACCAAAAATCATGAATCAAGATCATGGATGTGGTGTTAGAACAATTATAATCATTCACTTTGATCTTTATAACACAGAATGTATAGGAAATATAAGCAACTTCAACCTAGTAAATCATACTTACCAGAATAAGACAAAAACAAAAACAGCATTCCTGTAGAAATTGTACAATATCATGTAGCTCATCCGCTGATAATTCCAATGTCCATGTACCAGTAACAATGGGACCAGAAATCTGAATTGACCCATTGCAAAATCTGATGCCATGACAGCTTGCCGACCCTCCTGTCCGCTAATCCCAATTCCCACATCCGCCATTTGGATCATTGAAACGTCATTTGCACCTAAAAGCGCACACAGAAAAAATTATAAACATTCATCCCACAAGTCGGCAAAATGACATAACACATTATGTCAAGTTAAAATGATGCTCACCATCACCAATGGCAAGGGTCATGTCATCAGTTCTATTTTTAATTAAGGCAACAATTCCAGCCTTTTGCAATGGAGCCACCCGACAACATAAAACCACAGTACATTTGCTCGCTAATTCAAAAAGCTGCAAACAAATCAAAATAAATAAATTAAAGAACTTTGGCATAACATAGCAGAGGGAGATAGAAAGAGAGATCGAGGGGGAACTTGATGTAGCCTCTGCATGCATACCTGTATTTCAAGTTCAGTATCCAGAACATATACAAGGCTCGTCCCATCAATAATTAAAGCAAGTTGACTTCCTCCAGCTCCAGAACCCCTGTGTTTGGGGTCAGAACCAATTTTGAGCTTTTTACACATTAATAAGGCATCTTCTAAGCTCTTTCTACACGTGTCTTTCGAATTGTTGTTGATCACTATCCGAGTCATATTACTCGTCAAGAGCTTAGAAGAGTACCCAATAGAAATTGCTGTTTCCTGTTTGTCTCCGGTCAAAACCCACACCTTGATACCAGCCATTCTTAATAACTCGATTGCTTCTGGCACGCCTTGCTGCAATTTGTCTTCGATCCCTGATGCACCTAATATGCTAAGATGGTTTTCAATATTGTTAGCAACTTTACGAAGTAAAGCTGCCCTCCCAATCAAGGCAGTACTTGCCAACTCGTAAGATGAATGCCATTGTTCGAACTCGGATGCAGACAAATCCCGTAATCCAATAACAAGTGTTCTCAAGCCCCTCGAGGAATACGAGTGCAAATGAGATTCAGTAGATTTCACCATGTTCGAGTTCACAGATTTATCTATGATGCTGAACATGGATGTATCAGCACCTTTTACTAACACCTTTACTGTCTGATCGGGAGATCCTAATATTACAGACATCCTCTTCCGATCACTGTCAAACTCATGCATACCCAAGACATTGAATCTGCGGCATGAATTGATCAGAATTCAGATGATCAATACATCTGCTTCAAATGTTCAAAATAATAATAATAAAATGCAAAAGAAAATCAGACAAAACAGTTGCAAGAAAAAGTCGTAACTATAAAACTCAACAAATTAGATATGTGATACTAGATGAAGCTCTCCGCAACAGGTTAGATAGCAAAAAACAGCCGCGAGCTATAAACAAAAATCGAGAAGTAAGCAAAACATGAAACACAATTTATCTGAAAAATCTTCTCAAATTGAAAAGGGCAAATACCAAACCTGCATTAAGAAATATGTTATTCCAAGGGGTAGGTAACAAGTACAAGAGCAGATCCATGTTCATTGTATTATAGAAAAAGTATATATTCAAAGAACTAATGTACTTAAAGGTAGCAATTAGAACCTCCTCCATATTAAAATTACTCTATTAATGAACATATAGAAACTTCGCGATGAGTGCTATCATAGCATAAATAATGCATAAGTTCTATATAATTTTCGAAGACAGTGTACTGAGGCTTCTCCGATTGTAAAGTAAGGATAGTGTTATGATCAAATTAAGTGAAGCAACTAGTATCGATAAGATGGAAATTGTAACAAAATAACAACTGATGCAAATGAAGGTTATTTTGAGGTACCTTTGCCTTTCCCCTTGAATGTCGATAACTATGTGCCCAGAAGTTCTTTCAATAAGCATAAATCCATAAGATGCAGCAGCATAGACTAATGCCTGTTCATCAGGAGACTCCCCTTGGTATTCAATTAACTTAACTGAAGGATCAGACGTCTCCATGGTTAGAGGCACGATGGTGTTACAAGCCGCCAATGCCACAAAAAAGTCATGAACATGTCTGCCCTCATACGTGTGTTTGTTTTTTGATAGTTTGAGGAGTTCCGGATCAATACGTACTTTCATCTTTGGCTTCAAAAATATGCCTTCTACTTGAACCAAATAAATACCGAACAAGTAATGGGTTAGTATGACATTTAACTGGCATTATTATAATAAAGAACCTTCTTGTGGAATAAAAAGAAAAAGGATATTGCAGTTATTATACCTTGAACCGAATATCCTACATTCTCATCTTCACCTTCGCCACTGGCATTCCCATTGCTGTAGTCTACTCCCCCAATGCTTGCACACTGAAATTCCATCTTATTCTCTGTGAGCGTACCAGTTTTGTCAGAGAAAACATATTTTATCTGTCCCAAATCTTCATTTATATTCAAAGCCCTACACTGAAATCTTGAATTCGATGACTTGTCAAGCATCCTATTGTCTCGTATCATAAAATAAGCCTGGCCAACACGGACAAGCTCCATGGATATGTACAAGGATATAGGAATCATAATTTGGAACACAATAACTGACATGAGCAACGCAAAGAATATCTCCAAGCCCCAACCATCATATTTATAATCCTTGACTTTAGGTCCCGAATAGTCCTTTTTTCGATAAAATTGCATTAGATCCAACTCATCTTTGTGGTTTCTCAACCAAACACCTTGAAGAATACACACTATGGCGCACAGAGTAACAAGAAAAATCGAAAGGTATATTATCTCGCGGTTCATTCGTGTCTCAAGACTACTTCTCTTGGATGGAGCTCCGGAGTTGTTGAGCATCGCTTTGGTCTCTTTGCCAGCATAAACCGCAACTCCAAGCGCCCAATCCGTATTCTTCAACTCGCATCCCCGTAAAACTATATTCGACGGCCCAAGTGATATACGTTTTCCATCGATATCCATGTTTGCTTGGAAACCATAAATATTCCTATTTGGTTTTTCACATTTGATCAACCCAGTAAACTTCCCCTCCCCAGGTCTTTTCATCTGGGTTTCTTGCTTAGCATACCGGGTTTTCAAATTTGACTCCCCGTCTAAGTTGGTAGTCTGTAAGTAAGCAACTCCAGTAGACTCACTCGTAGAGAGCAGTACCATGTCACAAGGAATACTTTCATTACCTGAAACCTTTATTATCTCACCTGTCCGTATATCCTTCCATTTTTTCTGCTCAAACTGTCCATTTGCATACACTAAGGCCAATCGGTTATTCTCAATCTTGTCTGATCGGTGTCGCCTATAATCCTCGTATGCATCCTTGACAGCTGTCACTAACAGCACAAACGCTAATGGCAGAATCGACGCTTCCCTACCAAACACTGCCAGCTGGGGAAGCTGATTGAGAATTGCAATCACAAGAAAGTATACGTAAGCAACTCTATGGAATTGCTCGAACAAATTCCTGGGCAAGAAAGTAATGACAGAGTATTTCCCTGTCCTGATCGAGTTCCCAGCAAATTTAAACTTCTCATTTGTTTTCTCAGGATCATTTACATAGATAAATCTTGAATCCTCATCGTTCATCTCTTTATAAGAGGTGCTTAACCCTTCAGAATCTCCCCTTGACCCGTGTCTCATGGGCTTCAAGTCTAGCTCACTGGAGCTCAGCTCCCTGACAGAGCGTCCACCGGATGCTTTTGACTGGATAGAAGAAATACTTCGTCGAGAAGACGAATTTCGTATAAAGTCAGGAGCTTGGTGAGGATACTCATTTATTTCAGTCTGGGATTTTGAATCCATCTTAGAATAAGTTTAGGGGTTTGCAGAATTGGTTTCAAATATCAACAAAAAACAAGAAATAGGAAAGGTCTTTGTTTCTGAGGTTTAAATCATCGACGAGCCCTGCTTTAACACCATGATCCAAAGATGAAAGCCCCCTTCAGTATCTCACAAATAAAAGATGTAAAATTTATATCCGAAAAACCTAAATTAAGACCCCAAAAAAATCAAAAAAATACAACAAAAAACACTAAACTCGAAAGTCTGGAAATCCAGATGAAAATGACAAACCCGATGACAGAAATATGGTGGTTCCAACCAAAACTCCGCCGATCAAATTACACAACTTCCAACCCAATATAAGAAAAAAAAACACCTCAACCAAAAGCCAAGAAAGCTTCCCTTAAATATCCTGTGATTTACTGAATTCCTGAACCAAAACTCGACAATATCACAAAAAGATCTCGTTGACCCAAAGAAACGGGACAATAAAGAGTACCCAAAATATATAATACTCAACTGAATATTATGTACGGTTAAAGCTGAGCTCTAGTATTGAATCAAGTTCGTACACAAGAACCCAAAAGCCAGTGTGGGGAAGAAGAGGATCACAATTCGTCCCATAATTTGGTTTGATAAAATTTGAAAAGGACGCGTCATCAATGTTTCTTGCAAGCAAGAAGGAATGAAAGAAAGAAAAAAGGACAGAATATTCAAATGTCAAATTCCTCAAACAGTGGCAATAATAAAGATCTAGCCAGAAGGGGCGGCGAACTTTGCAAGAAACTGGAAAGGGAGGGAAACGAGAAGAGAAGAGTCAGAATGGGGTGGCTACAGCCAATATGGAATAATGACTTTCTTTATGAGTTCATATATCCCATTGATCAATCTTGAAATGGTAAATGGCATTTAGTGGTAGCAGTTTTGTAATAATTATATCGCGACTGATTGGAAATTTGGACACTGAAAGATTAAATGAACGTTGTTAGCTCTTGCGTATGTGTAGCTGTTGTGCTTTGACATTTGTGCGATGTTCTAGAAGCACGTTCCATGTATATATACATATATACACACACATATACATACATTTCGTGTATTATATCCATATATATTTATTGAAATATCCATTCTGGATTATGGATTACAATAAACTGAATTTATTTGTATTTTATAATGATATGTTTATAAGAAAAAATAAAATTATGAATTTTTTTATTCATAAGCTGAATATAAATTAATAGATTTTAATTTGTGATAATTATTTTTTTAAAAAAATATTATTGTTATAAAATTTGAAAGTAAATTTGATGATTTATTAATTTTTAAACATTTTTTATCGAGTGATGACTGATTACAAAAATTATAGTTTTCAAAAAAATATTAAAAATTATATAACGATTCCAACTTGGATTGAACCCGTCAGATTTCGATACGAGACCATCGATGCGGGACGAAACGAGTCTAGAAATGAAACGAGGAATTTGGCCAAACTGGCTTTGTGTCATCCTTATTCCGGATGCATTCATAAATGTGTAGACTGCAAGTTTATGTATAGTAGTGATTGTTCCAACTTTTAGCTTGTAATAAATGAAACGTCATTTTGGATTCCAGAGTGAAGTTGTAAATCTGGTGTTTATAAAAAATAAAAAATAAAAAATAAAAAATAAAAAAATTAAATAAATAAATAAATAAAAATTATATTTGGATATGGATCCATTGTCATGATTTCAAATAAAAAATAACAGAAAAAATTGAATTATTATTATATAGTATATAAAAATATGATTTCTTGTTATTATATCTTTCTAGAATGTTGATTAGCTTGTGTTATATATGCCTAATAATTTTCTATAATATAGGAAAAAGTTAAATTGATTAAATTTAAAAAAAAACATAAATTTGCAGTTGATTAAACATATAATTATTGAATCACAACTAACTTACAAAATAAACAGTAATCGATTTATGGATTATTTAATTTAAAATAAAAGATAGATATGTCGTGAATGAGATCTTTATAATTAAAGTGACGCAATCAAGTTATTTAATATAAAAGAATGTATACGAAATTAATACATGCATACATGAAGTGGATAACCCAATAATTCAATGCATCGTAAACTTAACTAAAATTAGTATGATAAATGTTAGGATCGAAAAAAAGTTTAGAAGAAGTGAAGAATTTTTTTTAAAAAATTTTTGCAAAATTTGAGCTACAATAACTCGTTTTTGAATGTAAAAAAATGATCCGATCATCGAGAATTAAATCTAGTTTGATTTTATAAACAATAAGAAGAAACACAAAGTAATATCTAGATCGGTTAAGCATTTTGTAAACTATTAAAATTATATGCACGTTGAATGTATAAAAATATCTTGGTTGAAATATTTTATCAAACATTTTGTATACAACATTTTGGTATAACACATAAAAAAAACTTCAATATGAATCTCAAAACAACAACAATAATTAAATTCAATAATCGAAACTTATAGCACACTCTCGATTGTAGGCCGCAACTTCACAATCCACATAATGCTTAACATCTCTAATATTAAGATTACAAATAAAATCTTTCACGTATTTGAGTAAAGACCATCGTTCATCAATTATTTGGAAATCAGCTGTCATGTATATGTCTGAGTGATTGTGTTTGTCATGATTTATTCACTTATAATGTATGTTTTTCAAATGTATTCTCACACAGTTTTTTTTTATTTGCTCTGATTCTAACTTGTTTTATTTGTATAATCTACCCATACTTTAATCCCCATCAAAAGTTTTTTTTTAAAGTATTATATTATGGTCTCCAATAATTATATGAACGTTTGAAACAATAATATGATCATTTACAAATATTATGTATGGTTTCAAACATTAAAATACTCATATTCGAGTCGCTGGATACTTTTTTAATATCGGGCTGATTATATGTTGAAGCGGGATGAGTTGGTACTGTCTGGTTGCGGCTGGAGTTGGTAATATCTGGTTGCGGCTGGAGTTGGTCCGACCCGCATTCGGCTATAGTTGCTCTAATTCTAGTCGTTCTCTTCTCTTGATTATAATTCTTCATTCGTTTATTTATGGTAAAAGTGATGAACATGAAAGTTATATATATTTCTCTTAGCTTACCAAAAAATTAAGAATCACTTAATTTTGAGTACGCATGAGATATATATGCTCAAAATACAAAAGTGTATACAAGTCTAGCTGGTGTTAGTCAAGCTGGTATTTTCTCTTGATTACAACTCTTATTCGTTGATTTTCTAGGTAAAGTAATGAATATAAAAGTTTAAGCCCTATCTTTTAGCTTTCCAACAATCAATAATAACTCAATTTTGAGATTTTATGATAGATATATGCTCAAAATACCAACCTGTATACAAGCTTTAACTTGTTTTTCATTCAGTATAGAACCAGTGCAAAACAAACAATTTCCTCGCGGTTTATCAACATTTTAAGATACGATTCAGACTTCAAATTGAATATGATTTCTAGATCACTATATTAACTTTGTAACTCATACTAAATCGTTCTATTTTGTTAATTGATTAGAAATATATGGCCAAAATATCATAACTGTTCATGTTTAGCTTGCAGTTGTATTTGTGTCTTCCAACTGGACATTACGGCATCCAATAATCATATATAACGTCCTAATTAGTATAGTCAGTTTGAAATAATACTTGTGGATAATCGAGTGGGCTTTTCTATCGTTTTTCCTACTACTCATTTGGATAACTGGTTTGTGAGATACAAACAAAATACCATAAATGTTTTTGTCTAGCCGGTAGATGTATCTGTGTCATCCAGTAAGATTCTGCAGCGTCTGGTTAACATAAATAACGTGTGAACTAATATATTTGGGCTGATATATAACTTGTATAGTATTGAGTTTTCTTTCCAATTGTTTTTCATGCTGGTCATTTGGATCAATTAGCTATGAGATATCATCGAAGTACTTAAACTCTCAACATTTCCAACTGGACTAAATTCGAGTTCTAGCTTCTAAATTTTCCAACTTGACATTTGGCAACTAAATACTTGAGTAAATATTTTAACAACACAATAACAAGTTTTTTTTATATAATCCAAATCAATATTTTCAACGTTTTCACAACCCAACAATAAATATAAATTTTGATTTTACTAATTCCTAATAAATAATTAAATTATTGATTATTTAATTAGTTGATCAAAGTAATGAGGTGAGCACGGCCTTTATCATATCAAGTTTGTTACTTTGAAAAAATGAAAAAAATTCTTACATGTCATTTCTTATTTAAAAACAAGGATAATGGAAATAGACATTTGATCATAAATCCCAATATCTCATTTTTAATAATCATGTTACATAGATTGTTAGAATAAGCTATCTGTCATTTTCAATTTATTTTTAAACATATTTTAATTAGCCAAAACACATAAAAATATAACGTAATAGAAAAGTTTTTTTAAAAGATAATTTTTTTAATTTTCAAATCCAATCCAATAAAATTAAAATATGTATTTTTTTAATTCGATTTATTACCTGCAAGAGAATAAAGCCTTTGATTAAAGTAAAAACTTGTGTGAGGCGGTCTCACGGGTCATATTTTGTGAGACAGATCTCTTATTTGGGTCATCCATGAAAAAATATTAATTTTTATGCTAAGTGTATTACTTTCTATTGTGAATATCGGTAGGATTGACATGTCTCACATATAAAGATTCGTGAGACCGTCTCACAAGAGACCTACTCATGATTAAAACGAAAGATCTGATTAATTTTCCAAATTCCGTCTCATGTTCTTTTCAAATGCAAACATTTTATTTTCAACCAATTTGAATGGGTTTCATCAACGTGTTTAACAAAATGTTATTTTAGAATAATTTGCATCTCTCAAAAAATATAGTATTTAATTTGCATTTCTGATTCTCCTCAAGCATCACAAATTATTGCTTGCCAAAAAAGTTGAATATTTTATTTTATTTTATTTTAACAAAAAACAAACAAAATTGCATCTGACTTTTATCCGCACGACGTGTTGTCACAATAGGCACATGTCTCGTCTTAATTTTCGATCTTTATTTATTATTAAACATCGTACAAGAGTTTCCAGGAAAACGTTTGCGTAATAAGCATACAAATTTTTAATATTTTATTAAATTAAATTTTTTTTTTGGAGGTAGATTGATTTTTTATTGCATAGTAAATCAAGAATACTATTTTTCTACATTCGTATATTTATTTTTTTTCTTAGTTTTAACATTAGGTTATTGTTATTATATATTTATATTATTAGTAAATGGTTGGATAATTGTTATTTTTATTTATAATATATTAGATACATATGAATAGCAAATAAAACTTACAAAATTATGTTTCTTTTGGGGACGAATTTGACTGGTTAACAAATCTACAACGTTGCTATTGTCCTATGAGTAGGTCTCTTGTGAGACGGTTTCACTAATCTTTATCTGTAAGACGGGTCAACCCTAAAGATATCACAATAAAAAGTAATACTCTTAGCATAAAAAGTAATATTTTTCCATGGATGACCCAAATAAGAGATCTGTCTCATAAAATACGATCTGTAAGACCATTTCACACAAGTTTTTGTCTTGTCCTATTCATAACTTAGAAATATGATTTTAAATCCTGAAAAACTAGCTATATTATTGATGGATCACACAACATTTTTTTATTCATTCATCTCGCCCGTATTTATTGTATATAACACTTATTAGCTCTTATCAAGTGCAAAAATGATAATATGTAAAGAAATCAAGTGTCATATTGGATTTTCGGGGTCCGATTATTACAAAACGATGCGTTTTTTTGTCGTCTGGGCTGTAAATTCAATAAGTAAATAATTTGTTGTGTTAACTACAAGTCAATTGATTGAAAGAAAACACATTTGAGAAGCTTCGGAAGAAACTTGCCTATTGGTAATTTTTGTCAAGTGTTCCTGAATTTTCTAAATATTTGACTTGGATTATTAAATGTTCATACCAAAAGACGTCAGGGTGTGCTACGAACGAATACAACCTGAAGCATCAAAGTTCCTCATGCTAGCGAATAATTATTCTGACCGAACTTTTATACTTAATGCTATTTATCGCAGGAATTATTACTTTCTCGTTCACATCAATTAAGAAAATTACTGAAAGTGTAAATTTTACAATGAGTATTTTGAAAAACTTTAAAAATTGTTGAAATTAGTTAATAGGTATATCGAGATAAAAAAAAAAAAGATAAAATAATACTAAATGTGAAAAATTGAATATATATTTGACACGGGAAAAAAGAAAATATAGCATAGCACTTATATTTGGAACAAAAAGGTATATAAAAATAAGACCATTAAAGAGAGTTTTGAAATTAAAATTTTGATAATTATACAAACAAACTAAACATATTTGATTTGTATCGAAGTTGACATTCGAATGCAGTACACAGAAAAATCAACGAACTGAATTTACAATACTTGAATTGGCATTGACAAGAAAGGATCGTGTTTGACATTATTCTTGGTAATTGGAATTTGAATTTGTAGACTTGAGGCTTTATTCTAGGATCACTCATCGAGAGTTTTGTGGACAATGAAGAGATTTGAAGTGGAGTCATTTTTCCCCACAACTTGTACACAAAAATTCGATGAAGGAGTTGAACTTGAAATTTTCAAGCTAGCACATATACCGATAGATTTGTATTCAAAATTATCGAACTTGAGTCAAGCTACATACTTTCAAACCAGCTCGGTGCAAGTGAGAGTTTACCATATGCAAAAAAATTGCACTCCCACTTTCACATAACACACCTTTTCGTTATATAAAAGCAGTCTTCCTCCAAGAAATCCATACCCTTCTCTTTGAACTCAAAAAATTCTCGTAATACGTCATACAATGCCAAACAAGGCAACACGTCGCAACAGGCCAAAAGGCAAAGGAAACGGGAACAGATGTATCCCGTTTCCTTTTAACTTGAAGTATAATAACGGACAGAAAACTTCTACTAAGTTATATAAAGAGAGGGCACATGGCAAAGTACTACAAGAAAGACGGTATTTACAGAGTCTACATACCATCATAACTAGCCAAAGTACGAGAGAAATAACTTACAAATTTCCATCAAAACAGCGTCTTACGCTTCGGCGGCCAGAACTTCCTCAGACTCTGCTTCTGCTGCGGATATTAAGGAAGCTGATTGAATTTTTCCAGCATGCTCGAGGCGCATCAGTATCACTCCTCTGGAAAAGAAACAAGAGAAAAGAAAGGGAAGGTGATAAAAGTCAGAAAATGAGAGCTAAATAATCAACGACACACCTCCATCAACTCTTAGTAATCGAATTCCAGTTGCGAATAGCCACAAAGGCGCATACTTTCTAATTTCATCCTAAACTCTGCGCCACTACAAAAATGTACTCGATTGTGCAAGGAGAAATCAAGTAAATAAATTAACAGATTTCTGTGACATCATCTTCGTATTACTAAAACAGTATGCCCAGGTTCTATTTTTCAGGAAAAGAAGGCATGGGTGGGAGCATGACCGCTCTCAGATTTCTATTACCACCGTACAAACGTACAACAAAGATTGGGTATTATGTTTAGTGGTTATTTGGTGAAAACATTTCATTTTTCAATCAAGAATGCAGATTTTGAACTTTCTCTCAATGTAGATCGGTACAATTTTTACATGAGAACTTAAAAAAGACTGCTTTTATGATAACTAGACCTCGATCATGTCTATCTCGATTTAAACCGGGTTGAGTTTTTACAAGACCGGTTTAAATGAGCTGGGATCAATTCTAACAAGTAGCTTGGCACGTCTGGGCCCTTCAAGTCGTCAGGAGAAGAAATCACTATGATACTAAATTACATTTACTAGAAATGGACAAAGAAGGGCTATAGAATCTGGTTTCAACCTACCCAAACATACAGAATTAAACAAGCGCCATTCCAAAAGCAGATAGGAAAACATGACCATTTTTTCATGAGAATCACTACAGTTTATTTAAGAGGTGTCCTAAACAATAGAAAATTAGGAAAAGGAAATCATAATACCTTGCATATCGAGACTGAATGGAGATGTCCCGAACCTTGATCCTGTTCACAGTTCCACTTTGACTGACCAACACAACTTGTTCATCACTTTCTCCATCTTCTGCTCAGAATTCATTCATGTTACTTGTATATTCCATTGTTGACTAGAACAATATACCAAGTTGCAGAACACATTACCTCCTACAGAGAACCCAACCACAAAAACGGCAGCCAGATGATCTTCAGATGAGAACTGCGCCGTCACAGCACGCAATGAGCATGTAGCAACAGAATTAACTGATCTTTATAGTATGGACTGTGTATTATTGTTGCTTAAGTTAATTATTCTCTCCCCCAAAGAAGGAAACAAATCGACTGTTCACTTGTTCGATTCCATAATCTTCTTTATTTATCAGCCGATGAGAAGGAAACCTACCTTGTAACCTATCAGACCAACTCTATTCAATGGTGACATCCGAAAGCTACTAAGAGAAACTCTCTTGCCAAAGCCACTTTCAGATATGAAAAGCAGCCACGGACCACTTAAGCTCCTACCACTGACCAAATAAACCAAGAAACAGTCGGTAAATTTCTGTATGCAAAAGAAATGACTGTAAATCTTTAATTAATAAATAAAAAGCATGAAGCAACAAGTGAAAGTCTAATCTCATACCGAAGACAAATATAAACAATATCATTAAGTATACAACAAGTTAAAATCTGGGGGTGAGAATTTAGGGAATGGAAGCATTGAAGCTTGTGCATTAACCACTATCAGAAAAAAAACCATGTGTTGCAAGATTCTGAATTTCAAGTGACAACAATAACTCATGACAGTCAAACTCTGAGATCAAACTAGAAGACTTAATGAAAGCTATAGCGTATCAATCATTTCCCAAGTGGACAAAGTACAAATGGATCAACAGTAACCATGTCACCAATTCAACTGTCAATCTACTGTAATAAACCAATAATCATATGAATGTTCTGTTTTGGAAGTTTATGAAAAATAGTTCGATTTTGTTTCCACAAGTTCAAATCTATCCCTAGCCCTAGTATAGCATTAGGCTAATGTACAAAGAGATATACTCGACTGGAGACAAAACATGTAATATTGATAGATATAGCGCACCAGCACAGCAGCGCTTCATGCTATTTACCATATAAATCATACATGGCAACAAAAAAGAACACATTTAAAAACTACAACCAACCATACTAAATGAAACATTAGATGCTTTTTCAACAAATTTGTCATATGATATGTTACTCTTCAATGGTGAAGTGTCATTTTCAAAATGAAGAATGAGAAATTACAGGGTCTTCTGCATTTCCGAGTTTTCCAACTTTTTGCCCAAAGAAGCTGGAATCAGGTCCATGCTTGCCATTTTATCCCCTGGTTTGAGTCTCATGGCAACTGCACCTCTTGTGTTCCTTCCAAGCGCTCTAAGCTAAAAAATAAACCATGCCAATATTGGAAACAGATTAAGACAGATTGAATAGTTTAACGTAACACATAATCAGCTGTCACAGATACGAGGAGTATTAAGATCATCTACTTCTGCATTGCTCATTTTCTAGGAGTATTTGGTTGAGAGTTCAAAAAGAATTGGGATTTCAATGGGCATTTCCGAGGCAAGCTAAAGATCTTTTTTATGCGGATTCGGGGTGTCCCATACAGGAAAAGTTCAGCAAATTCTGGAACTTTATAATATGGTTGGAAAAGAATAGAAGAATATTTGAAGATGTTTCGGAGTCCGTTGATCAAGTATGAGAAAAAATAAAATTCAGAGTTGCATCTTGGACAACAAACTTGCAAGAGTACAATCATTTATGCATTTCGGATTTAGTGAGGGATTGGAAATTTGTTGGCACATGAATATTGTGTAATGGTGTCATAGAATTGTGTTTTTTGACATTTGTGTAATGATGTCAAAGAGTTTGCGCTTTAAGTTAGTATTCTTGTAACGTTGTTGCGGATTACTCATCCGCGCAATTGATGTAGCATCAAATTATTATAATAAAATTAGTTTTCTATAAAAAAAAAAGATATTAAATCATACAGATGGTATTGACTGCAAAAACAGGAATATGTGTTTACAACTCCAGTTCCGATATTTATCCCCATATGGCATCGGGCCAATAGTTTAGATGAGTATTATTATAAACTTACATTCTCACAAGCACTCATAATCACCATTCCATTCTGAGAGGCCATGGCTACAAAACCATTATTTGTACAACACCTCACCCATTTCAATTCATCACCAGGAACCTGAAATTTCCAAGTTAAGTCTCAGACCTAAAAAATATCAAAACATTCAAGCAACAAGGACATGGGCAAACCAGTTGAATTGCTATGATTCCAGTCGATCTTATTGATGAGAAGTAATTCAAAGAAACTTTCTTGATATATCCGTTCATGGTTAGCATCATAAGGTACTGGTCTCCTACAAATTCACTCACAGGAATGATGGAAGTTATTCTCTCGCCATCAGATAAGGACAAGATCTGGATTCAGAGCAAAATATTAACCACAAAAATTAAAGTAGTATGAGAAGGTATAAAGACGAACTAAAAGATCAAACAGAGAAAGACAATACCTGGACCAGTGGTGTGCCAGCAGCAGCTCTGTTGCATTCAGGAATTCTATAGGCACGAGCTGAGTACACTATTCCTTTATCGCTGAGGAAATTTAAAACACCGGACTCTATAAGTAATGTTAGACTCATCATAACACAACCAGGTTACACCTCTGGACTAAAAGTAAAACTCACAGACGGACAAATACAAAAACTGACACTGATGTTATAGTGAAATCCGAAGATTAGAAAAGATAAGGTAGCGGTGGTGTTTATCAATTACAAAAAAATCACAAGAGATAAAATTGTCTTCTTATATATGATACCATTCTAATAGAGATTTATGAAGAATACTCTATAATTCCACATTTGCTAACAAAAAACAACAAATATATAGCCCTGGCCGTGGGTTTTTTTCCCAATCAAATTTTTTCGCTTCCATAATTTGAATTATTGTTGAATCTTTGTACCAGACCTGCAATCAAGGGATTGGGGATCTTATTTTCTAAATTAGAAATTCTACGCATTTCTCTTTTTCCAGGTAAGGTTGTAACTTTTTAGCTTTAAGTTATCATCATTTTGTGGATCAAACGACGCAACAAAGATGATTCATTTTCTTCAATGTTCTTTCACATCATAACCTTAAGTTCACTTCTTCTGATGATATTTATTTTGATCATTTTAATATGGAATTAAGATTGAAAGGGAGCCATAGAAGCCCAAGAATATTATGTAGAAGCCCAAGAATATTATGTAGATAACCTACTTAAGATATATCTCTCATACGTATACCAATTTGAAAGGGTATGCAAAAGGAAAATATGAGACATTTTATCCTCCTAAGTCTACATGGTAGTACTTGCAGACCTGTAAAGCTGACGGTGCAACACGACAGTACATATATTCTCAACAGCATTCTTGAGTAACTATATTTTCACATCCAACCACTAAAATCAATAAACAATCCTTTTGGTAGGCTTTTCGATCATCAATTAACATTTATGTACAATGATACATGTCTAGAGAAGTAAGAAGTTGTATATTATTTCCAATACATGCAAAAGATATCTTTATTGGCAAAAATGTCGTATAGATTGTGTTGCTACTTCAGAGTGGCAATCCTTTACATTTGCGATGCAGGATGCATGAGGATGTGTGTGTTATCTGAGAAGGTGGTAAAGAAACTCTACAATTTCCAAATGGTTCAAGATTTCATGAAATTATGATGGATTTCCTTCACGAAACAAGTTCTAGATGGGTGAATTTCCAACACAAGACGAGTTTCCGAGGTTAAAAATCATACATTAAGCAAGCAAAGTCGAAGAAAAATTAATAAAAAACAAATTTCTACTCATAAAAAACAGAACTAATAGCTAGAAAGTCGAAGCAAATACCTGAAGTACAAAACATGATCATGGGTATGGCAAACAATGAAGTCAGTCATCGTATCATTTACTCTCAGTTTCCCGACTGATTTCCCAATAGTCCCACGGTTTTGGAGATTAAAAGTATCAGGCCTCATTCTTTTTAGATAACCTTTTTCGCTGAGGGCCTGAAAGTGGAATCAAGAAGCTCTAGAAGCACAGACAAATGGACATTTTTATCATGAAAAGGAACGAAGCAGATTAAGTACCAGTAGCATTTCTTCATTTGGGATGACATCAATATCTTCAACTTGGCCACTGTAACTGTCCTCCAGCATTGATCGCCTTGGAGTAGAAAATTTGTTCTTTATTTCAATAGCTTCTTCTTCTATCAACTAAGCATGAAACATGAATAACTTGATAAAATGGACATTTACTAACTTTAAAGTTGATGCCAAGAATGACACAAAGTGGAACTGTCAGCACTCAAAAAATGCATACATGGATTAAACAATTAAGACAATTACAAATGCATATATGGTTTAAACAATTACGACCATTACAATTAAATGAAGACAAGGAAAAAGCAGTGTGTAGAAAGAGTGAAAAATATATTTCTTGTATATATTTTATGTGAAGTAATGAACACCTATTTATACAAAATAATGCATAGATAATCCCTAAGACTCAAAAATTACTGATATTCTCCTGCCAAACTTAAAAGATTTGACTACCCTATTAAATAATATCATAATATTTTATTTACAAGACTTGATCATAATCTAAGTCTTTAGCATACCGAGGAAATCAACTTCACTGGAAATTTATTAGGTCAAATTAACAACAAAAAATCATCAAACAGAATTTGTTCTAGAAGATGGATAACAATTGTTAAGCAGTGAACTTCCGCACTCCAATATACAATAAGCTGGATGCAACATTAAAAAGAAAAAGAAAACTGTAAGCAAAACGCTTCAAAATAAATCCCTTCAATCACTTGACATAAACTTATAAACATGACCATGGAATTGATGCTTGCAATGATACAATTTCACTTGAATAATCTATTAGAAAACAACCTTTAGCATTTGTCTTTTACTTGAGAGAAGTTCGTGTAGCTTGGCAATTTGTTCAGTCAAAGACTTCCCCTCATCAACAAACTTATTTTTCTGCAGAACATCATTGAGAAAGCAGTCAATTTTAGAAAAATACCATACAAACATGTGGAAAATGAAGGAATCACAAGATACTGAAGCACCTCAAGAAATGTAAGCCTTCGAAGGCTGATATCTAAAATTGATTCTGCTTGCTTGTCAGTCAAGTTGAACTCTGCAACAAAATAATTTTTTTCTTAACCATAAAGCAACAGATATTTCAGCCATAACAAATTTTCTAACATCCAGTAGAATTAAATAGTCCCTCATATGTTATCCAGTCAATTTAAGTACAGAAACACGTACAAAGAACAAATGAAACTATGAGAACACCGAAAACATGAACAAAGCAATCCTAAATCCAAACCGACCACTTTGCATTTCTTCCCAAGTTTAGTTTCAGACAGCCAATAGCTAGCTTGTGTCAGACTCAGAACTTCTTAGCGACAAGAGGCTGAAATGGCGCTTTAACGCATCTAGCTGACCCCAACTATGAAAAGTCAAACTCCTCATAGCTCAATCTACAAACATACAATTCACAGATAATTGTCTCCAAAAGTGGAGCCCACTCTTATGCCACCTATCAAGTAATATGAGAGGAAAGAGAAATTTGCACAGATCCTAGTAGTTCAGCTGGCTGTCTAGGACCACAAAGAGTTATCTACTAGCAATAGACTCCCTCACGTAGCCAGGTTATTATTTATCCCCACAGATGGAGTGAAACAAAAGATTAACCAACAAAGCATTCACTAACTAACAGAAAATAGCTTTATTCTTTCTTGTGGTAAGCAAGCCTCAATTTTCTGCTATCATCAATAGAGGCTTCAGTAAGTAGGTTTCCAGGTCCACATCTTTCAACATCACTGAGGTTTCCAGGCACTTTAATATTTAAAAAATATAGTTTTACCTTCAGAATTTGAGCCATCATAAAAAAACAAAACACATGCGAAATGTCTTCCAAAGAATATAAAAATGAGGTGGGTATGTAGTACTAAGGTATTAAACATGACTCAGCGCTCATAAAATCACTCTATCAACGAAAATGTTGAAAACAAAATGGCTCGTTTTACCTTCAGAATTTGAGCCATTATAAATAAACAAAACTCATGCGAAATGTCTTCCAAGAACATAAAAAATGAGGTGGGCATGCAATACTAAGGTATTAAACATGACTCGGCGCTAGTAAAATCACTCTATCAACGAAAATGTTGGAACTTATAGAATCGGAAACAAAATGGCTTGTTTATTCGATTTATTAATATTTTAAAAAGTAGTTTTACCTTGAGAATTTGAGCCATCATAAAAAAAACAAACACATGCGAAATGTCTTCCAAAGAATATAAAAAATGAGGCGGGCATGTAGTACTAAGGTATTAAACATGACTCAGCGCCCATAAAATCACTCTATCAACGAAAATGTTGAAACTTATAGAATCGGAAACAAAATTGCTTGTTTATTCGATTTCCTTTTCTTCTGTTGTATTTGGAAGGCAAAGAACTTACAAAATAAAAAGTTTTACAAAGCAACAAGTTAGAGACTAAAGTGACTTGCCTTTTTGTAAATGATCAGATGCTAATACGTGGGTTGGTGCATTTCTGATTATGTCGATGACTTTGTCCAGATTATCAAGTCCTGTTATGATACCCTTTGTTCCCACACCAAACAGAAATGTATATCAGCAACAAAAATGACAAAAAAATGTGTAGTAATGATAAATATCAGAAGACAATATACCTTTTCCATTCATTACTAAAGAATCAGGTGACAACATAAATCTCTTAAGACATGACAATACAAGGAGTCATAAGCTCTATCACACTCACTTTTGCACAATTCAGAAAATGGATCGGGTTGTTACTTAGAAATACAATTGAACTTCGAATTTGTTAGTCCATACCTCAACAATATGATAACGATCCTGTGCTTGTGAGAGCTTAAATTTAGCACGCCTTTCCACCACAGAACATCTAAAATCCAAAAATGCCTGAATGAACAAAAAAAGATTTATGCAAAAATATTTTCAGACATTAACTTTAACCTAGTGCTAAATGCGGAGAGAGGAAGAGAAAATACGTATGTGCGGAAATGGCATTGTATGCCAAGTATAAGACATCACACAAATTCAGAACCATCAGAGCTCGAGATTATGAATAGAAATTGGTAGGAAAACATGAACTGACACTCCAATCCACACATCTGAATTCCTAAACTTTAGTGATTACATAAGCATTTTGGTGCTTCTTTCCTAGCAATAATGAATTAAAAAATTTTAAAATTTAAACCATGGAAAGAAAACAACGTGATCAAATGCTCAAAGAGATAAATAGCAGCAATTCAATGAAAGAAATATATGCTGCAGAGGGACAGTCGAATCTGTTCATACATAGAAAATATAATGCACTCATCAATCAATCCCCATAAAGAAAGAAAATTAGAGAGACAATGTATTAAACATATTGATTTATTACAACTACCAGAGACTATAAGTAAACCCTTATTCTTGAGTTAGTTTTCAACAATTTTCCTTCACTAGACAATTCTTCCCACTCAGTCGACACTGATCTTGCATTCTAATTTTAATGCTTTGTAATGCTTTGATTTTTCTTGTTAGTGCGTTAACTTTTGATCATCAAAGCATCATCTCGATTACTAAACAGTCGTGTGAAATAAAAAGATCATGCACACAATATTTCAATCAATCAGAGTCCTTAAATTTCTGATGATTGCAAGTCAGTTGCACTTTTTGAATTCACCATCCAAGATACTGAATCAATATCTTAATACATGAGGTTCATGCTAAGAACTCAGTTTTCCAAGATAAGTCGTTATCTAAATGAATGCAGAAAAATAAATGAACACCTGATTCAAAATATCGATTGAATGCTCATAAACATCCACAAACGTATCAAAGTACATAGAAATGAGTGCTTGTAACCTGAAGTAATTCCTTTAAACCCATCTGTTTTGGTTGACCATTGAGAATTCTGAGATGAAGAAATAGCCAAGGGTAAATACAAAAGAAACATATTTGACATAAGTGGCAAATGGGCAATCTAAACGAATAGGACTAATAGATCATAAAGGAGGAAAAAACTGTGTACCATTTTGATTCAAACAATATATACATTTGAAGAAAAACAGAAAATAAACGTGAATAATATTAAACAATGACATAAAATAACATCAATAAAGGGAACATATTCCCCACGGGATTTCCACAAATAAAGCAAGAATATCATCACCGTTGCAAGGAATGACTCAATGTCTTTCTGCAAAACATATAGCTCTAACAAGAGATTGAAAGACGCTATTAGTAACATGTAATGTCCTTGACAACATCCCTTTTAAGGAAAAACTTCTCCCAGTTCCTGTTCCAAAATGAAGGTTTGTTTGCCTCAACCTATTTTTCTGTTAATAAAAGTAAAAAAGAAGAGAGAAAATTTGCATCCCATTTTTCTAAAATTCATCAGATCAAATCATTCCCACCTTACAATCTAAAATTTCTCACACAACTTTTTTTTGCTTTTCAACAGTTTCCATAATATTTCAAAAAGAAAAGTAACAAACACCTAAAAAATATACCAGTAAGACTTTATATCTCCATTCAATAATACCATAAAAATGACCTCATGGATAATATTATCTCATGGTGTTCTCTCCATCTGGGTTGAATTTCCCATAACTCTGAACATGAAAATGAATCTGTTTATGAACTGTTTTTTTATATAGGAAACAATATCATATTAAACAAAAGATATTAATTACAAAAACCAGACCAAAGGTCTTAGTTTATGAACTAAGACCTAAATAGGTATCAAGCCAGAAGAAGATGCAGTATCCAGTTAGTGTCAGGGGTGACCTAGGTAGTTTATGCACCCTCACCCAAAACTTGTACTTTTTAAAAGACAAGTTGAACTTGAGAAGTAGCTTTCTAATGTTAATAGTTACCTTTGATTACCAAAAAACAGTAAGATGTAAGACCTAATGCCATTTCAAACTTGAAACAGTAAGTGTCGTTTATGATTACCAATAATTAAAATTAAAAATTGCAAGACATAAATCCTCAGTGACCACCATAAAACCTTAGGAGGATAAGTCAAGAATAAAACTGAAATGATTTCTGAAGAATGAATAACATTGACACAGTACAAAATAACAAGTCCAAATGACAGCAGGCAAGATCCTTAGTTAAGCAATCATCAAGCTTTGTGACGAGTAGAACACAATATCTTGAACCTTTGTGACACAAACATAAATTACATGAGGTAGGTTGCCAATGTAAACTGACTACAGCTAGCAGACAAAGCTCCAATTAGTATCAATAAACTAAGGGAATAGTGCATACGAGCTTTCAACATCTCTCTTTGTTTGTAAACGCTTAAAAAGATAAATTTGCATTGATATAAATGATGACGTATCTAGAGCAAAAATCTGTAAATCTACTTTGTTAAACACTTACCCCACCATGTTGCAGCTAAATGTAGATTGCAGAGCTGTTTGACGATAAAGATTATTCAAGACAATGGATGGATCTGATCCCCTCTTAAGCTGGAAATTTGGGGAAACAAAGCAAAAACAATTCAAGGACGGACAGAGTTAAACCCCAAATCCTCAAATATCAAAAGGGATATTACCGAAGATTGAGAATGCAGATACTAGTATCTTCAACAGATAGACAATAATACATCAGTACATAACAAAACAAGAAATACCTCAATGACTATGCGCATTCCAGATCGATCACTTTCGTCACGTATGTCACTTATTCCTTCCAAAACCTAGCAAACACTCATAACTTCAACACAAATGATCAACAAAATATTTTGAATGACAGCAAGAGCTAAAGGATGAACAAAAAAGAACGGGACGCTTCAGTGAGCCAGCCTGAACTACCAGACAGCAATGCCCCAAAACAACCAGTTTTGACTCCAGTGGTCCTAGCACTGCGTGTATAAGTACAGTAATAGGTTGCTTTGTTTGGAAGGAACAGCCTTTGATACTTACTATTCAAACTTAGGATACTTTGAAGATTTAAATGTTTTTCTCTTCGTGAAGGTAAGCAAAATACAGATCCCAACAAAGCCCAATCATAAACACACATTTGACCAGCTTATACTAATGTCTATCCCCGGTTGCAAGTAAAGGTTATCATGAAACCTGGAGTACCAGTATTTGTCAGATTCTAAAAAAAAACCAAAAGTATCAGTGACATACCATGTTTATATATCTATCACCCAACACTCCGACAAAATAATACAAATATTTCTGAAGTCTGACTTAGATGGAAGTCAGCTCATGGAAATTGATAACAAAAACATCCATGAAAAACAAATAGAAGCATCAACCAGGATACATCCAGATATCAAATCTGAAGCCAATTTCACATGTTAAAAGGCATTAGCCAAAAGATAATAATTAACAGCAATCATTAAAAGTCAAAGTAAATCTAATATGATGATGACCTACTCACCTACAACACCATCAACGGGGTAATTATAATATAACTCATATTACACGCATCTATTTAGGCATACATATAATCATGTCTGTACATGCTCTGGAAAGCCGAGGCAGTACAATTAGGCTGGCAATAACAAAAGGCAGAACTTAATATCTTTGGAAAAGACAACCAATCATAGTAATTACAAACCTTATTCTCCACAAGTTCCGCAATTCTCTCAACAAGAGATGCTTTGTTAGTCTGATATGGAACCTGTTTCATACATGAAACGAATTCATGATTGACATAGTGCCATTCAACTAAAATTCCAATTAAAATTGGGAAAAATACAAGTATTGTATAATTAATATTGAACCGGCAAAGAAACCTCTTTTATTATAATTGCTGAACGTTTGGTTTTGGAATCAATTAATTCAACATCAGTCTTCCCTCTGATTACGACACGACCTCGTCCAGTTCGATATGCCTCTAAAATGCTTGACAAAATGATTAAGATATAAAAAAGCTAACCATGTTGGTGAATCAAGAGGAATAAATTAAGGACTAAAAGGAAATGCTGTATTGAGGAATGGATGCAATGGGTTAATAAAAAGCACCAACTCATCAGATCCACAATCAAGTGAGAACAAAAACCACAGATGTTGTCATCTTCGTGAAAAACAATTTCAACCTCCACAAGAGGTTCCAAATAAACAAAGCTATAAGTCTTCATGAAAATATGAAAATGGCCACGTGAAAGTCGTGATGTATTTTCCCCGCCTCATAGCACTGGGGAACTCATCAAACAACAATAAATGGGACAGAATGCCATTCAACCGCAAAATTTCGAATAATGATAGATGTAGATCTGCAGTCCCTTGACTTCATGAACAGAGGTAATCTATAACTATTATATCCAACTTAGTAACAGCTCCAAATATATCAACATGTGTCCATGGATAATATCTATCTTTACTACAGATGAACTAATTGTAGACACATGAATGCATGCAAGGCAAAAGAAACATCTCTTTTCAGATATCATCAATTCTTGACAAATCTATTGGCATTTTCAACAGTGAGGTGGACCTTCTGGTTAATTCCACATTTGTTTGGGATTTGGGTTTCAGAAGGGCTTTGAATAAGGTCGAAATTGATTCAGTACTCTGTTAGGGGTTTTAGAAACTGTTCTTTTGGAGTTTTTAGGGCGGATTTTAGGATTTGGTGGGGGGACTCTTCAGGGTCTTCTTCTATCAGATCTTTTTATAAGATTTTTTCTATCAGCAATTTTTCTAATTTACCTTTTTTATAACATCTGGAAAGTACACGTCTCTCATAAGGTTCAAGTTTTATCGTGGACTGTGACTTTAGAAATTTGCCGACTTGCGATTCGTTGCAAAAAAGATGGCCTAACTATGCATTATGTCCGAATTGGTGTAACCTACACCGGAACAAAGAAGAGGATCAAGATCATTTAATTTTGCAATGCTCGTTCACAAGTGGAATTTGGAACAGAGTATTGCCGGAATTGGGTACGGAGTGGATCTTTACAAGAGCAGCGCATGATATGTTTCTTTTGAATCCAGGAATACATGCCAGGAGGAAAAGTCGGTGTTTGTAAAATGTTGTAGTTCATTGCATATTTTGTCAATGGTTGGAGCGGAACAGAAGCATATTCAACAATATAGCGGAGTCTATAGACGAGGTTTGGGAGAAGATCCAATTCAGGATTGCTAGTTGGACGAGAAAGTTGGCAGAGTTTAATCAAATAATCAAATTGAGGATTGCTAGTTGGACGAGAAAGTTGTCCGAGTTTAATCAAATTCAGGATTGCTAGTTGAACGAGAAAGTTGGCAGAGTTTAATCATTTATCTATCTCATATCTCGTGAGAGATTAGAAATTTCTATGTTATTGATGAGAGTGCAGTAGTTTTTTTCTTTCTTAAGGCAAAAGAAACATTAATAATAATACAATACAATATAATATAATTTTATCATAGGGATATGCCAGATTAGGCTAAGTTCATCTTCTTTCATATTCCGTCACAGTTTTATTTTCATTGAATGTAAGAAGAAAGTCTATAAAGATGGACGATAGCATGGTTTATGTGTTTCTTAAAGTGCACATGTTATGTACAAACAACTTGTTTTGCACTCGGTTTCATTGAAGAGAGGAGGGTTATAATAACTTACCCTAGATTTCCCATTATTATTCCTCCAGTTGGGAAATCAGGTCCCGGCATGTACTCTAGCAATTCTTGCAACTGTAATGCCACACAACGCATGAGATACAAAAAAAGAGACCAATTTTCTACACAATGTTTAACAGTCAGGCTTACAATCATAATATTTAAATCAACATAGATTATAGCCATATAAAGATACTGAAAAAACTGATGGAATAAACAATATCATGGCAAGAAATACCTCAATCCAATTCTCAATACGAACAATTAAGTAAAAAAAAAGTACTTTTACTCATGCATGTATGATGTTCACATAACATAGTCAAGAATCGAGCTTAGAGAGGAAAGAGAAAGTTTATGGTTAGTAAGAATTGTCATAGACAGAATTTAACCGCTTCGTAAATGTCAATAGACGAAACAGACTGGGCACCACTAAAAGTTGCAGACGATTTGGGACATAAAAGTAAACTCTATTGGTATGATAACACCGTAGAAGCCTTTGCATCAATAAAACATCTTTATGTAGTACTGAGCGGTACATAATTCTTGTTCTTTTCCCTTAGTTTCTTTACATTTTATGCTGCCGTGGAAGGCACAGGATAATGTGACTTATGCAGTACAGTACAAATAAACACTACATTATCAACTTTAATTTCATAATTAATCATTTTGCACCTTATTTCACTGACATCTGGAAAGTACCGATCCCACAAAAGGTAAAGGTTTTTTCTTGGATAGTTGCTTTGGGCAAATTGCAAACTTGTGACACTTTACAGAAAAGACAACCGAGTCAGGTCTTATGTAGTGGTGCATATTGTGCAAGAAGAATGAGGAGAATCAGGATCATCTTCTGATACACTGTTCTTTTACGAGGCGCATTTGGATTAGGGTTATGCAACACCTGGGATTCGAGTGGGTTTTTCCAGCATCCTCCAGAGATATGTTTGTCATGGAGAACGGAACTCACACTGGAAAGGGAGTAAGGATATTCTGGTACATTATTGTGCATTGTATCCTTTGGTCGACATGGATGGAGCGCAATAACAGAATTTTTAGTGACAAAGAAGACTCGACGGATGTATTATGGGAGAAGATTAGATTCAGGGTAGCGAAATGGACGATTACCGTGCCATTGTTTCATCACTTACTTTTATCAGACCTAGTTAGGGATTGGCGTTTCATTTACCTCTGAAATTCTACTACTAAATTATTAAGTTGGTGTACTGTGGATGGCTCATCCACTAACTCTGTAACCTCATCTTTAATATTTTAATAAAATTATAGTTTCCGATCAAAAAAAAATATGATTCAACAGATTTTGCAGGGCCGAGATATTAATCTTTTCAGACTAGGAGAAAAACGCAAGACTAGATGCTTATAGTCAGTCACTTAAAGAACTCGCTAAAAAATAATGTAGGAACCACACATATGGAATAGGAAGGGCCAAATTAAAAGTTCAAAAATTAATTTAAAATTTCTATATAAAAAAATGAAAAGTAAATCTGAAGATATGAATTTGACATAAAATGTTACCGTTGCTTCAGGATTGTGAATCAAGACAGATAGTGCATCTACAAGCTCCTCAAGATTATGTGGTGGGATATTTGTTGCCATTCCTACCTGTGGTAAAAAATACATAAGAAGTTAAACGTTGATGATGAAATAAGAAACCCCAAATCGACCATCTGGATCATTAGAAGTAATAAAAATGATAAAAAATATAAGAGGTTAAAATCATACTGCAATCCCAGAAGCACCATTCAGCAACAAGTGGGGTATACGTGCAGGAAGCAAAGATGGTTCTTTTTGCGAGTTGTCAAAATTTGGAACAAAATCAACCTACAGCACATGAAAAATGTTGTTCAAGATTGCAATAACTAAAACGCAATTCAAAATAGGGCACTGACAGTATCTTGTTCCAGGTCCACCAAAAGCATAGCCTCTGTAAGTGCCTGAGGAAAGAACCATGAAATATGAATGCCCATCAAATACAAAAAAACAGCTCTACGACATCAGTAGCAAAAAATAAAAACAATGAATTTCAAGGAGGATCCAACGCAGAATGTACATGACAGAGGTAAGATGATAAATTTCGCACATGAATAACCTCAGGCTACAGAACCATGAAATATGAATGCCCATTAAATACAAAAAAACAGCTTAACGACTTCAGTAGCAAACAAGAAAACCAATGAATTTCAAAGAGGATCCCACACAGAATGTACGTGACAAAGGTAAGATGATAAATTTTTGCACATGAATAACCCAGGCTACAGAAGCTTTAAGCGAAGGGAAACTTTATATTCAGCAAGTTTACCTTTCACTGGTGACAAACTACATTAATGACATATTGAGACAATGAGGTAATCAACGTTTGGCATCGCTCCTCAACCAAGTCTTAAAAGGCATCAGCGCCAAATATTAACACTTAAATAGACGAGAAATAAATCCATACCTCCAGTCTGCACTCAGTATAACGCATTGCAGCAGGAGGATCGGCATCAATTGATCCAAAGTTTCCATGCCCGCGAATGAGTGGGAAACGCAAAGAAAAATCCTAGGAAGTACAGATTATAGTATAAATGAAATCAATGAAAAGAATAAAAAATACTCAATAAGATAAAATTATTACAAGAAATTCATTTATGGTCTAACTACATAATCACTACAATCTAAATCAATTCAGGTGAGAATTCCCACAGCACTATAGTAGCAGAATGATAAGAGTAGCATAGTTTATGTTATCCGCAAGTTACTATAGTTTACCATTTTGAAATAAAGACATTAGTGTAACTGTTTAATTATTGGATGGTGAGATTATCAGCTACGAATCGATGAAATATCAAGATTTACGGTGACTTTGTCCTCTTTGCATAGGTTTCAACAATCTGTCGTGCGATTTCAAATTAACTGATCAGATAGATATGGGACCTGAGCCATTCGGACCAATGAATCATAGACAGCATTGTCTCCATGAGGATGGAACTTACCAAGAACCTGCAATTGAATCAAAAGAACATTCCAATAGGAATACTATTATGTGAGAGTGATTCAAACAAAATGAGGCACGGAAAAGAATATAGGGGGAAAACTTCCAATAACATGAGAAATGAACTATTTTGAAATGAAACACAACCTCACCAACAACTCTTGCACACTTCTTGTGAGGTTTCTTTGATGAAAGACCTAATTCATGCATTGCATATCTGTTCAAATAACAAGTAGAGACTTTTTAACTCCAGTAAGAATGCAAGTTTCAGCGCAGAGTGCATAAATTAGCATAGAGCAGTATATAAACAGCTTTCAACATGCGTAAAACCACAGCTAATAGGCATTATACACAAGAAAATCCAAAATAAGCATTGAACTACTTTAGCAATTAACAAATGCACAAGCAACACAAATATATGTCACAATAACGCTCAGGATGCTTTGATACTCTAATGATGGAAAGTTAATTTAAAGATGTTCTGAGTGGTAGTAGGACTCCTAGCAAGCAAGTTCCTTTTTTCCTGCTCCGACAGTTACAGATGCTGAACTTGGATAAATTCTCTTCTCTATTCTCATGTAATTATTTCAACAAAAATTAGTTTGAATTATCTTTTCTTTGTTTCATTTGGTTTTTTTATTCCTTTTTTTGCACACACAATTCCCATGGACCATGATAGATCAACTTCCATGATAATTATATTTGCCGCACTAAAAGGACATTCTCTATTTGCAAAAGCATCTATAAAACGAGGTGTTATGTTTTTGACAATCACTATCCTTTCAAGATGATGAACTCATTAGCATTGAGTTGAAGTTAAATTGACGTCTAATTATTTCCTTTATTGATACTTGTGAATCGTGTGCATAAGAACGTAGTGCAAAAATTAAACTAAAATTTAATTATCCTATCCGGTTAAGCAACCAAAATTATAACATTTTGTACTCCATAAGTCACACTACTACACTCAGTAAAGCTCCAAGCTTCAAGCCAACAATAGAAAACTACATACAATAGCATCAACAAACCATTATTTTTAGTATAATTAAGCCAACTGCAGGCTAATCAACTGCTTTATGTCATTACAAACCCAGCGATTTATCACCACCCCAACACCTACAACATAAGTTTAACATCATCCTCGCCATTTTCATCCACAATCATTATTTTCCGCACATTGCCGTAAAATATTGCACATATCATTACAATGTAACAATGAGACTAACAATATTCTCCTGTGGACGGGTTTCAAACCATCTCTCACATCAGGCAAAGCCCGACCTAAAAGCACCGACATCGCGTAAGCCATGTAAGCTTCCGTGGCCTCCTTGTGAAGCTCAGAGACGACTACTCTCCCCTCTCTTCCACCCCCATTTCCTTCGTCTTTCTGCCTCACAGCCAACAATCCACCATTGCCTTCCTCGCGCTCATCGTCCCTCCGCCTTGAAGCGGAAGCCTTCACGGCAAAGAACCTCCGCCTGTCCTTGGAGACAAAATGGGTCCTACCCGGCAGAGGAAACCGGGTAGGGCCGGCAAGGAACGCTAACTGGCGGTGAGAAGCGCGGAACAAACGAAATCCAGTAGCGAAAGCCATGGGTAACTGGGGCCGAGTGTGGATACAATGCGCATTCATGCCATGAAGAAGATTGAGCAGAATATGAGGTTTTGCTGTCTGAAATAGTAAGCAAGTGTAGCGTTCTGTAATGTAAAACCCTAAAGTTGGGGGTTCGGGTTTTGCAGAAGAGGTTGCCCGCCAAGTTCTCGACTATGTTCTAGCTCACGTGAGTTGCACGTGCCTGCCGTTTAAATGTTTTTTTCCCTTCTATTTATTTTATTATTATTATTATATATATGCTCATTTATTTATCATTTAAGGGGATATATTCAATATAAGAGATTTATTGACTTTTAATAACTTTTGTAGATTTTAAAAGTCTATATGTATTCAATTAAGACTTTTACATATTCTATAGAAGTCTAGTGGTATTCAAAATAAACTTTCATATAGTTTTAAAAAGTCAAGTGGTATTCAACATTGACTTTTAAAAACTCTATAAAAGTCTATAAGTATTCAAATTTTCAATAGACTTTTAATAATTTCATGGAATTCATTAACGTACAAACATTAAAGTCTAATGTACAACTATAAATTGTCAAAAATTGTATTTGGTTCAACCCAAAAATTTGGATGGATTTTTAAAACTTCTAACTCATGCACAAGCTATTTATTTATCTATTTTCACATCACCTCTTTTCTTATCTTCTCTCCTCTCATCTATCTTTATCACTCTCTCAAATTTTCGAAGTGTATCTCTTTATATATTTTCATATTTTCTTTCAAATTTTTCATTTTTTGGCTGATTGTACATTTAATAATTTTTTATTTTAATATCATAAGAAAAATTGAATTCTAAAATTGATTTTGTGATTTTTAATTTATGATTTATACAAATTAATGTAATATTCAATAATAATAAAAGATGATCCAAAAAATATCGTTTAATTCTTAATAATTGAATAGTCTCGCAACAACCAAGATTTTTTAAATTTTTTTTAGCATTTTCAATTAATATGTAAGCTATGATATTTTTATACAAAATTATATCCACACAATGCTAAATAATATTCTTTTCACATGTATACTTCCAATTCAAAAACAAGGTTATATATTAATCAATTGATGTATTTTAAAAAATTTACAAACATGCATACAAATCCACATATATACACATGTAAGGAATAAATTATTTAACTTTTAAATAAGTAAATTTTTTATTAATACAAATATTGAAAAATTATTTCAAACTGAATATGTTATATATGTCAATTAATTATTGGTTCAAAGAAATTAATAAAAAATATTATGTTATAATTAAGTACAAAATTTATAAAATCCTATAAAAAAAATATTTCACAAAAGTCTATAAAAATCTTGCAAAAAAGTCTACATAAATCCACATAAATCTGTTTATAAATCTGTGAGATTCTACAAAAATCAATAAAAATATATCAAATTCAAAAGAGTCTATCATTTGAAAAAGTCATTAAAAATCATCAAAACTCTGGATTGAATATACCCCACTTATATTTATTTAGGACCGAAAAATCGACTTCAAAACTATATTTAGTTATTTACGAACTTAGAACTTCTAATTTTTCTAAATGTGATTATAAATACACCGACAAACACCTTTTTAAATTTATTAAATAAAATATCTTCTCGAATAAAAAATTTTGAATTCGTATATGATATCCGTCTTTAATCTTATAATTATATAAATAATAGGCAAAAACTTATGTGATACGGTCTCACGGGTCGTATTTTGTGAGACAAATCTCTTATTTGGGTCATTCATGAAAAAATATTACTTTTTATGCTAAAAATATTACTTTTTATTGTGAATATCGATAGGGTTGACCCGTCTCACATATAAAAATTCGTGAGACCGTCTCACAAGAGATCTACTTTAAACAATAATCATCAAAATATAAAATAAAAAATTGATTTAACAAGATTTATTGGTAAGCTAAAATATATAGTAAAAATATCCCTTGACATATAGGTGACTTGAATTATTATCCTATTTCTCAACTTACCACTGCTTGTGGAAAAAACACAAACACGTTTTCTAGACTAAAATTTTGATATAGAATAGTTCCTGATTAAAACATTTACTCATTTTCCCCAGCCGGAAAATCAAATTTTAGATTTGCACCAGGCTTCCACTTTGAAGCAATATTTCATGTGTTACAGGCATTAACAAAGTTTACTTCATGTAATGAAAATTGGAAACAAAAAATTATCAGAAATTAGAGGACAAGAGTTCTGCAAATTGAAAATTTGACATACAAAATCCAGATATCGGAGAGCACTACATTGCACACAAAGCCATATTGCAATTGCACGTAATACTGAATGTGTGGCCATGATACAAGAAATAATTCCGTGGCTTGAACTAAGACCCAACTCATGAAAACCCACTCCACTACCGTCGAGCAAGTTGGATTAGTCATATGATACACATAAAACATTCAAGACAAGTAGAAAGAATGAAGCTACAAAGATGCTGACAAAATTTACAACACACAAACTCGGTCACAAACTAGACTTGGGAATTAATTATCTCAGTGAAATGCTGCCTCTATATATGCGCCATCATAAGTTCCCTGGAGGACGTGCAGCTAGCTGCATTATCCTTAGCTGAAAAAATAGAAAGATGAATGGCTACTTGCTAGAACAAGGGGAGCGGCCAATAAGCCTGCATTGATCTGGAAGTAACGAACATATCGCTTGACCATTTACGGGGAATAGTTCACCATCAATTCCACAGCCATTGTGCGTGCGTTTTCCAGGTTTAACCTTCACCGATTTTACCTGCATTTGGTGAATATTTTTATCAGAAAAGTGGGTATACGCTATATACTCGAGCTTGGAAGCTGCAATTAGTTTATCGATAATTATAGGGAAAAAAAATTATCCTATATGGGCAAGAGCTGTCTTAGAAAAATTCCTCACAAGAAAGGAACATTTCTCAAGCAAAAAGGTTTTGAAAACAATTCCAAAACTATAAGGTTGTGGGTAAATAATTGTCTCCAGCTTAGCAAATGAAGCTGTATTTATTTATTTATATTTTATTTTCAATACATAAATATGGTCTGATAGACAGCTTTACCTTGATATATTCAACATATGGTAATGAAATGTGCTTGCCCCTTTGTAAATTCAACAGGAATCTCAACAGCCTCAATCGTCCACTTCCACGAACCAATAACAAATCCAAAGTGTTGTCATCATGCTCTGCTTTTGGGGCCACCACTTGAGAACTCAAACTTTGAACAGTTTTACACGAGTGATTGCACACCAGCACACCAAGAAATTGGCCCTTAGATTGCACCCATTTCTCTTCATCTTTTGGCAGCATTTCCTTCTTTTCATTAGCCACCAAATCTTCGGATGGTCTTGGGAATTCAATTGGATTTTCCACATCCCAGTTAGGCTCGGCGTCCCACCGAGGCTCCGCATCCCAAATCGGACCAGGATCGGATATTGTTGATGAGTTATCCTCTCTATCATTAGTTACGGTATTTCCCCAAGAAGACATAGTGTTATCAGTTGTGATAGTTAATCCAGCCCATCCCTTATCCGTCCTTGACTTGGACCTAGTCCTGGGCCAGTTTGGAGTCCCTGTATGTGGCATTTGCGGATGGATAACTTCCGGTTCGGCTGCTAAATTGCTTCTTCCAACTGATAGCCGTTTTGACTTTGGATCTATGGCTCGCACATATTCGGATGGTTCACTGCTGCTACAGGTAGCATCTAAATCTCCTCCAGACATTCGACTTGGAGTCATTATTGAATCAATACTTGATAAGCTAGACGCTCGAGGAAGGCCTTCCTTGCTTGATCTCCTCATAATATCGGTGTATAACTCTGACATGTCAATAATTTCCCGATCAGCTGAAATTTTGACCTCTCCAGATACTCTTTGTGCTGGAAGATATTCCACCTCGTAACTGTACTTTGGCAAGCACAAAAATTTGAGAAAACCAGCCACAAAATAACGTAAAGGTCCAAATCGTTTCTGGTATTTATCAGAGAGCTCCAACACTGCAGTAAGAACCAATCTCGCAATAAAAATTAATTTCCATGAAATTAAGTGTCATAAGGCATAACTGGAAAAATATTAGCGTGCTACCGAATGAGCAAAAATTTATGTGATTGAATGCTGAAACATGAGGTGATTTAGATAGTACAAACAGTACCAGTTGTGCCAGGATAATGTTAAAAAAAAAATTGATAGGAAACTAAATTTATTATAATATTAAGAGGTTACACCATATGCGCGGATGAGTAATCCGCAACACCGTTACAAGAAAACTAACTTAAAACACAACGCAAAGACATCGTCACAAGATTCTCACGACCATACAAATTTCCATCGATCAAGTCTGGGAGAAAAGGATAATGTTAAAATTAGTTTAGTAACGACAACATAGACGAGGAAAGTAGCACATTTCTAAAAAATTAAAGTAGAGAAATTCATAAAAAGTATTAAAGATTTGCTTAAGATGGTTTACATGTCAGTTCAAAAAATTCACCTCTACGGCAATCTAAACCACAATTAACAGAAAATCTAGAGAATACGAATCTAAAATCACATGAACTATAGTTATGAAATAATTTCAGTCTTTTCAGGTTTAATTTTAAAAAATTAGAGAAGATGAGATTAATACATCCACCCCAGGCGAGTATGGGAAAAGGGTTTGGAAGTTCAATCAAATTACAAAGTAGTCATCAATGCAGGTCACCAAAAAATATTTTTCAAGTAATTTATAAAAACAATGTGTAGGCCACATTTAACAATTTTTTTCCACTCTCCCAATCCAACAACAATGAATAACCACCTCAAAATAAACATCGCTTCGATCTGACTCTCAAACCCTTTGATCCAAGTATCATAAAGACGACAGGCAGGATTTAGAGATCTTAGTTTCCCATATCAAGGAAGAACCACCTTCAATTAAACAAACAGCCATATTTCTAGTAGAATCTAAAAGTATTATATCAGTTTTAATTTAAAAATGATGCATGAAGTATCACTGGAACAAAAAAAATACACAAAATAACTAGCAAAGTCTGTTTCACCAAAACTTAATTCCGATATTATCCATCACAAGACGCCAAAACAGACTGCAAAACTGTATCACAATCTTAATCTGAGCCGCCAATCTAGTATTATAATCCACGGAAAATATTTCAAATTTTTTATAAAATACATGAAAATCTACTTGGCAATCCATATCCAGATTCAAGTGGCGCCCACATAAATCTAAACACCCTTCGGTGAAAAATTCAAAGCTTTACTGAGGTGAGAGTCTGAGACAGATCAAATTCATCTGTATCTCCCACTGTAACTTTCATACATGGAAATGAACTTCCTGCTAACATCATGATGACAAGAATCCGTTTTAATAGTAAACTATCATGTTGGGATATATCCACACAGCATCTCTTTGAGAAAGAGAAAATGCACAATCATCTTAAATATAGAGACCAAGTGTTATCACCTTTCCATTTTATTAGTAGAGCCACACATTATTAATTTGAACTCCTGCCTCTTTCTTAAACTGCCTACATTGCAATGGTTCTCACAAGATTCACCAACCGTTTTTCGCAGATACAGAAACAACTCCACTTAGTGATCCTACAGTTTACAGTATGATGGCATAGGCAATTTGGCAAATTCTGGAAGTAGAAAATATTGCTAGACTTAGTATAGTAAAATATCCACCGTATATTAACAGGTTGACTAGCAAGAATGTATCAACAATTACTAGAGCATAAGAGTTCAGCATATCAGATTTCAGCACTCAAATGTAAGTAAAAGAACTACTGGCTTCAATGAAACAAACTTCAAAAAGTTAGCACAGACGGATGGAAAACAATGTCACCAACATCCCAATGAAAATCTGAAATTAAAATTAAACTCAAGCTTAGTGCAACTTGATTACCATCGCTAATAAAACCAAAGTATGCAACTGTCATCCCAAAATGAATCTCTCCGTTGTGAATCCACTCCACAGCAAAAACATCGGTCGCAGTAAGACCTCCCTGAAACCAGCCCAAAAAACATACATATGATCCAGTATTCTGTGGAGAAGTTTCTGATTTATATCCATTTATTCTGAGTGATTAACCGATAATAAACACCACAAGTCATGAATCAGTCGCAAATTGTGCATACACTTTTGAGTAATAAGAAATCACGACGATATTCCTTCTTCATGTATCTACAGTTCTTTTCTCGGTGACATGGAATGGACAAATTCTATGCATGTGCCCCTAAATAAACACTCTCAGCCTAATCATGTAGTCACCTAAAAAAACTTCAATGTTAACTATGATCAAAATGTACAAAACCAGCACTTTAAATGTGCGGTTTCAATTGACTAAATCAGAAAAATGAAACCTTTTTTGGGAAAATCCAGCTCATCGATGTTCACAAGAAATCATTAACTTATTTGATGACTAGCTCAATAGTGATTTAGCATCATAAAAGTTTCTGGCCCACTCGCTCAAACTTTTAGTCCTGAGTAGATTTTATGTGTGATCTTGCGTGTGAAAAATGTACCTTGCGACTCAGTATTAGAGTGAGTTCAATAGAATAACCTATTCCGGGTATTTCATACAAAATATCAAATTAAAAAAAGTACCTTAACTATAGCAATTGCTGCAGATATCGGATCTCTAATCCCTAGGACAGTCCAGACCAAGGAATTATCAGAGCCAGCAGGTATGATTCCAATTGGAACTGAAATGGCTTCTTTTTGGTTGTCTCTACTCAGTAAACCATTCAAAACCTGCATTTAGGAAACACAAACAAAAATTATGAAACACAAAGTAGCCTCTTCAGAAATTGTAATACTATTAAGAACCAGAATCCATTTCTTCGTGTGAGCAATAAAAACTATTACAACTTTCAGAAGTGTAAGGTGTAAAGTTCAAACTAAACAAAGACATGAAAGAAACGGTCAAAGAATATCATTAGAAAAGACACAATAATCGCTTTGATCATCTACTAGTTTTTTACGTCACAGAAATTGCTAGTCACCTAGTTAATAATTTTTCAAAAGACCATAGACAACAGTAACCACAAAACTGCTGAAATTCAGCAGCGGAAACACAGAAAAACAAGGTTAAAGACCCCTAGACAGGTGATGAAATTTCAAATGATTTAGAGTACAGCCACATCCACTTGTCACCACAACTGTCTGAGAACTTAAAAGTGCCAAATTTTTGTGAACTTGTAAAAAACAACAGATGATATCAGTAGGAGAGTAATCCTCCAAACATTATAATTTGCAGGAAACCATCTTAGGTACAATAGTAATGCTCTAGGTCAAAAAACAAGCATTCATACCAATAATAATCTGGTCAACCAAATCGGCCAGAATATCAAAAAACCTCCTAATAAAATTAGTATGAAAACCACCTCAATAAAGATTATGAATTCCAGTCTAGAAATTCAGATTGTTCCTTCGTCAACATAAAAAATATTACACACCAACAATCATAACGGAAAATGCACAGCCTTGGAATCAAAAAATTCCGATCACTGAGAAAATATAACTAATCTGTCGAAAGTATTCCCTTCCTAAGAAAAACAGAAAAGATAAAAGGAATTCAGAAAACCTCATTTACAATCCCATCCCCTCCGACGCATATAATACCTGAAATGAAAAAAAAACATTGAACTAGCAGTCAGATAGATCAATGCAACTGGATCGGAATTGGTTATAAAGTAGAATGGAAGTACCATCAGGACATGTACTGAAATCAACACTGGCTGCGAGTTTCTTAGCATGACCAGCAGATGTTGTGTTAACAACCTCTAACTCAAATCCTGCAATCTGTAAATTAGCAAGGTAAGAAGACTTTAATTACCTGTCCACCTCCTGATAAGTGTGACCATTTCAATGATTTAATGTATAAATTATAAACCTACTGAATCGTAATTTTCATTAATTAATCCAGTTTTACATTGAAAAATCACTTTATTTTGATGCATATGTAGGACGCAAGGTCGAAGGAAACATCAACATCAAACTTGGAATGCCCTAAACAAAATTAAAAGCTAGCACACCAACAATTTGTAAAAGGGTGTTTGGGAAAGCTTATAAGCTCTCAAAAACTGTTTGGTGAAAAAAGTATAAAATAGTTTATAAGATTGAAAAATAAGCTCATAGACAACTTATAAGCTGGTTTAGAAAAAGTTAATTTATCCTAACTTGTATTTTTAGACCTAAATCATCCCCACGACTTTTATGATATCTAAAATCGTAAAATATATTATGAAAATAGATTTCATGGCTGTGATATTAAAAATATTAACAGTAATAGAACTTAGAAAAAAAGGTAATATTTATAATGATTATAATGGCAATAATATTTATTAACTATTATGCTAACTACAGTAATAATAATAACATAAGTAGTAATGATAATAATAATAATAATAAAATTTTATTTTAATATATAAAAATATACAAAATAATTATTTGAATTATATTCATAATATCACATCTGTTTTTGTAATTGTCATAATAAAAACATCTTATAATAATAAACAATTGATAATTTGATATCAAATCTTCAAATTTAAATATCTTATTTATTCAAACATCTTGGCAGCATATTATTATACATCTTGGCAGCATATTATTATAATATGACCATAAAACTTATAAACTCCTAAAACATCTTACAGGAGACTAGGAGAGCTTACAAGTTGTTCAAAAAAGTTTGACCAGACAATTAAAGTATTCAAGGAATAACTATTTGCTCACTTAGCCAAAATGAAGTGATTCTTGGGGCGTTACGGTATTTAACAATAAGCCCACAAATAATACATTTGTGACTTGACCCAGTTTGAGCAGAAAATTTTCTGATACCAATCAAGTTACGAGAATCGGAACTGAATTACATCACAGCATTTTGGGAGTAACTCTCTGGTCCAGATGTTATTTATGAATTGAAAAATTAAGGGAAAGGGAACAACTTTCTTGTATTTATTTACCAAAGCACTTAATATTATTGTTTAAAGTATTTTGATTTGAAATAAAATTAAAGGAATGTTAATATTTATCGCTAAAGCACTCCATCATCTGGTCTTTCTTCAATCCAATTAAATCTAAAGTACAAATAAAAGTTAATAGATCTCAGAGTCTCCACATGCAATGCAGATCATAATAGTATTATCTACATCATGTAGCTTAAGTAAAAAATACCAAAAACAACTTACTTTAAATATGGGTTCGACCAGGCCATGAAATACTTTGCTTGAACGACCGCGCCCAGACCGAGGGTTTAAAATGACGAGCATTTTGGGTCGACTCTTACATCTTATGTATGACTCAGGAGGGAATTCATTGAAAAGTTGATCTGACCTCTGCTTCTTAGAAGCTAGAGGATGAGGCAAGCAATTCACAAAACACTGCTGATCTGCAAAAGCATTAACCCACTGAAGTGCATCCTCTGAGTTAGGAGCTAAAAAGCGATAGTCTTTTCGATTTCTCCCACTTTTGATAAAAAGGCCACCACACGAACCCTTTCTTAATGGATAAGCATGCAAAGTAAAATGTCTAAGACCAACACAGTAAGATAGCTGCAAAATAAAATAGATATTGCTTCCAAATCAGTTCAATTAGGATAAAATGAAGAAAATTAACAATGAACCGATATAAGATTACCGAAACCAAATCTTCTAGAAACAACATCTCCGAACCCCAAATCAATGCCTTGCTCGTCAGTTTAGCATCAACTGCATCTATGTCCTTTTTCTCTGATGCTTGCACCTCAGAATTTTTACTAGATCCCCTTTTGTCCAATGAAAGTTTCCCAGAAAACACTTCGTATCCCAGTAAGTCAGATTGCTCATCCCCAATATCAATCTTGTGTTCCACCCTCTTAGCTTTGTTAGAATAATCATTGCTGAAGCCAATATCACCACTTGTGGCAGCCTTCCCTCTACTGCGTTTTTCTGGAAAAACAGCTGGGGATGTGTGATGTGCAGTTGAAATTTGGGAACAAAGCCCCAGACGACGAAGGGATTGTGAAGTTGTCAGTCTCAAAGAACCATTCTTAGATAGACTCCCATTCTTCTGCATATTGACCTAGGGATGTCGGAGAAGGAGGAACATTTAACTACGCATATGTATAACTTTTTGACCAGAGATTCAGTTTCCAAAAAGAGAGTATGAGCATAAGTCCTCCTGCATTATGTATCATGTATATTTCACCATTATCAAAATACTCCAAATAAAAGTTAAATATTACCATTTTATACGCAAATAAATTAAACTATCGATAAACTTGAGCGTCCATTATGTTCATCTCAAAAATACAATATTATTCTGGGCTTCTTTTAAAAAAAGTGGTTTTCACATTTAGACAATAGTAAAAATAGGATCTTCTTATTTTTTAAGAAGCTGAAACAGAAGATCAGAAGTTGCGTTTTTGGCTTCTACAAAAGCACTTAAACAATCTACACACCAAAACAACATTTTGAATAGATAGCTTCTCAATCAGAATACATTCTTAAAAACTTCAGTACATATGTAAGAAATAACATCTACTCTTAGAACCAAGTTTGATACTTCAACCAAGAAACAAAAAATAACAATAACAGCCTAGTAAAGCAGTTTTACCAGTTTTTCATGAACCAAATCGTCATTGTGACTAAGGGAGTCAGAGGCCAAGGTAGTGATTTACCCGATCCTTCTAAGCTTACACCTTGTCCGTTATTCATATATTATACACACATGTTTTAAAAAAGGGATTTTGGGTTCCACCAAACATTACAATTGAACTATAAACAGATACACGCCCAGATCCCTACTTCCCATACAGATGATGAAAGCATCCATCAAACAGATGCATACAATAAGGTGCGCATGCATGAGATGGAGTTTTCATTTCTTTCCAAGCAACTATCCAGTCCTCAGGATTTTTCTGATATATGCTCAACCCTATTCTAATTTGGCACATTGGCATTTGAAATGGAAAGCATAAACTGAAGACTGCCGTTAAATTATATCAGAACAAAGTGAAAAAGAAGAAGACATTGGAGCAGTCTTCCTATGCTATAAGTATAGCCGGTTACTTCCATCACACAGTGTTGACATAGCTGACAGCAAAATTTGAAACTCAAAAAAAATATCTAGTTTTCACAAAAACTGGGCAGATAATTTGACAACGAAACCTACAAAATCCCCAGTTAATCATCCAGTAACGCATTAATCCAGCGTTCAAACAACCTAAATAAAGAAATAATATTGATCTCTAATTAACACAGCCAAAAAAAAAAGCAGCAGAAACCCGAAATTCAATATCCCAGGCTAAATTTAGCTCAATCCATCTCGAATACAATCCGATCACTGAGCAAAAGAAGTAAAAATATTCCAAGAAAACCCAGAACCAAAAACCACAGCAGAAAATCTACACGCATATAAACGAAAACCCACGCATCGGGGAGTTGAGAAATATCTTGCCTTTCTTGATTTCGCATACAATAAAGATTGTCTCCGGTGATTGGGGACTCTGCGATCGGTGGAAGTGGGGGAGGTGGGTGGGTAGTTTGGGGAAAAGAGGAATAACAAGGTGCGAACCATATACTGTTTTTTGCCTTTGATTTTTTAGCTTTCTTTATTCCTCCATTTTCTGCACTCTCTTTTTTCCTTATTTCTTTATTCATTATTATTATTTAATTAATAACTATTATTTATTCCTTTTTGTTTATCTTTGTTCTTGTTTGGTACAATGATGCTCTTCCTAATTTTGATTCCGACTTTTTCATTTGGTTTGTATCGATAGCTTGTAGCTCGTATGAATATAATATCTAAAATTTGAGTTGAGATTTCGAGTTTTTTCTCTTACTCAAAAATAATATCATATTTTTTCTCGTGTTTACAAATTTTTAAATAGAGTGTTTGATTTTTTAAAAAATACACGGATAAGATCATATTTATAATATGCTAATTTAATTGTTGTTTTATTCCAAAATATCTGAAGTTAAATTTTTGAGTACGTCTCTTGTGAGCGGTCTCACGGATCTTTATTTGTGAGACGGGTCAACCCTACCGATATTTATAATAAAAAATAATATTCTTAACATAAAAGGTAATATTTTTTCATGGATGATCCAAATAAGATATATGTCTAACAAAATACGATCCATGAGATTGTCTCACACGAGTTTTTGCCTAAATTTTTTATTTTCTTAATAAATTAGTGCATGGACAAATGGTTGGGACGTCTAATTTAACACGCTTGGGTGGATTATTCACTATAGTACACTAAAGTAAATTTAATTGTTGATTATCTATAAAATCTTTGAACTTTTGTTCGAATTCATTGCTTTAATTTGATCGAATGAACTTGATTTGAAAGTGGATTTGAAATGACGCTCGTAAATTCTTTTCCAATCACTATTATATCTGTCTAAAATAATTAAGAGTGAGTTTTTTGTGAGATGATCTCACTGATCAACCTAATTCATACTTAAAAAATTAATATTTTCATGAATCTGGTCGGGTTGTAGATTCGTCTCACAAAATTGACTTGTGAAACTGTCTCACGAGAGTTTTGTGAATAATTAATAGCGGGTTTGGAATTCCCATAACAATAATCCATCTGCTACTATATTTTTAATTAATTTTAGGTTGTGTTCATGTTAGAAGGGTTGAATGGATTTCGATTTCATGCATCTATCATGAATCTACTCAAATTATTTGGACAAAATTATTTGTATCAGATAATAAAAAATTATAATTAAATTTCTCCTCGATGTTCGATATCACCACAAGTGTATGACCAAGTTTTAATATAGTATAACAAATACGAGTATCGTCCCACAAATATTGATATATGACAAATTTACTTCAAACACAATTATTTAGTTAACTTGAACAAAAATATGAAATTTATTAATACCAAATCGAAGGTAAAATTAAATAATTCAACAAACATAATAAAATTAACTTAAATCAAAATAATAAACCACTAACGGTTGGAATTTCAGTTCACATACCTATTAATCTTATTTGATGATTGAATTTCAATTCATAAGCCATGTTTTTTACGGGTCTCTCTAAGCTATCAATATGATTTGTCAAGCTATATTAATATAATTAAACGTTTTGTATAGGTAGGTCTCATGTGATACCGTCTCACAGATCTTATCAGTGAGATGAACCAACCCAACACAAACAAAATACCATGTTCGTTCCCTGGGTAAAATTCGGATATAGCAATATAAAAAATCGGGCTTCTTCTTTGCTTCTCGCGACCAGTTGCTCTACGTGAACAAGATAGCTGCTAGTTTGGCTTGATTTGCCTCTGATTCTCGTTAGAATCCCAATCTAGTTTTTGGAATGAACCAATCATCAATGAATTTACGAATTTAGAGCTTCCTCCACTGTAAGGATATATTCCTACAATAAATATTAATTTCAGTATATGTTTAAATTTTGTGTCCATTCAATTATGCAGTGATTTACAATATTTCGTTGTTAGTTATGCTATAATTTACTGATTTAATTTGGTATAAATTAAGATAAATAAACTAATTCATTATTCTTGTATAAATTCCTGTTTTGTGGTATTTTTTTTAAAAAAAAATTCATTTTCTCGTTGTTTTTCTGTTTCTAAAACTGCAATCGGATGCGAAAAATGGCTTGATGAATTGATTTTTATTTTTGGGTTCAGTCTGAAGGTGGTGCTACATTTAGTTATGAGGTATTTCATCTTTAAATTTCTTTGTAATTACCTGGCTTGAGGTAGACTTAAATTTAATTCATTTTCATTTGTTGAGATTACTGCTTTGACCCATTGATTATAGTTTTTTTAGTTTTTTTAGAGCCATCTATTATGATTACACTGATTAAACTTATCATGTTAGTTTTTCTTGCAAATAGGTTGATAATAATTTAACTGTTCAAACTCTATACTCAAGAAAGACGAAGAAAGAGAACTTGAATAAGTGGTATAAGGAGACCGAGCTTTAGCTCTAATGATCTCACCTTTCTCCCTTGTAATGACTCGGGTTCGAGTCCTCCCACCCCCTAGAATAGGATTTCAAAAAAAAAAATAATAATAAGTGGTATACGTTTAGATTTATATGTTGTTCGTTTTTCGCATGTTTCAGGTGTTATGAAAACGTAAAAGATTATGCTTAATGTCAAATTCTTGCACTTTTTTAATGGCTTCTTGTTTCCCAGGCATTTAAATTACTATTTGTCGTTTAATTTGTTGATTGTTGTGATGTTCGGAAGAACCGTGGGAACCCGAAGTCTCTTTAGTTGTCTCAAAATTTATCAAAATCAACCGTATTACAATAAATATGAATGATTTGAGAATAAATGTTTAAAATCTCGAGCGTGAAACATAATACTTCTTTAGTAAAAACTAATATTGTTGATATAAAAAAATTTTTTTTTTTTCGTAGTATAACTAACGAAAAAAAACTTTTCACTTATTATAAAATTTATAAAAATAATACTTTACGGTAATTATAAAATTATAAAAATGATACTTTTGCATAAAAAGTTGTACTTTTGAGTCATAGAAGAGTATAGTATAAATTTATACTTTTAACATGAAACATAATATTTTATTTCAGAAACTAATCTTTTCGACTTAAATTACAAAGAAATATTTTTCGATCAAACAAACCTATATTACAAAATATATTTTTGACATAAAAAATATTTGCAATGAAAATTAATACTTCATGAGTCAAACAAGCATGTACTACAAAGTAATACTTGTACATAAAAATAATAATACTCTGACAATAAGAAAAATAATTTTGACATAAAAAGTAATTAATTTGAAATAAAAATTAATATTTTTCAATCATATATTATAACGTAATACTTTTATATAGACTGTAATGCTTTTGTGATGAAAAAGTATAATTTTAATTAAAAAAATACAGTTTTACAGTAAAACTAATATATTTGACGTAACATGCAGTTTTGCTCACTTATTATAAAATCGTAAAAATGATATTTTCGTAATTAAATAAATATTTTTGACATAAAAAGTAATACTGTTGAGTCAAATAAGTACATTCCACAAAGTAATATTTTTATATTTTTAATGTACAAACTAATATTTTTAATCGTAAAAACTAATATTTTTAATACCTTTTATGTCAAATAAATTATGTTAGGATCAAGCGCTTCTCACTAGATCAAAAGCTATAGTTGTTAGCTATGACGCAATTTTATTTCTTTATACTTGTGATAGCGCATAATGCACCTACTAAGGTGCTAATGGGTCGGACTGTTAAGCTCATGATTCCAAAGAGGTGCGTGTCTATCTGTTGGTGCTGTCTCATATCCCTTATAGATCAGTCTTACCATTTCCCTACCATCGGCCCTATCCTCAACAGATACACTATTATCCGTTAAGATCCGATGTCACTATTTTACGGTCCACTTAGCTAACCAGATCAAGCGGTGTAACGTCAGCAGCTTGACGCATGAGAACTTCTCAGGAGGTCACTCATCCCAATACTACTATCAATCATGTACGCTTAACCCAACATTCTCCCCCAAGAAGTATAGAAATATGCTTCTTGGGAGACTTAGACCCATGACATTGCTCTGATATAATTGTTAAGATCAAGCGCTTACCACTAGGTCAAAAACTATAACTATTAACCAATGCGCAACTTTATTTTCTTATACTTGTGGCAGCACTGAGTCCACCTACTTGGGTGCTAATAGGTCGGGCTGTTAAGCCCATGAGTCCATGGAGGTGTGTGTCTTTGTGATGGTGCTGTCTTATATTCTTTAGAGATCAATCTTATCTTTTTTCTACTGTCGGCCCTATTCTCAGCAGAGACGGTATTACTCGTTAAGATTCGGTGTCAATCTTTTACGGCCTACTTAGCCAACCAGATCAAGCGGCGCAACTTCAACAGCTTGACGCATAAGAACTTCCCAGAAAGTCACCCATCTCAATACTACTCTCACTCATGCCCGCTTAACCCAACAAACTATATTAGAAAACAACGATTTTGACATAAAAATAATATTTTTCAATCAAATAAATATATACATTACAAAAAATATTTTTAACATAAAAAAATAATATTTTTGTAATAAAAATAATATTTTGATATAAAAATATTACTTTTAAAATTTAATATAATATAAAACAACTCAAAGCTAAATTGAATCAAGAAATGATTCTAATTTGTAAGTCAAAATGAGTAAAAGCATCATCAACTTTCCACATTTACAACAGAATTTATACGAGGTTAAGCACATCTAATTATAGATGATATCTTCTAATTGCGAGTTTCTTTGTTAAATTTCGTAAGCAAAGTCATGGAGTTAGTTCTCAATTCAGTCGAGAAATTGGGATTATAAAATGGGTCTGAACAGGGGCAGGTCGGATCGTAGTGGGAGGATGGAGAGACAGATATTCGTCGCGGGAAGTAAATATTAAACAATAATTAAATATAAGATTTACGATAATAATTTAATATCATTAAAATCGGATATTCGTCTCACAAAAATAAATAATACATGATATTCATGCTAATAATTAAATATTACAAAGAACATGATATTTATTTCACATAAATAAATCGTAAAGCAGCTAATTATTCTATGGATAAACAACAATTAAATATAAGATTTATGATAATAATTTAATATATGTACCTAATATTCATCACTTTTTATATTACTTTGAGCAATAATCCATACGAACATGACAGCGACATTTTGGCATATACCTTCGTAAATTTATTTTCTCTTATTATTCAAAGACAAAGTCAATTAAAAAAAAAATCTGTGATATCCCTTTCCGAAAGGACAAAAGGACACGTCTTTGAAATTTTTGAGTGAAAATTAAAATAAAATGTTGCTTGATTGATAATTTATTTTTCTTTATTGATTAGTACATTAATTTATATAAAATCGTTCCTGAATAATCTTTTAAAATTATTTCATTAGTTTTGAAGTTAATTAATTTTTTAAAAATAAATAATACTTCCAATGTGTTCAACTTTCTTAACTTCCAATGTGTTCAACTTTCTATACCTCCCATGTTCAAATAAATAATACTTCTAATTAGTTCAATGCATTTTTCATGTATGGGTAGTTCGCAGGAGGTTCTTCCATGTTATCCTACGGTAGTATCCAACCTTTTAATCTAGAAGGAAGAGGCTATGAGGAAATCACACTTATTTTTGTCAAAAACTCGTGTAAGATGATCTCACGGGTCGTATTTTGTAAAATGGATCTCTTATTTGAATCATCCATGAAAAAATATTGCTTTTTATTGTGAATATCGGTAGTATTGACCCGTTTCAAAGATAAAGATTCATGAAACCGTCTCACAAGATACGTAATATTTATTTTTTCACATGGATCTGTGCAAATGTCGAGTCAAATGTGTGTGCAGCAACTTGGCCAAATTTTTTTTTTTAAAAGTTAATGGCTGTGAGTTTCCCCAGTCACATGATTTGAAAATAGTTGATCAAAATTATTTTATAAATTTTTCCGATCACAACATCACAAAATACGGAAAAAGTAATTTCCTTGTATATTAAAATTCCCTTTCCTAGATGTTAAAAAGTACTAATTCATAGAACTACTTTTCTGTACATGAAACGCAGCTGCAAGATACATACAGATCGAAGAAGAGCATACGAGAAATCAACTAGTGGTATATACCACACACGTACAGCTCTTTTCACAAATCATAGCTTCCTAGCACATCTACAAGAGATGGATCGCAAAACGAATTCGGCCCGAAGATCTCCGCAAATTGCTCTTCTATTTGAGACGTTCCCCCGTCGTGGACGCTCTCGAAGAAAGAAACCGACGAGTTACACATAGTTGTATCGTTTGAATTCGAAATCGATGAAAACTTATACCCGTCGCTCGTCTCCTCTTGCGTAACTAAATCTCCATCATTCAAATCAATTTCAAGAAACTCGTGAATGACTTTATCATCGTTAAGCTCTGTATATTGCGCGATATCAGAGTTTTTCCCTGTAAGTTCTTGCACGAGAGACATAAACCTAGAGGCACTAGTCTTCACCTTCATGGGACTAGAAATGTACACTACTTTTAGTGAATCTTTGCCTTTTTTCTTCTCTTTGAAACTCTTCTTTTGTCTCTTGATCAGCGTTCTTGAAACACTTTGACTAATATCCATTCAAGAAAATCTTTTCAACTTTAATGGAAGCTGCGTCACAAAATGTTGTTTGTGTACGTGACAGATACTAGGAAGGGGTGGAAGATTTATATATAAAGAATTGTGTGCACATACGTATATTTATTTGTATGTATATGTATGTACATGTGTGTGATAAATGTGAATGTAAAGAAAAGGGTGCTTCGTGGAAGGAGATAAAGATGACAATAATGGAGAATAGAGGTACTTGGATGACCCTCAAGCGTGAAGACTAAGAAGATTGACTCAATAGGACGAAATTATTTTCAATTTAAAAGAGTTGTCCGATTTAAAAGAGAAATTTTGTTTAGATTTTTTCTTATGTAAAATATGAGCGGAGAGGTTTTTAGTAGAGTAAAAAAGATAATTATGAAATTAAAAACAGATTAAACTAATCCATAAGTTTCTACTGTTCCTGATTAGTTCAAGAAACTGTGGGAGTTGCATTGAATTGACGTGTATGGACACAAAAGCTAGAAGAGTTTTGTAAGTAAGATTAGAGGGTGATTCTCACGTGCGCAGCCTTGTTTGACTGCTACTATTTTTTTCCCCGAAAGTCGAGTTACTCCGTGGGCTACTAAATTGGAATTTGAAATATAAAAATAAATATCCTATTCCTTACGATGTATACACGGACAAGTGGCGACCTCACTTCAGCAATTTATACTCAAGTATTTTTTTTTAATTAATTTTAAAAAAAGCTTTTGGGGCAAATTTGTGGGCGACTTGGTTGGCATTCCGAGAGCAGTGCAAAATGAAGCTACCGGTGAGTTGTCGCGAAGCAGACGAATAGCTTCCGTGACGTTATCATCCTTGGAAAAAAGAGTGCGAATATTAATAGACTGAGACAAATTGACCGTCCAGAATGTTGGGCCACCAATAACCTCTGTGAATAACAATTATTAAGAGTATGGTAATTGAAATGTATTCAACTCCCACGATTTAATTTGAAATTTTAATAGGTATATAACCAAAATGGTTAATAAAAAAAACATATATATTTTTTTTCAAGATGATAAAAACTGAATCTTTTACAACAACCAAACACAGAAAGAACTTAATCGACTTTTTCACTTGAGTTTTCTAGTTTATCATATCATTATAAACATAAGTTCTAAAAGTTTAAGCGTTTAAAAATATGTTCCAATAATTGAAATAAGATATTAAAACATGTTGATAAATTTAAAGTTTAATGAATGTAAATTAAGTATCCTATATATGGTTCGGAACAATTCAGACCGCACGGGACGTGTCTAAGCGCCTTTTGTTACGCAGTTGAGGCGCCTAAGCATCCCTTCTATGCATTGGAATTTTCCATGACCGTGAGGGAGACATTGTTTACCAATTTTTCATGGATCTTTGTCACTAAAAAATGTATATTGATCGCATTTTCGAGATTTGTGACTTAAATATCAATCCATCTGAATAAATTAACATAATGAGAGACAACGTAACATCAAATTTGAGATGATCAAACAAAGGAAGGACATTTGCATTCATTTTGAAAATTTTTCTTATTTCTTCTCAAATGAAAGTTTGTTTCATTTTCTGATTATGAAACTTGTGATTTATAGAGCTGCTATAACAAGTTGAAAGTCGTTATATCTTAGAAGACGATTGTTATGTCCCGTGAGCACCATGTATAGGGAAATTTCGTCTTAAAGACAAAAAATTTTCTCTTGTTTCGAATTCAAATTTGCTAACATACTTCATGTGTTTTGTTGTTTTCAGGTCACAGATCCAATGAAAGTGATATTGGAGAATCCACACAAACAAAACATATTTAAAATATGTCAAGGAATATTATAGGAGCTCGTGGTGCCGTCGTTTCTTTCTAAATCAAAGGTTTATAAGGTAAATTATCTTATAAATTGGAATGGCAATTAACATTTGTTTCAAGTGATCTGAATATGTGAACTTAGTTTATAGTATTTTGTTAATGTTGTTATTTGGTGCATTTACATGTTTGTTAAATTGAGTTGGAGGGTGAGGCTTGTAATAAAATATGATTTTGAATTTTATGAACTTCATTCGAAACTCTTAAAAACTCATATATTAATAAATTTAACATTTTAAAAAATCTCCAAAAAATTTATAAAAATTGAGAATAATTGTAGAATATGATAAATTTTCCTAGGATTCAAATGTCAAATTATAACTTTAAACAATTGACAAAAAGAGAAGAGAATAAAAAACATTTAAATATTGCTTCTAATTTTGGGTTAAAAGTTATAAAATTTGAAGTAGAAACTGATTTTCACAAACATCCGAAAAAATTTCCACGAACTAAAATCCAAAAAGTATTTCTTAGAAGCTCTTCTAAACAAGCTATTAGAATACTAAAACAAACATTTATTACTTTTGAAATACATATTTCCGAAATGATTGAAAATATGAGCATTTGAAGGATACAAAAAATAAAAATTAACATAACTTTTTAATAAATAAAACTTATACGAATCAAAATGTACTCACCGTATACAACTGGTAATAAATACTTTGTAAAACAAAACATATAATAATTCAATTAATAGTTTCTACATTGAGAAAAAAAGATTTTTTATACTAGTTAATTGTATGCATAAATTGGGCCATATAAAATGATTTAATTTTATTTTTAATAACTTAAACTTTATACTTTTCAAATTTCGTGGAAAAGCTAACCTCGAACCCTCGAAATTCGAATATATAACCTTTTTTGAGAGAAAAAAAATAAGAATAAGCGATTAGGCTTAATTCCAACGTTTTATATATAATATAATATAAGGGAAATGATATTTTTTGTCCCGTGATTTTCGTTTTTTTCCACTTTTGATCATGTTAACAATAAATTTGTGTTTTTGTTGTTATAACTTATATTTATTTTTCATTTTGATCTTGTTACGATTAATTTTCATTTTACACTTGTAACTTATATATATATATATATATTTTTTTTTGCAAGAATTCATCGTCTCTGTTCATAAAAAGACCAAAAAAATACACATTACACGAATAAAATTTAAAATTCACCATAACATGATCAAAAATGAAAAAAAAACATGCAAATTATAGGATTAAAAAACATATTCATCATTAATAGGATAAAAAATGGAAAAAAAATACAAATTACAGGACAAAAAATATTTCATATCCTATAATATATAGTAGTGGTTCATGACATCCGTATTGCATGTATCCGTAAAAAAAATATCACAGTTAATGTATTTTTTTATTTTAAAGTAAATTATCAAAATTTGAAATTGAAAATACAGGAGATAAGAGAAAATTGAAAGAGAGTTTTAATATGAAATTGAGTGATTAAAGTACATTTTTTAAATTATGAAAAGAATTTCACAACATACCAAATATTAATCAGTATAAAAAAGCTTTAATTTTAATTAATAATATATACACATAATTTAAAATATATATTAAGAAAAAGCAGCCGTAGTTACCAATACCGGTATGTTTTTTTTGCCAAAATAAAAATAGCAAAACCCGGCGCTTTGTAAATATTTTCATATTATTTTTTTTTATTATTATTATTATTATTATTATTATCATTATTATTATATAATATATATAATATAATGGAGACGATTAAATTTGGCGGAATCAAAATGAAATGATAAGGCGCGTGCACTCACCCAGGTATAAAGTCCAGGACAATACCAAAGGGTTTAGGGTTTAACTGTGAATCGAATCTTCCGCCATTCTTTCGCACTGCATTTTTCAATGGCGACTGACCGAGGAAAAGATGAAGTAATTCACACTGGAATAAGCCCAATGCATCATCGCATGGATCCTGAAGTTATCGAAGAAGAGGAGGAAGAAGAGGAGGAAGAAGATCAGAATTGGGATGATTGGGAAGCTGAAGACGAAGCCTTGGAGGATGCCTCCGCTTCAGAATCCCAGTTGCGCTGTCTGTTCTGTGACTATTGCTACAGTTCATGCAGCTCTCTTTTCGAGCACTGTGCTTCAATTCACCGCTTTGACTTCGGCGAGATTAAGAGATCGCTGAGCTTGGATTTCTATCAATGCTTCAAGCTCATCAATCACGTTAGGTCGCAGGTATAATCGCGTAACTTAGTTTTTGGTGCTTTTACGGTTGTATTTTCGTATAACAGCAATTTTCTTTGTTCTATCAAACAAAGTTTTTAAGTAGTTCCCAATTCTCATACTGTGCCGGACCTTGTTGATTTGAGTTGGTTCCTACTTCTTATCATCTACAAGAGAACACTCAAGGGCATCAGTTGAATTTTAGATTTGTAGTAATGAACATTTGAGTTGTCAGTTAAAGTTATTTGACATGCACTTTTGTGTTTTACCCCTCGGAACAAGTAAATGTCTAAATTTTGTGTTATGTTTTCCCCTCTCTCTTGTTAGGTTTCAGAAAACAAATGTTGGAGTTGTGCGATGATATGTCAATCGAAGGAAGAACTGCAAAATCACCTACACAAGAATACTAACTTTGAACACAATGTTTTACCTTGGAATGATGATAGATATCTCAACCCATTTCTTCCAGACGATGCATTATTGTATAGGTTTGGTGAAGAGGACGAAGACGAGGATGGAGATGCTATGCCCATTGACAAAGAGGAGCTGGAGACTTATTTATCTCAAATTGAGAGCGTCAGCATCCATGACATTGGTGTTTCTGATAAATATGCATCAAACTTCACGATTCCTCGTGAGAATGGGGAAAAGGAGGTTGTATGTACGTTCGACAAGGATGTGAACGGAATATCTCCGGAAATGGTAGTACTAAATGGTGCAAGTAATGAAACTGGTGGAATCTCGTCACATAGAAATTGGAAAAATGAGATGTGTTTTGCTTCGTCTTCTGAAATCGCTGCAAACGAGATTAAGAATATAAACAAGAATTATTTTGGTGCATATAGTTCATATGGTATCCACCGTGAGATGATCAGCGATAAGGTAAAGAACATGAGTTTCTTAAAGTAAGTCATGCTTACACTTTCAACATAAAAACCATTTTCTCAATCCTGATTACTGTGATAGAGATATGAGGGAAGTTATCATAAATTTCCAGGCAAGAACTGATGCTTACAGACAAGCTATGTTGGAAAATCCTTCTTTGCTAAGAAATGCGGTTGTTATGGATGTCGGTTGTGGAACTGGGATTCTAAGGTGATAAAAAATTTAATTTTTCTTTAATCATTTAAAAATTTTCTGTTGTTTTTGTTCCTTAATTTGAATGTATATTAAGCAACAGATGTAAGTACACAGTCTTGCTTTATAGTGATTCACAAAGCACACAAAAGCTAGAAGAAGTATTTTTGTTTTTTTTGGGCTATGCCTTTTTTCGCAATTATTTGTAACGTGGGAGAGTATTATGGTAGTTCTCAAACTGAGACATTATCTTCTGCAATGCAATGCAATGCAGTGCTGGTTTGCTTTCCATTAACAATGACTTTAAATCTTTATTAAAACCTGTCCATGAATATATTCAACAAATACCAATCACTTTTGCATCATGTGCCATCTTGTATTTCCTTGAAGTAGTCGCACCATCTTATGTTCTGTGTTATTAATGTCCCAAGATTGTCCTGAGTTTTTATTTTTCACTAGTCTTTTCGCAGCCCAAGCAGGAGCTTCAAAAGTTATTGCTGTTGAAGCTAGTGAGAAGATGGCTGCAGTGGCTACTCAGGTTAAATCTGGCCACATCAATTATTTTTTTATTCTCAAGATTATCGTGCTTTATCCAGATATTATTTTAGTTTGTCTTTATGGATGATTTTACTTTTTACCGAAGCAGGTGGCAAAAGATAATGGTTTGCTGCTGACCAGAAGCGAAATCAGCAAAAATGGGGTCATTGAAGTGGTTCCAGGCATGGTCGAAGAGCTATACAACGATGACCATATCCAACCTCATAGCATAGACGTGTTATTGAGTGAATGGATGGGCTATTGCCTGTTGTATGAGTCAATGCTCAGCTCTGTTCTTTTTGCACGGGATCAATGGTTAAAGCCTGGAGGTGCCATTCTTCCGGACACAGCTACCATGGTGGGTTCACTCTTTCCGCTGTGTCTTTCTTACTGTTCTTTATGCTTGCCTTCATTATAATGGTAAATATTGTTGACCTTGATTCCTCGTCCAGTTTGTTGCTGGTTTTGGAAGAGGAGGGACCAGTCTTCCGTTCTGGGAGAATGTATATGGTTTCAATATGTCTTGCATAGGGCAAGAGATTGTTGATGATGCTTGCCGGTTTCCTATAATTGATGTAATCGACAGTATCGACATTATCACGACTACTGGAGTTCTGCAGGTTTGTGGTTCTTTAACAACTCGACTAAAATTTTACCATTTACTTGTAATGTTAAGAGTACCGTAATGAAAATGAAAATGAAAATGTGCTACAACCTGATAGATAGGCTGAATTGAGTTGAAACTAGGGTCATCCATTCCTCTATTTTGGGTAACTAAATCAACCTAAACAATTTATAATTCTATCAAAGGTAAAATATCTTATCAACCATATTTAAACAAGATCTGATTTTGTCAATTCCGTAAATTTCTCAACATTACCCCTCAAGCTTGGTGTAGATGTCGATGAGTCCAAGCTTGTGGACAAGAGACTCAAGTGAGTTTTCTGTCAATCCCTTTGTGAGTAGATCAACCAACTTTTGTGATGTAGGAACTTATTCGATATCAATTATGCCTTCTTCCAATTTTTCTTTAATAAAATTTCGATTACTTCAACATGTTTTGTTTTGTCATGGTGGACTGGATTGCGAGCAATGATGATGGTAGACTTGTTATCATAAAAGGATTTCATAGGATTTGCAAATCCCATCTTCAATTTCTCCATCACATTTTTAATCCAAATAAGATCGCATGCTCCGTATGTCATGGTCCTATATTTTGCTTCTGCCTTGCTCCTAGCCACAACCGGCTGTTTCTTGCTACGTCATGTTACCATATTTCTCCACAACAACGTGCGATATCCCGAAGTTGACTTTATATCATCAATGAAACCAGTCCAATTTGCATCGGAAAATCCTTTTATACTTCTATAACTAGCTTTGGCAAAGAACAAACCTTTCCCTGGTGTTTGCTTCAAGTATCTTAAGATTCGATACACTGCACTAAAATGACCTTGACACGGAGAATGCATGTACTGACTAACTAGAGTGATTGCAAATGTGATATGTGGCCTTGTATGAGAAAGATAGATTAACTTTCCAACAAGACGTTGATATTTTCCATTGTCAACCGGCTCTCGTTCCAACAGTTTGTCTTTGTTACCAAGCTCAATTTGAGTCTTGCACGGTTTGCATCCAAGCATCCCTGTATCCTCCAAGAGATCTAAAGTATATTTCCTCTGAGAAACTAAAATGCTTTTTTGCTTTTCACTATCTCCATTCCCAAGAAGTATTTAATGTTCCAAGATCTTTCACTTCAAATTCTTTAGTCATCATCAGCTTAATCCTCTCCATTTCTCCTATATAATCTCCGGTGATGATGATGTCATCAACATAGACTATGATAATGGTGATCATACCCCTTTCAGAGTGTCTAACAAACATCGTGTGATCTGTTTGTAGCCAAATCTCTTGATGGCTTTTGAAAACATGTCAAACCACTCGTGGAGATTGTTTTAGGCCGTAAAGAGATTTATCAAGTTTACAAACAGTTTCTCCTTCTAATTCGAATCCAAGAGGTTGGCACATATAGATTTCCTCTTCCAACTCTCCGTTTTAAAACACAATATTTATATCAAATTGATTTAGAGGCCAATCAAGATTGACTGCCAATGAAATGAGAATCTGAACAGTGTTTAGTTTGGCAACGGTGTCAAATGTCTCGTTATAGTCAATTCCAAAGGTTTGCGTAAAACCTTTGGCAACCAATCGAGCCTTGCACCTCTCCATTGATCCATCCGCCTTGTATTTCACTGTAAAAACCCATTTACACCCCAATGTTGTCTTGACTTTTGGAAGCTTCACTATATCCCACGTTTTGTTTTTCTCGAGGGCACTCATTTCTTCTAGCACAGCAGCCTTCCATTGTGGGATTTTTAATGCTTCCTCCACGTTCTTGGGAATAAACATACTAGACAGATTTGAGGTAAAGACCCGAAATGTTGGTGACAGTTTTGAGTAGGAAACAAACTGAGATATAGGGTGTTGGGTTCAAGATCTAACACTTTTTCTGAGAGCTACTGGAATGTCAAGATCAATAATAGGACAAGATGTACCTTGTTTGTTGAGTGGCTATACTATCGGATTATTTGTTTGACAATGAGTGGGGTTCACGACTTCTTTCTCAGTTTGAGGCCTTTTCCTTCGAGTGTAGACTTGTGGCTCTTGTTGTCTAGGAGTGTGTTCTTCCTTATATTCTAGGCTGGAATGTTCACTTGTATGGATGACACGAGGGCTAAAAATGCTCGAATTGGGCCTGGACAAACTATGCAGTGGTGCTATGCAGTGGATCAACAGGTAGGGGTAGACTCAAACTGTCCCAAAAGCAAGATTCAGTTAATTTCTCCCCCTGGATTGAAGCAGATGAGAAGTATGGTGTTTCTTCAAAGAATGTTTCATTGTATGTGACATAAAACTTCTTGGTTTGAGGGCAGTAACATTTATAATCCTTCTGGGTTGGAGAATAACCCACAAAAACTGTTTTGACGGCCCTAGGATCCAATTTGCTTCGGTGATATTCATGAAGGTGGACGAACGCTGTACAACCAAAGGTTTCAAGAGGATCTCACGAGGTATATACTGAGGGTAATGCATAGTAAGGGTGTAGTGCATAGTAAGGGTAGACAGAGGAGTCTTGAAGTGGAGTGGGCGACTAGGTAGGTAGGTGATTGATAAGATATGTAGAGGTTAAACGTGCATCCCCCCACAAGTATTTTGGAACATGCGTAGTGAACATAAGAGCTCGGGAAACTTCTAATAAATGCCTATTTTTGCGTCCGACACCCCATTTTGTTGCGGAGTTTCGACACGAGCTTTGGTGAATAATACCTTGCTCCGATAAATATCGCCCAAGAATAGAGTTAAAATACTCCTTTTCATTATCTGTTCGCAACAATCGAATTTGGGTCTGGAATTGGGTTTTTACCATTTTATGGAATTTTGCAAGTTGGCACGTTTCACAATTGAGAGAAGTAAATTCTTTATTGCCAAATAAAGAAGGAAACAATTTTTCCAAATAATTAAAACTGAGATGGCCAAGTCTACGGTGGCATAACATGACATCTTGACCACCAGACACTGATGAAGTAACGTTACTGGACCTAGACTGAAGTCCGCTCTCACTATAATAAGTCTTGAAATAGTTGGTCCGTCATGAACCTTGGCATTGCCAATCATCTTCCCCGATAGTAGTTCCTGAAATTGACACGAAGAAGGCATGAATATAGCAACACAATTACTATCCCTTGTTAATTTAGTAACATATATATAATTGCATTTTAAGGCAGGAAACATAAAATGCAGCTATAAGGGTAAGAGATGGGGATAATCTTATGTTATCAATTCCGGCAACCTGTGTCAAAGTACCATCAGCAAGAACAACAGTGGTAGGAATAGCACAGGGAACATAGGCACAAAAAACACTCAAACAACCTGTCATATGGTCAGATGCCCCTGAATCAATGATCCAAGCGTTCGAATATGAAGATTTGTGTAATGAAATTTTTTACCAGATTGTGCTATTGAACACGATCCAGTAGAAGGTTTGGACTGCTGGTGTGAAATGACCGAGGATTGACTCAGAAATTTGCTGGTTTGTTTGAGTTGCTCGTTGGCAAAGGGATAGAAGCTGGTCCAGAATTTCCTGCTGCCGACTGCAAATGCATCTTCCGTCGAAGGAAAGGGGTCGCGAACCACCACTCTGCCTCGTACATAATCCAGTTCGTGATTTAGGCCCGCTAAAAAATCAAAGACTCTTTCCTTCTCAAGATTTTTCGGTTGTTTGTCGCTGCAAGTAGTGCATGTTACCTCTTCATCAAGGAATAAGTCGAGTTCTTGCCACAAATAAATATTGAGTTACAGTCTTCGATCCTCGCTTCATCTCTTTGAACTTGGATCGATGTTGCCAAGATCGGAATACATACGACGTGCGGCATCCCACACATCCTTAGCCGTCTTAAACCAGAGATAACGACGACTGATTTGAGGCTCCATGGAGTCGATAAGCCATGCGAGAACTAAAGAATTGTCCACCACCCATCTTTGATACGAAGGATCTGTGGATTTTGGAGTGGACAAATCTCCAGTTAGATAAACTAACTTTCCTTGAGCGCAAATCACAATATTAACCGATTGTGTCCATTGGAGAAAATTCTCCCCATTTAGTTTATGGCTTGTAATCTACAGGGAGGAGGAATCAGCACCGAACGCAATTGGAGTTGCGAACTGAGGTACTTCATGTGCGGCCTTGGATTGATCATCTGAAACGGCACTGTCGGAGGTCGAACCAGAGTCTGTTTTGGCCATTTTACACGAAGAAAACCTTCGTCTCTGATACCATGTGAGAGAGTGAAGAATATATTTCTGTCGTATCTTATTCATGGGGTCTATACCCTTTAAATAATGTGCAGGTTACATATCATAATCCCATTATTTTGGGTAACTAAATCAACCTAAACAATTTACAATTCTACCATAGGGAAAATATCTTATCGACCATATTCAAACAAGATCTGATTTTGTCTATTCTAGTACATATCTCAACACCATATGTACTGAATTCTATCTTTTAACAAACGCTAACTCAATCCATGTTCCAAATTTTTGAAGTGATGTTAAGAAGATTGTATGGAGGACTCAACTTTGAAGTTCCTCCGTTGTTACTTTTGGATTTACTGCTCTAACTTTACTGGAATTAGTAGTAATTACCATTGTTATAAGAGTTCAACAATAAAGGCTTTTCCATTTCCTTTGGGAAATATGAGGTCCAATTGGCGGCTAAAATTGTTCTAAGGACTTCAAATATCCGTGAAGCCTAGTCAATTATTTTAGCTCTTGAATTTAACTATCATACAGTTTGTTGTTGCTTTTGTTGGCCTTATTCTGGTTGTCCGCATGACCGATTTAGAGTTTAAATTAATGGCATTCGTGAAAAATGCTGTAATATGTACTGAATGCATCACTAGATTTACTGTGTTTTTGTTTTATTTTTCTCTTCATCCTATTCCAATTGTGCCTTATAGGACATAAAATTGCAGTGGGTCATATGCTGGTTTTTTTTATTCATTGTGCATGCTTTTTGAGTGCTGATGAGTTATACCTTGTGTTACTCTATTATTTCAGACCTTTGACCTGGTGACAATGCAAACTAAGGATATGGACTTTACGTCAGAAGTTGAACTCGATACTAAGTTGGTTACTTCCTTGATCAATACTACATGTTCTAAACTAGAAACTACTTGGTGTTATGGAGTTGTTTTGTGGTTCGAAACCGGATTTACGAAGAGGTTTTGTAGAGAAAAACCAACCGTTTTGTCCACATCTCCTTATGATCCAAGTACACATTGGTCACAGACTATCCTAATTTTTCGTGAACCAATTGCTATGGGGTCCAGTATTGGTAGTGAGAAATTGGCGGCAGTTGGAACAAATGAGTGTCCTGCTGCGAGAATACAATCTCGCATCAGTATTGTCCGTTCTACTCAACATCGAGCCATCGACATTTCCATGGAGCTTACTGGGATTGGGCACGATGGTAGAAGACGTAGTTGGCCAGCTCAAATGTTCAATCTCAGATAATCAGTTCATTTTGGGTGGTGTCCTGCTTCACTTTTCTATGGTGAAAAGGTCTTAATTAACAACCCTGAAGACAGGGAAGAAGGGACCTATAATTTTTGCGGGGCTTTGTTGCTCTGCTAAGATCATGATCCATAAGTATTTTGAAAGATGGAATCTGTTGCTGTCGACGGGATGTAGATGAACAATATTGCCTAATGAACTTATGAAGCCCGGAGTGTGGAAGTAGCGATTTGATGTATTTTTGCAGGAAATCTATGACTGCATTTATCTATCATCATTATTTTTATGATGATCATGTGATGAGTGAACCAAATTTTTGGTAAGTTAAGATTGACGACGTGATTAGAGGCATTTTTCCCAGCAAATATTTTCTCCTTTTTTTTTTGGGTCTGCGAAAAAATAAGAGCGAACATAAAATGCGAGTGCAAATATTTTCTTGAGAAAAAATGCAGAATGCAAAGCCAATCTGAGGAAAGTGCTTTCAATGCTGTATTAATTTCGTAACACGCAATGGATCACCCAAAACATTACATAAAAAAATTAGAAAATAATAAAGAGGAAAAAAGAAGGAGAAAAAGAGTAAAGTGGAAGTGAGAACAACGCTCGTGGTTTTGTGGACTTTTGTGTTTGAGGCATCTTGTTCTCCTCCATCAACGTTAATATTTAAACTAATCAATTACAAGAATTTTCCTTTAAAAAGCTTCACAGTTTTAAATTTTCTTTGTTTATAGTAGATTTGAAACGAAATCTATACTCAAACGACTGATATTGAATCATAAACTTCAAGACCATAAAATCATGTGCTAACTCTGGATGCATATGCTACTGTACGTAGTAAAATTTTTTGAGTTTCGGCATAGTTGGGGATAGTTCTTTTCGGAAAATAAACATAGATGATATGAGATGATGAAAGAAGAATAATTTATGAATAATAATTTCATACGTATTGTTAACATAATGGTTCATAATTTTAATCATTTGTAGAACTTGAGTTAAACATTAGATGAAACAATAATGTTTAATCAATTAACATCACATCCTTCCCATCAGATGACGTCGATCATATAATTTTCTATTTTTTTTCCTGATTATTATTAATGATCTACATGGAATATTGTCCTAGCGTTCTAAATAAAAGCCCATGATTATAATAAGTAATCAAGATGTGTAAAGATGAAGCAATCACATGTGATTAAGTTCATTCTCAAATGATAAAATTGTTGCATGAATCACTTTTTGTTTCCTCTTGCTTTATGTTAGAAAAGGAATTAGATCCATATAAGACCATTTTTTTTTATCTGGGAGCACTAAATATCCTCCTAGAAAAATATCGGAACGTGATGTATGTATATATTCAAAATATTGAAGTAGTATTGTCGTCGTCGGCTATAATTTTTCCCCATTACACAAAAAAAAGGCTTATATTATTTTTCTCCTAAAACTTGAAAATCTCGTGTAATAGAAATCTTTTTAAGCATAGTGATTCCGAACCAAAACCGGTTCACAATTTATGTATTAAGTGAGAAGTGATCAAGTTTAATTCTTATTTATTTAAGACAAGTCAATTAGTCATGTCGGCGTTGTACGGAAAAAAGAAAGAAATAATATGTCCATAGATTAGTTACATGCTATGGCTGCGTTTGGTTGGAGGATAAAATTATTAAATGATTAAGAGATAAATGATAAAGAAAATGATTGAAGTAGAAATATAATATATAATGGTAAAATAATATTATGTTTGGTATGATTGTTAAGAATGAGATAATTTAGAATCTTTTGATGAATTGACTAAATTGCCCTTCCACTATTGCGACAGCGGTGTGGTGGCCGGTCGGATGCGACGGCGGTGGTCGGCGGCTGTCGGCCGTGGGGGTGGTCGACTGGCTGTGGTCAGCAGCGGCGGCGGCGGTGGGCGGTGCGGTGGGCGGCGGCGGTCGGTGGCGGGAAGTGGTGGTGAGTTTGGATATAGAAGAAAGGTAAAATTGGAAAAATAAGATGGATTAAGAGTTGGATAAATAATCATAGGGAGTGAGGAGTGATTATTTTATGCCAGTTAATAAAACCTAATCATTTATAGGAGAGATTGACTTGGTTAAATAAAAATCGTACCAAAAATGGGATTAGGTAGGTTTAAAAAACAAAAACCCACCTAATCAAGGCTACCAGACGCAGCCTATTAGTATTGCTTAGATAAAGGCTACATAATCATGAAACCTAGTCAAACTAAAGGAAAATGACATGTCAATAGAACAAACGACACTTCATTTATGCAACTAATAATTCTTGTGTCTTTTTATCAATAATAATAATAATAATAACGCTTGAGCCTAAAGCAAAGAATTTTTTCACTGCACACTGCCAAATTTCTTCAGAGAAACTTTTCACACTCCTATATATATGTGAGTGCATATTTGATTAATAAATGCTTCCAAATTTTTACTTGATTTTTGAGCAGATTAATTGCATTAACTTTCCTTTCATGGCTTCTCTATTGAAACTCTTGCCTATACTGCATTTGCTCTTCATTCTTGTATGTTGCATGGCACTAAAGCAAGACCCAAAGGCAAGCATAACATTGAAAGTTGGTCTTCTATTTGAAATCATTGGATCTTTTCTTGATCGTTTGAATTCATGCAGCCTTACATTGTATATATGGGGAGTTCTTCGGATGCCGATGGAGGTGATGACTCGTCAAATCTTCAAATGCTATCATCAATAATTCCAAGGTGAGAGTCCTTATCTCCTAAAATTAAGATTGATTCATAACGTAATGAAACTGTTCGAATAAACCTCGAAATTCCATTTCTTTTGTTTGTTGGGCAGTGAAGAGAGTGAAAGAAAGTTTTTATTGAACTCCTACAATCATGCTTTTAGGGGATTCTCTGCTATGTTGACAGAGAATGAAGCATCTGTCTTATCTGGTAAATAAATTTTCTTGATTCTTTACTATAGCCATGGATTACTAACAGTTCAAACGTGGGCTTGTTCTGTTATAGAGGTTTAAGGAATCGAGTTCCACTGTTACTATATGCTTATATTGTTTTAACATTCCGGAGTTAAGGTGAGCTTACGTTTGTAGAAGGTTCATTGTCTAAATGATGCTATGAAAAGCAGGATATGATGAGGTCGTATCCGTGTTTCCTGATCCGGTCGTGGAACTCCATACAACTCGTTCTTGGGATTTTCTCGAAGCTAGAGACTCCAAGTTCAGGTCTAGGATCCCTTTTGATCACAACTCAGCTGATGTGATAATTGGAGTCGTAGACACAGGTCTGGATTTATGAAACAATAATGACTGAATTAATGAAATTTAGTTGAGATTTCATACTAACTTAGCCTTTCCACTTCAAAGTTGATTTGAAATTTGTTCTAATCTTTTGCAACACAGATATCCTCTTTCATATGCACGCTGTCATAAACTGATTAATATATTTCATTAATACTGATTTGTTCAAGGCATATGGCCCGAGTCACCAAGTTTTGACGACAATGGTATCGCTGAAATCCCATCAAAATGGAAAGGAGTTTGCATGGAAGGCTCTGATTTTAATAAGTCCAATTGCAATAGGTATAGATATTCTTTGCAAATTCAGATATATATCCTAATCCTATTATGTAACTGTTGAAATTTATGGTAAACTTGGCGGCAATTGACTCAAACGTCTAAATAACTAGAAAATAAAACTTACAAAAAAGTGTAAAATTTACCCCACATGGATTGTGGGGAATTGTGGACCCTATAAGACCGTGAACATATCGCGAGTTCAAACTGAGCTTGTGAGACGAGCTCAAGCTCGAGGTCTATTTTCTCTGTTTGAGCTTAAGCTCGTAGACTTTCGCCAGTTCTTGTCAAACTAGACTTATTTTCACTGACATAGAAATGAAACTAACTCCTCCTCTTCACATGACATAGGAAGTTGATAGGAGCAAGATACTACACCAACAGAGCTCTCGTAGCCAAACAAAACGAAACGAAACCAACACAGACGAGGGGCACACCTAGGGACCTCGCTGGCCATGGAACTCACACAGCCTCGATTGCAGGTGGGGCACGAGTCGCTAATGCAAGCTACTATGGCCTAGCAAAGGGCACATTGAGAGGTGGCCTACCGTCAGCCAGAATAGCAAGCTACAAGGCCTGCACAATTGATGGGTGTGCGGGCTCAATTATACTAAAAGCTATAGACGATGCACTTAAAGATGGAGTGGATATCATCTCGATATCTATTGGTGTCTCCTCAATTTTCCAATCTGATTTTCTCAATGACCCTATTGCCATTGGAGCCTTTCATGCCGAGCAACTGGGAATCATGGTCGTTTGCTCGGCTGGGAATGATGGCCCTGATAGTTACACTGTCGTTAACTCGGCTCCATGGATATTTACAGTCGCAGCATCTACTATTGATCGGGTGTTTGAGTCGAGGATACTACTAGGAAACAACAAATCGTTCGAGGTACAAAGGATTAATATAATTGTTCTGTCTTGATGCATATTTCTTTGATGAATTGAGTTTATTTTTGTGGTCATTAATTGTGTTTGTTATGTGGAACTAGGGGGCTGCAATCAATTTTTCTCCTCTAAGTGCGGGTAAACAATATCCTCTTGCATTTGGAGGCGATGTTGCTTCAAGTTTTACTCCGGTATCTGATGCAAGGTGGTCATTTTCTTCCTCTTCACCACATTTTTTATTACAAGTTCAAACGTATATCATTGTAAAATTAATTAATATATAATGTTGGACCACTCATCAATCTGAGCTTTTGGTACTAATGACTTATTACATTGCACCAGAATAGGAGGCTCTGTATTTGGAATCATCAGACAGTCTTTTTTAGGAGTTTGAATGTACTTGTTTTTATACCTATTTCTACATCAATGTCACGATACACAACCCAGATGCGAAACATTTGGATGTTTCTTTAAGGTTGTCTTGGTCCCCGGTCTTTGGCCGATGCGTAATGTCATGTACTATAATCTAAAAATTGTCACAACACTTTCATCAGCTCTGAGAGATTGATAGTTTATAAAATAATACCAAAGAATGAAAGCTTTTGTCCTCAAATTTGTGTTTATATATATTTCTTTGAAGATATAATTGGCCGTTTCATATTAAAATGCAGAAATTGCATGCCCGGATCAATAGACTACAAGAAAGCTGCTGGAAAAATAGTAGTGTGTGTGAATGATGATCCAATGGTTTCAAGGAGGATAAAGAAATTAGTAGTGGAAGATGCCAAAGCAAAAGGGATGATCTTAATAGATTCTGACCGTGAAGATTCACCGCTGGATTCAGGGACCTATCCATTTGCACAAGTTGGACAAAGTAAAGGATCCCACCTCCTCCATTACGTCAACTCAACAAAGTAAGACAGTCGTCTTAAAATTTTAGAACACAGAATTATAGTTGTTAGTCGAACCGGCAGCACGAAGTTCAAAGTATTTATTGACATTTTGAGTTTGACACAGGAATCCAACAGCAACTATTCTTGCATCAGAAGAGATTAGAAACTTTAAGCCAGCACCTGTCGTTGCAACTTTCTCTTCAAGAGGCCCTGGGATCCTCACCGAGAACATTCTCAAGGTAAATCGATAACCGAGATTCAGCTTATAGTCTTTGTCTAATATATATTTCTACTCAAAGTCCGTCATTTTCGTCATCCGAGACTAAAACAAAATGTCATGACATGCAGCCTGATATTATGGCTCCTGGGGTGGCCATTTTGGCAGCAACAGTACCCAGGATAGACTCATCCTATGGTGCACCTGGAAATAAGTCTTCACTCTTTGGCATTAGATCTGGGACTTCAATGGCTTGCCCACATGTTGCTGGTGCCATGGCATTCATCAAGTCTATTCATCCTCAATGGACTTCATCTGTCATTAAATCCGCATTGATGACGACTGGTAACAAATCGTTGTTATCAGCACTATATAAAAGCAAACATCGTCTTTATTTGGATCTATATTCCATTTCATGTCAACTACGGTTAAAAAAATTTGAGTCACTCGCGAGTTTTGACTAGATATACAACTACACGCGTGACATATTCGTATCCTAATCTTTCTTCTCTATTGTTTTTGCAGCATCCATACTTAACAACATTGGAAAACCTTTGACAAATAGCACCTCGGATTATCCATTAAATCCCCATGAGACTGGAGTGGGAGAAATTTTCCCAACAAAGGCTCTTGACCCTGGCCTAGCATTTGAAACCAACACAAATGATCATCTAAATTTTCTTTGCTACAATGGGTACAAGAACCAAGCAATAAAATCAATGTCCCACAAAAATTTTAGCTGCCCAAAGAAGTCTAATCAGGACTTCATTTCCAACATCAACTACCCCACCATTTCCATTGACAGATTAAATAGAGCCGAAGGACCAAGAAGGATTAAAAGATTTGCAACCAATTTAGGGTCACCAAATGCGACATATTTTTCCTCAGTAAATGCTCCTCGTGGGCTACAAGTTAAGGTTCATCCACGGAAACTTGTGTTCACTCAAGGTATGAAAAGGGCCTCTTTCAAAGTGTTCTTCGATGGTAAAGAAGCATCCAAAGGCTACAATTATGGGGATATAAGATGGTTTGATGCCACACATATAGTTCGTGTTGTTTTTGCAGTCAATGTTGAATGATTTGTGGTGTCCCTTTTTCTTTCTNCCGTCTCACAAAATACGACCCGTGAGACGGTCTCACACAAGTTTTTGCCTATAAAAAATCTCAAATATTTGATTTAATTATAATTTTTTACATCTAAAATAATATATAAATAAATTGAAAAGTTATTTATCCTATATATAATACCTAGTTGAGAACATTATGGAAAATTTTGATGAGAGATACTTAGGATTATTAATGTCTACATAAAATCAAATCTACATATCAATATAATATTAAGGCAATTTTGGGGAAAAAAAATTGGTGTCTCTCAGTCTCTCTAATGAGCTCAACTATTACCTACAGTATAGATTAACAATATTATAAGATTCAATAATCACAAGATTATCCTTGGAAGCTTTGATAATTTTCATGTTACCCTTGACCAACTTTGATAATTGTCAAACTACCCCTGTTCAATAACACAAATAGCCAATACTACCCACCTTATTCTAGAAATTAATTATAAAATTACTCATGTTCCACAAATTAATTACAAAAACTGAGAAACCAAAATTAGAAATTCAAAAAAAATTATACAAGCTTACAACGAGTGCAGAACATTGCTAATTCTTATTGTCACAAAGATTTTCATGGCTAAAATTATATGTAGAAAAGACCTCTAAAGTAAATATAGCTATTTTAAAACTTTTTTGCGAATTGTTTTTTCAGTCCTTTTCAACTTTTTTTGTTTGTTTGACGAAAGTATTATAAAATAAAGAAGCTTACTCTGCAGCAAATTAATTCAGTTCCAGTTAAAACATTTTGAATGCAGAAAAAAAAACTCATTTTTGAAGCATTTTCGCAACCTGATTCATTTCATCACCTTGAGAATAATATTTTTTTTGCCGGAATTTATACGCGGACTTTGTCGTCTTCATGTTTCTCAACTTTATGATTTGATTTTTTTTAAAAAAATATATGTACTCAAAGATAATATATATCTTTGACAGTGAAATTTGTTGGTATCACGTACGACAATTTGAGATAATAAATATAAAAATAAAAAATAAATTTGACACCGAGATTTATGTGGAAAACTCAAATTATCAGAGTAAAAACCATTGACAAGGTGAAATGAAAACGAGTATACAAATGTGTTTTCTCGTCTGCTTCTTTTTTTCAACAAAGCTTGCAAAACGTGTTCTTTGCGTGTTCTTTAAAAATGTTTCCCAACATTAGCTGTCTGGGGTACAAAACTTTGGGGGCATTATTCATGATGATCCTGCGACATCAACGTAAATTATCTGAATTAATTGAAATTTATTATGAGAGTGGACATGAAAAAAGTTCAATTAACAGATAACATGTCTCTGGTCATACTCAACTTATTAATGATTATTTTTCTAATGAGTTGGCGTACACACCGATGACATGTTCCGATGGCTATTTTGATTGAGACATATTTGTGGATGTGTGAACAATTGCTCTTGAATGTTTGTCCAACGTTTGCCGACGTGTAATGCAAATATATGGGGTGTGTACTTGAGAAAACCTAATGCAACTCACATCAATCTTTTGCTTCAAAAGTATTAGAAAAGACACGGTTTTCATGGCATGTTATAAAGCCTTAATTGCATGAATCGAGGCAATCATGGCAACCCAGTAATTGTGCTTGAGGTGATCACGTCTGTCGACTTATGGATATGACATGACTTTTCTGGAGTCGTTAGATTTTGTAATCACATCAATGTACTTAATGAATCGACTCACCAGAGGTTAATTTCATTGTGAACGGTATACAATATATAGAAGGATACTGCCTAACATATGGTATATATCCGAAAATTGACACTTTTGTGAAGAGTTTCTCTCACCCATAGGATCCCAAAAGAATGAAATTTAAAGAAAGGTAAGAAGTTGTAAGAAAAGATGTCGAGTGGACATTTGTTGTTCTCCAAGCTTGTTGGGTAATTATAAGCGGTCTAAGGCGACATTGGTTCATGGATAAATGCAGAGAATCGTACATACTTGTATTATACTATTGTTGACAATGATGGTAATGCAATATCGATTTGAGATCATGACAAACGAGACACTTTCATAGAGAATCAGTGTTCAACCCGAGAATTATGTGAATATCTTTGAAGAAATTCCTACGTGATAGTCAGATACATCATTAGCTTTGTCACGAGTTGTTGAACACATTGGAGAAACATGTCGTCATAATCAATGAATGAGTAATTTATAAATTATGAAACATTTAGTTATTCTAATTTGTAATTGGTCAAACTTTCGCTATATTGTATCATTTCAAATTTTAAATAAAATTTTAATGCTAAATTAATTATGCTAGATAATTGTCAAAACTTTGAATAAATTCAATATTAAAAAAAATATCAATGAAATGATTATAAATGGAAATAATTAAAATAAAGAAAAAATAAAAAGAATAAATCATTTTATTTAAATAATAAATAAATAAATATTAATAAAGTGACGTAGAAATCTATAAATATTTAATTGGTGAGATATTTGATCGTGAAATGTTTGATATTTGAAGAATACCAAATTTGAGTGAAAATGAATATTTGATTGAAAATGTTTATTAATAACAAACTGAAGAACACAAAAATTCATATGACATGATTATATATGTCAATTTTATAATACATATATTCTATTTTAATCGTCTATAAATATTATTTTCACGATAAATATAAACATGATTCAGAGACCAAAACTGATTTTATTATAACCTAAAATTTTAACAACAAAGTTTGAGGATATTTATAGTCCTTACCCTATAATCCTCCATTTCTAAAAGCTTCGAATGAACATACTTACCACTGACGCTTGAAGGTCGTGGATCCATCGGGAAATTTTCATTCATGGAGTTTGTAATTCTCTCTCTCTCTCTCTGTCTCTCAATCTCTTTCGCGTTCTTGCGCAATTTTCTTTCCTCTGTGGGCGCGTATTTAGTTCGATTTTGGAAATAATTTTTACTGCAGACATGCTTGAATAAAGGCAAAGGCTACTACTTCCCAGCGTGCCACGTCTTGGACATTTGCGGTTTCCGGGTTTTATTTGATTGTCCTATTGATTTCTCGTCTCTAGCGATCTTTTCTCCTCTGCCTTTGGATTCGGCTTCGACGATTAAAGATGAAAAATTTATCTGTTCTTGTGTAAGTTATGCGGATATGGAGTCGAATGAAACCGAGACTCCAAGAACCGTCAAACCGCTTGACGCAAACAGCTTAATTCAAGCCGAGCCGTATTATAAATTTGTGAAGGACTTGCTTTTGTGGGACATATCTTTTGTTGATGTTGTGCTAATATCTAGTCCAATGGGTATGATGGGGTTGCCGTTTCTTACTCGGAATCGACAATTTTCAGCTAAGGTATTCGAGATTCCGTTTCCCGTTGGTCATTTCATAGTTATTGACGGTCGAAGGTTTGCAGTGTTGCTCACATCACGTATTATTTGATGTATGCTTATAAGTTGCTGATAAAAGTTAACATTAATATCCGATAGTTTAAAACTACAAGCAAAAATGAATAATCGTTGCGTGGCATATCACCTCACTAAACTGGCTACATTTAAGCGTGCGATCAGACTTTTAAGGCACGCACTTCATGACCAGTAAACCTGCTTCATGAAAAGGCTGCTAATCAGATTATGAGTGGGAGCAATTGCTGAGACTCTTTGCTGCTTAGAGATCCATGTGCATACCTTATGGTATGACTGTGGTCTAATCTATCATTCACCCTTCCTTGTTGATGCTGTAGTTTTGGTTTATTTTGTTTCTGAATTGGTTTAGGTGTATGTTACTGAGGCCACAGCTAGAATTGGACAACTTATGATGGAGGATTTAGTTACGATGCACAAGGAATTTAGGCAATTTTATGGACCTGAGAATTCTGGTGCACCTCAGTGGATGAAATGGGAAGAACTTGAATTTCTTCCTTTGGAATTGAAGGATGTTGCATTAGGTCCAGATGGGACAGAATTCGGTGGTTGGATGCCATTGTACAGGTAAAATTTGTGCTTATTTGTTAATGACGATGATTGGAGGAGGAATACATTGATTTTTTTATTTTATCCTGAAAGTAAGATGGAGAAAAAATTAATATTATTTCCATGAGATGTTTGACAGGATGAATATTGGAAGAACAAATTAAAAAGTGGGATGGGTGTTTTTTGTGATTGTAAAGGGCCTCCAAAAATAATAAAAGTAATTTTTAGGGTCCTATCGCAGTATCTCTCGAGTTTCATCCACGAAACCAAGAGCTCGTTGAATAGGTAATGCTACCAAACCAAGAAAGAAAGTGAACATATTAGAGAAAAGTTTGGGTTAAAGTGTTGAAATTAAGATAAGGGTTGGATATAAGATGGTATGAGCACATTGGATGTCAGTCCCAAGAAAATCAAGCTTGGAAGTTGTTGGATATAAAATGGCACGTATTTAGTAAATTTCTTTATATAAAGTGAGAAAATTTTGTCCAATTTGTACTTCAGATGAAACAAAATGGGAATTTTTGTTTCCAAAGACTTTGAACGTTATAAAAACGCTTAATGGATAATGGTACTGTTGAAATAACTGTTCTGAAGATGTAATGTGAATACTTCTCAGTGCAGCTGATGTAAAGGATTGCATGCTGAAGATTGAGACTCTTAAATACGCTGAAGAAGTTTGTTACAATGGCACATTGATTATAAAAGCCTTTAGTTCTGGTCTGGAAATAGGCTCATGTAATTGGAGTATCAGTGGCCCAAAGGGCAGCATTGCCTATATTTCAAGTTCTGTTGTCTCGTCAGCAACAGCAATGAGTTTTAATTACAAGGCTCTTCAAAGACATGATGTAACTCTGTTTTCAGATTTTTGTTGTTGCAATGATACAGAGAAACTTGAAGATGATAACAGTTGTTCTGGCCATAGTGGCAATGCTTTCTCAAACTCAAGGTGCTCTACCTTTCAATTGCAGTAGAATATTTTTCTTGAAGGGCTTATACTATGTTTAATGATTATCAATCTTCCACACATTAGTAACTGAAAGAAAATTTGGAGTTATATCTTTCTCATTTGATTCTTTCACTTATTGGGCTTTGTAACCATTTTAGTAGGGATGATGTCAGTCCGGAAGCGAGCGACACGTTTCTTAGTGTCAGTGAACGCTCGGAGGAGATGGAGAGGTTAGATTTTATATGTGCATGTTCCATGGACTCTGTAAATGCTGGAGGTTCAGTTCTTATTCCCATTGGTCGACTAGGACTCATTCTGCAGCTGTTGGAGCGATTTGCCCTTGGTTTAGAATCTGAAAATATGAAGGTACTTTCACCTTGACAGGAAAACCATTACAGTAATTTTGTGTTTTGTTAGACATGATGAGGTACATGGTCGGTTATGCTTTGGAGTTAAAATGTGAGCCACCAACTTGAGTTGATAGTATCAGTACCAAATGATAAAGTATTAAAAGTTTCTTAAATTGTTTGTCTGTGCATTGTTGGTACTTGAAATGTATTACCAGATTTTCTTTTAGGTTATTCTCGGATGCGAGACTTGCAAAATGACTAGGTCTATGCTGATGGATATCTGTTTACTTTGATACAAGCATAAAGTGCTGTTTAAAGTATAGATGAATATGGTGTGTATTGTACATGAAAAATGCTTTATTCTTGTCCTGGACACATTTTCTCTCACAGTTTTTAACTATCGTTTGGTTTTGTAGGTTCCTATATTTTTTGTTTCTTCCGTTGCCGAAGAGCTTATTGCATTTACAAATATCATTCCGGAATGGTTATGCCAGCAGCGACTGGACCGGGTGTGCATAATTAAAACTAATATCATGGGCAATTTCAAACTTCAATGCACTTACGAGCAAGATGATACAATTTTTTTCCCTATTAATTGATTTTGCAGTTGTACTCTGGCCAATCATTATTCTCTCATGTGGAGATGTTAACAGAAGGAAGACTCCATTTGTTTTCTGCCATCTATTCACCCAAATTAATGTAACTAGTTGCCTTTTTTAATAGCAGTGATATAAATGTGTTTTTCCAAATTTTATTTATTTGTTTACTTATTTAGTATTTTTGTGGAATTATTTCGGGTAGGTGGGTCGTAGGTGGACAGGTCTGGGTAGGGGAGGAACTTGGCAGCTAATGGATGCTTGTTAAGTCTCATATATTGTCTTGAATTGGGCACTTTGATGAGATACAATTGGGCTGGAACTTCATATTTTAACACTATGTTTTCTTGTTGCATTGGGCTATTGTGGTGCTACATGGTATTGCACACGTGTAATTCTTATATTGTATTGTTTCAGAACCAGATATGTTTCTCCCCTAGATTTACACTTTAGATAGTCATGATTAAAAAAAAAGAAAGAAAATTTTTCTATTTGCATTGTAAGACCCAACTAATGCCTTGTATACAGATTGGCTTGGCAGGAACCTTGCATAGTCTTTTGTCCTCACTGGAATCTGCGGCTTGGACCTGCTATTCATTTGATTCGACGGTGGTTTAATGATAAAAATTCACTACTTGTTATGGAGGTGCCTGCAATGATTATGTGTTTCTTAGCATTATTTTTTATCTTCCATGCGCCATTAGATATTCCTTTTTAACTATAAGTTGGGAGTTTGTGTCATTCTTGCTTTATTTATTCTACTTTCCCATGTGTAATTCGCAGGAAGGTTTCGATGCGAATTTGGTTCTATTGCCTTTCAAGCCAATGGAAATGAAAGTTCTCCAATGTTCCTTCTCTTCCGGATTGCCGTAAGTTGTATTCTGTTCATTTTGTTCAATAGCCGGAAAATGACAACATATTATTACTGCTTCGAGCTGTCTTTTATCTCGTTAACCAGACCCACAATTTTTATCCTATTTTCAGGCTGCACAAATCGTTGCGTTTGCTAAAGACTTTACGACCTAAACATGTACTGGTAATACCGTCTCATTCGTATATCCTCTCTTTTTTTTTGTGACAAATAAATAAATACCTTTGATTCCTTGATATCTGAGAACATCATTTTTCCCTCTAAACACAACAGTTTCCTGAGATGTTTAAGCAACATGCCTCGCCATCGGAACCTTTGTTTTCATTCCAATATTACTTTGAAAACGAAACGCTTCAAATACCGAACATGAAGGAAGACTCGGAATTGGACATTTCAATAGAGTTGGCCTCGAGGCTCCATTATACGACTCTCGAGAAGCAGGACGTGAATTTTTCAAGGTTGAAAGGAGAACTCGTAGTAGAGCAAGGGAGACACCGGTTATACCTTGCAAACGAGGACGTATCCTCTCTAAATAGCCCAGTGGTGCAGTGTTTTGGTAGAGTTGACTTGGATGCTCTTCTCATAGCATTGGAGAAGATAGGAGTGAACGTGACAGTTGGAAACGCAGCGGTTGATGGTGATTCAGATGGTCCTCGTGTCGTGCATGTCTCTGAGCCGGGCGAAGCTAGGATAGAAGTTACTGAAGCACAAACATTGATTAGCTCAGGAAATGAAAATTTAGCCTCTCTTATTTCTAAGGCTGTGTGCTCTATCTTGGACTGCCTTTGATCATATTGCCAAAATATTACATTTTGGTAAGATCATGCACGTCTAATTTTCTCTTTTTCCTCCATTTTGGATATTTGATATTATGTTTTCTATAATACAATTTAAAGTTTATAATGTCTCTCACCCACCCCTACATCTTGTAGTCGATCTGTATCAAATGCTGCACCTGAACAATTTGTTTGATGTCATAAACAATTTATATTTATTGAAAAATAATTTTGTTTAGAAGATAATCAAAACTCAAGAATGATATCTTACAAATTTACATTTGATTACACCAAAAAAGTCGAAGCATTCTTCCCTCAATTAGAAATGAAAACTTATTAAATGAATATTTGGTTTTATACCTCAATCTAGAAATAACCATTGCAATTATAAGTTAAGTTTGTGAATAAAAAATTAAGAAATATTCTCACAAAAATCAAAATAAATGTTTATTTTTATAGAGTACCAGATAAACACTCGATATGTTACATTGGATGTCACTCTGTGGTATTTACAAATAATATTGTCGTGAGTGCCATTGAATCTTTTCTTGTCTTATTAATTTAAAAAAAAAACATAAATAATTATAAAATAATCTCACATTATATACTATTATTTATTTAGTTGATCTAAGAATAACAAACAAGTTGGGCTCACTGAGGCTAGGACGAAACCAGAAACTTTTATAAAGAAATTGTAAAAAGGGATATTTTTAAAAATATTTGACTGGAACAACGACCCCAATCAACTATTTTTTTTAAAAAGATGACCTGTAAATAATTATTTTTCAGCAAAATGATACGAGGAGAAAAAAAAATTGGAATTGAGACAAGATGTTTTGGTCGTAAATCAGATTAAAATATGGCCTACGAAAGTGATAGCCAAGTAAGCCCAGGCCACAAGCCTCTGGGAACCAACGACTTCCTAATTTCTATATATGATTAACTTATTGCTAATGGCAAAAGGGAAACCAAAACATAAAATTCTCATTATACCCTTGTGTTGAGTTTTTCTCTCTCAACGGACGCGTAAATTGTATTTGACTTTTGTGACTACATAGTCCGCAAAAACTATATAATCTATAAAATCGATAAAAATCTAGAATCAATAAAATTTATATAGTTGAATGATATTCAATGTAAATTTTTGTAAAAAATTACTTAAAATAAATTATTTATTAATATTAAAAATTATTCTTACGTATTTTAAAAAATATTAATTAATTAAATAAACATATTGAATAGACTTTAATAATTGAAATTTAATTACAATAAATTTAGTAACATGATTATTGAATCATGTCAAAATATACAATTTAGTGTGTATTTTCTACAAATGTTTCTGGCATAGAATTGCTTCCCCTCAAATAAAATGGTATTTATCTATGTTTTGTCTGATTAAATTGATTCGTGAGATGATTTCATAATAATTTTTGTGGAAAAGAAATGTATGAAGGGTATATATTTATTAATGCTTAAGAGGGGCTTTTCTGTAATTTAAAGATGCCGAATCATCGGGGGACCAATAATAGTGCTGCAATAGATCTAACCTTTAATAACCACAAATTTGATACGGCCCACTCACAATGTGAGGCCCTAAAAACTTTGTCGCTTACACGGATTTGGGCCCACCAATTGTACATTCATACATATTAGAAATATATCATCATTAAAATATATGCATTGTTAATATCTATATGGCAATTTTTTTTTTTTTTTTGCATTAATCAATTCTAATATTATATTATTATTAAAGGTTGTGTTTGGATTGATGGATTCAAATGTTTTTTTTATTGCTCAGAGAAATAAGAACATAAATTTCAGATACACTCATCATATGTTTATATATAATTTCACGTTAACGGCGATGAATTTCAATTTCATCAAATAATAGTATTATTTGAAATGCATTCTAATTTGTCTTACTAATGTGTAGATAAGTAATGTGTGAATTTAAGGTTAAACTAGAATCGAAATATATGAATTTCAAAATCATCTTCCCAAACACTACCTAAATGTCTAAAAAACAAAAGAATGGTGACTTTGTAATTAATGAGAAATCAATAACTTTAAAATGACTTTTAAATTCATATATATATATATTAAAATTTATTGGGAAAATCAAAATATTTATTTTGAATATGTTTTAAAAGTAAGTATTTTGTGAGACGTTTTCACATATTTTTATCTGTGACACTAGTTAACTCGATCTATAATTATCATGAAAAATAATATTTTTGAATTAGGTAAGAGATTCTTCTCATAAATTTGAGTATTATGAGAATTTTTGTGATGTTTCGATATATTTGTATTTATTGAATTTTGAAATCTATCCATAATAGTTTATATTATATTATTCTAAATGAAAGAATAAAACAGACTAATCTGAAATTTATATTAAAAAGTTTTTTTTTTAATTCCCAATTCTTAACATCTAAATACAGCTTAAAATGTAAAAAAAAATAATAATAATAAAACTTGGAAATTTTATTAGAGTATTTTCTGAAGCTAACTTTTTTTCATTTTGAGCCAAGTGCCATGTCTGCGCCTAAAATTTAACAAAAGTTCATGTCATGCGCAAGAATAAATAAAAATCCATTCTTTGAATTTCAACATTTTTGTTGATTAATGTTCTGGCTTGGCGGTGTGTGATCGGAGGAAATTTGGCGATGTTTGGACTATATTTGAAGCTTCATTCACTGAGGTTGCGAGTTTTTCGATTCAAAGAAGCTTATTTTTCCTGGTTTTATGGCTATGTTTGATTGGAACGACGTAGAGGTACGTGGTTACTTATTATTCTTAATTTGTCATAAGTTGAAATTCAAATACTTTCTGGATTTTTATTGCTGGTTAATGGCTTCTAAGTTCTAAGATTGAAAGAACTGGTATTCTATGATTTTCGATCGTGGACTGTGCTTTTTGGAAACTAACAATCGTGCAATCTTTGATTATATTTGGAGTAGAGGAAGTTAAAATTTCACGGTGATTTGCTTGAAGGTCACCCAACTCTTCTTTAGCTTTTTGGGTTTCAGTTTCGCCAACTCCTGAAGTCATTATTGTGGTTCTGTTTGGAATTTGAGTTGAAAGGGATTTTGTTGTTGTGATTTTGTTGTTTTCTTTTATCGTATAGGAATTTGGTGAATGATTTAAATCTTTCACAACAGTTTTAAATCTTTGTTTTGGTAAATACATAAAATTTAAAGTCTTGGGCTATAGTTGTGAGTGACTTATATTGAAATCTAAAACAATATGATAGTCAGACATTCATGCACAGAGGTCACCTCGTCTTTATTTAAGCATTGACGGAGCATGATAATGACTTCGTAGAGAGTATGAACAGAAAATTATTGGTTTTTGATGCAGTTATTTGGAGAAGTGATGGGGAACATATGTTAGGCAGTTCATGAGATTTTTCTTAAAGGTAGAACTGCCAGCAGAAAATAGACTGAACCAGAAACCACTGGGGAAAAAGATGTGAAGTTGGACCTATTGTGACAAGCTGATAACCATGATAGGCTTGATTGTTCTAACGAAAGTAGTCGTCATCCAAATTCTTATTTAATAAGAAAACGATAAAACAAAGAATTACTTTGTTTTTTTAAAAGAACAAAGAACTACTAGTAATACAGGACTTGTGCATGTCCCAAGTGAAGTAAATGTTCTGTGGATTGATGTTGTTAGATGCCTGTATCCCCTGAACCCTTTTACCCAGGGATATTCTCCATTTCAGAAAAACTAGATCCCACAGGGAATTTCTTTGTACCAAACCCGCTTTTGTTGTTGATGGTAGTCCAACTATATCTCTTCTTCATTTCTATCAATCTCACAGAAATCTTATAATTTGATCACATTCAAATCTACAAGTATGGGATTTTCCTTAACTTTTTGTTGTTAGAGCTGTTGTGATATCACAATCACAGGGCGGGTGATGTATGTAATTTGAAATTTTACTTGATAGGTTCAATATCATCTAACGCCCATTTATTGTTGCTTTGCAAAAGTAATTAACCCAAATTTTTATATAACTCAAATTGTTATATATGTTAATTAATCTTTGAAGTTCTTGCAATCTTCCTTCACCAACTAATGTTGAATAGGGGGTATCTAAATCACTCATCCTTTGTGCCATGATATCATTGTCATAGTGTGGATCAATCGGCTATTTTTTTGAGTTGGCACCTACCGTTGTAAGATATGACTCTAATGCATGCCACTTTTTGTTCTGGAAGTTAAAGAGATGACTCACATGACACTTTGTCCAGCATGGCTGACACCGGAAAATAGAGGAGAAGTAGGAGGTAGCACAAGGCAAGACTCAACACTCACCACTGGCAGTGGAAGCATGGTGGTCTTCGGAATTCCATGAAGCCTTACTAATTCCTTAGAAATAAAGATCAGCTACATGTATCCAAGGTCTTGGTGCAAGAAACAAAATGTGCCATTTTAGAGAATCGATCGACAACCACCATGACTGAATCTTTGTTCCTTTGAGTGCGAGGCAATCCAACCACAAAGTCCATACTTACATCTTCCCATGGGGCATGAACCCGTTTGTACTAGTAATGGAATGTATAAACCGGTGTTTTGGCCATGACTTTTGGCAATGTGACAAGTTCTACACCTTTCAACACATTTCTTGACATCTCGGTCTATTCGTGCCCAATAAGAATTTTCTTGAATAAGTTCAAGAGTCTTATCTCTACCAAAATATTCAGCAAGATCTCCACTGTGAGCTTCATTGATGATTGCTTGCCTTAGAGAACAATCGGGAACACATAAAAGCTTGTCTTTGAAGAAAAAGTCATCGTGAATCAAGAAGAGCTTGAATGGAACCTTCAAGCATTCATCCCAAATCTTACCAAAATATGGATCATTCTTGTGGAGATCTTTTTGCTTGAGATTGTGATATTTGAAAAAACATCTTGACAATAATTATCCGGAAAAAATTTATTGCGTAATTCCTTTTTCATTTTTTCCCACGTTTTAATCTTTTGCTTGCCATCACGAGCACATTGCTTCTTTAGGTGCTCCCACCAAATGGATGCATATTTCTTCAACTTGATAGCAACAAACTTCACTTTACGATTCTCATAATTTTTTTGAATTCAAACACTCTTTCAACGGAGTTGAGCCAATCTATGAATCCATTAGGATCATTTCTTCCATCAAAATCTGGAATGTCAACTTTAAAGTCAAAGTCAAAAGATTTCTCGCGAACATTGTTCCTTTCGATATCTATGACCCCGAGATGCATTATCACTTGAATCTTCATTTCCATCACCGTGAAATGGATTAAAACCCATTTCATTATCTGCAGAATCAGCCAACGACGACCCTCAACATCATGTTCCAAAGTTCACCAAGTGCAAGACGTTGCTTGAGTTGTTGCACTTGTCTTCTTAAGTCATCCAACTTGATATCACGAAGGTCCCTTTGATGAGCTGCAGGATCATCAATATTTGGCATATGTCTTCTACGACCAGCCATTGAAAACCAAAGCTCTGGTACCAACTTGACACCGGAAAATGCAGGAGAAGTAGGAGGTAGCACAAGGCAAGACTCAACACTCACCACTCTAGGGAATCCACCAAAGAGTTTATAGCAATAACAAAAAGATAAATCTTCTAACAAGCTTAAGAACTCAAAAATATGTTTTATAATCTGAAATATATTCTGCCTCCCACAAAAGATGGCCTTTATAGGCAAGACTTGGAACCACTCTCCGAGATGAGTCAAAAGCATTAAATGACATTTGATGTTTCCTAAGGCCTTGAGAATGAAAAGTGAGTCTAACAACGGAAAAGCTGATGCAAAGTTATTGAAGACTTATCAGCTTTCAAGTACCAAGAATAAAATCACCAAGAGTACCAAAAGTTGGTTGAACATTCCAAATTCCCGAGTAGCAGCACCATCCTGGCAGACTTCAGTAAAATTGCCATAACTTTCTGCACCGTTTTTTAAATTGAAAACTGGACATCTGTGGCTTTCCAATGATAAATGGCTTGCTCTGTAACTCGTTCCCAATAGATACAGTTTAATCCTTGAAGTTGTCACAAAAATCTGTGTCAATGGCCATGCCTCCCCTAGTGTTCTAGTTATGGAACTGCTCTGATATAATTCAATTGGTTGGAAACATTCAATCGAGACTGCATATAATCAGCTCCATACCAACATACTTGTAACTGTTTTGGTGAAATCATTGTAAATTCTTTCAAATATGTCCACAAACCAATGTTAAGGAGGGGTATTATTATAGATACCTCGTGGGACAAAGTGTTACTCACATGAAAGTCATCCATGATCATGTTTTGGGGCATTGATTTTTGGGTGGACTTTGAAAGAATTTATAAAATTGTAAAAGATATTTCTTGAACAAATTGAGTTAGTCATTTGAATAATGATGATGTATGCGAAGAAGTTTAGGTATCAATAATGTAAGTTCTCAAAGTTAAGAAGGTCATGGAAGCTTATGGGTGTCCGATACAAAATACAAAGCTAAGGCACATGGAACACGTAAAAAATATGAGATTGATTACATGGATACTTATACGCATTTCCGAATTTGAATTCCATCGAAATTTTATCATCATAAGGCTGAAACTCCTTCAATTGGATGTGAGAGAGGAATTGTAATTCAAAAATTGTATTCTTGAATTGATGCCATATTATTTAGATAAGAAATTTCAACATAGGTAGTTTTGCCTCATGTTGCCTTCAAAATCCATACAACAACAACAAAAACAAGCATTTATCCTACTAAGTGGGGATAGACTATATGGATCCTGCTACAATATTGTGTTCTATCAGCTACATTATCCTCATATATTGCTAACCATTTTTTTTTAAAATTTTCGTCTTCTTTGCTTAATGTGTATATTTGTCATGGTCTCTTATATCACCTAAATAATTTAGGCATTTATTGGTCGCCAAAGTACATATCAGCACCATTTAAATGTGAATCTTGAAGTTTTTCCGTCGCACTCCCAAATTTATCTCTAATTTGTGGTAAATCGTCATGCTGTGTGATCTGGATGTTAGCATGATGTATCGTGTTTTGTGTTCTAGATCTCATGCTTGTATTCTAGAGAGTAATTCGTCACATTGTGTGATCTGGACGGGATCTAGTGGATCCTTCCTTGGTTGTTCAATCTTCCATAAACAAACTCTGTCTTTTTACTTTCTACATTTACTTTGCTATGCTTGTATGCTGATTATGTATGCATGAGTGCTTATAATATAATATATTCCGCAAACTTAAGTATTATAATAAAGCCTAAACTTTATATCAAATAAGATTCGAAGCTTAATGTCATGGACCCAAACAATTCAATCTAGCACATAACGCAAACAGGTCAAGATGCAAAGCCCAATGACATAACTTACCAATGACTCAGCCATGTAAAATTCAAGAATAAACATTAGAGAATTCTACAAGGATTGATAGGATCTTTATTTATTTTTCATTTTAGCCATACATGACATAATTTCAGAATTTAATAATGCATGAAATCACGCCTTTCATAAATAAGTGATGACTCTTCTTTTGTATTTTAATTGCTCAAGTGGTGAATAAAAGGACATCTTGAATTCCAATAATTACTTTACTAAAAGAGATCGAGGGGTTCTCTCAAGGACCGAGCCTCCAAAGTCTATTATAAAGATAATGAAAAAAGGAAAAAAAAACGCAAACCAATATCGGAACTCAAAGATCGATCTATCAATCGTCCTATAACTAGATCCCTCTACCAAGCACCATAACACTTAACAGCCTAGAATCAACTTATGGTTTAAAAGTTTTAAAGATGTTTAAAATAATTCAGTAAGTTTATTCAACCCTTTTTAGACCTTATTTAATGTTTATTTAACATTCATCGAACTACCTCTGCTCGGACTTTCCAAGTGGTTACCATTTTTCGAGTGGAGAAATCCGTTGTTACGGTTGTACACCGCTAGTCATTATGACCTGAGATAATGATATGCTTTGACTCGTTTACTGACTCCATGAGGGTCATCAAGTGGCGAGATTTTGTGTAGTTACGATACATATAGGAGCCGATGCATCGTAGTCGGTGATTTACCGCTCGTCTACGGATGTGAATATCTTATGTGATCTATTGAGATCACAGTGTATGGAATCTCTGGCCATGATATGTGCTTAGGAAGAAAAGAGTTTCTTAGTTGCACATGCGATGCCACTGTGAATACTCAAAGATATTTCACATTATCTTGCCCATCGTTTTATGTCCACACATTCACCTTGACATCTTTATCAATGTGACTCTCATGTTTTGCTCATGTGTATAACCCAACATTCAACTCGATATAAATGTGCTTGCAAAATCTATATATGCAAAAAATGTCTCACTTTATATATGGAATAAAAACTTTGTTGCTGTAGTGTGAATATGACCGCAAAACAAATTTAACAACTGTATATTCAACCGTATAGTGAATACAAGCACTTTTAATAATTTGTTCTGCCTGTCTTCTCACTGTCAAATTGCCTGTGATTTTCTTTTTATCAATTTGATCTATGCTTTTGTGAGCGCATGTATGAAGATTATGATTGATGTTTGATGGAAGATCCTTACTTTTTGTCTCTTCTAATTTAGAATACAACAACATTCTTGATTTTTTTATTACAATGAGAGTAGGGGGTTTTATAATTTAACGTGAGATCAAAAGTTTATGTCACTACACCATTCAGAGGTTGACAACAACATTCATGATATTTTCTAGACTTTTTTTGTGCTTGAAGCTAATCCTTCCAATCTAGATTTCCATGTTGAAATTTAGAGAGAGAGTGATTTTCCAATAAGATGTGATATATTAAGATTACAATGTATCTTTTATGTGATTTCCATATTTATCGGTAGAACATTATATTATTATTGTTTATCCACAAACTACTTAAATCTTGTATTATGTTGTATTTTTTTCTTTTCTATGTCTGCATATTATATATAAAACTTGAGGCCTTGGTGACCCGACTTTGTGACACTAGTTGAAATTTATAAAATTGCTTCTATCAACGTAAAAAAGTATTATTTTCTCATTAAATAAAAATATCATAAAAACTCATTTTTTGTATATTTATAATTTACCCATCATTATCATATCTCATCGACTTTTGAAAATTCAAAAATTCACATATCATCTTAGTATAATTGCATCATTACTTTTCTTAAAAAATAACACATTACACAAATATTTTCAATATAAATTTTTATAGTTTTATATGAAAATTAACTAAACTCTAAAAATAATTGCTCTCAAAGAACCAACAGTATAAGTTGAAACGTGTGCATAGTGACACTAGTTTATATTATTTGCAATCCAACCAGAAATTTTTCAAAATATAAGTAAAATGGCTCGGATATTCTTCAATGTTCTTCACACAAAATGGTTGTAGATGAAGTCGATTGTATTCCTTAAGTGATGATCCACTTTTCACGGAACAATCATTTGTTTTCTGCACTTCTAGATCTTTGACAAGGTTAACACAATGAGCTTGTCCATTTATTGGAATAGCATCCACAAGAAAGTTGTAGTCTTTTCTCTCAACTTTCCACTGCATCAAGGATAAACTATGTTTCCAAATGTTAGAAATATGATCAAACACCAAACTCCTTTTCTCTGAACCATTTCATTTGAGAAATTGAGAGCAACCTCTTTACCTTGACACATGCTGATGTGGGTTGAGCTATGAGAATATGATTTGGATCCTTCCTTGTTAGCTTTACAGTGCCACAATAATCATGTCTTTGCCAGCTGAGGAGATGTACTTGCAATAGTGCCTGCTGGACATACTGAGCCAGTGAGCCTAAATGAATTGCTACAGTGTGCCCTTAAACTTGGTTTCCCTAGAACATTCTGAAGTGTTCTACACTTCGATAACTTTATTTTGCTGCATCATCTTCAAATGATTTCTAATAACTACACCCGTGCTAGCAATTCCTTCTATTGTAAAATTTAATTAATCGCTGGATTGGACTTTTGTGATGACACGTATATTTTGATGAGTTCTGTGCCTAAATTGGAAGGATAAACAATTTAATTCATTTTGTTGTAATATAACTCCCATATGGCAAATTCTACTTCTTGATGCGTCTTAATATTCTTCTTTCTCATTGAGTCATTTGAACATATGCATAATGAGGATCTCACTTCTCTATTTTTTCTATTATATTCAGTTAACAAATATAACATGGGGTGAGACTGGGGAAAGCGATGATCACATTGTTCCATATCCTAATCGAAATGAGGAAAATCGTGTGGTTTTATTTGGAGATTTGGCAAACAAGGAAACAAATATTGAAACTTCTGATGTTAGCCACATTAAACAAAAAAAGCCTCCTACCAACACTGATTGTCAGGTTGAGTTAGCTAACATTTCTAAATATAACATTCGCGATCATTCTCCGGAATTTGGCCTCGATTTATGGCCCGATGTTTCAGATACATCTGTTGTCGACGTTGTGAAGAACAATCTTGATATTATGGGAACTAATGGATCTAAGAGCATTACTAATAGTTTGGAAGATGGCTTCTCAACAGGTAATGCCTCAAATTTGATTTTACTAAATTAATTTTCTCCAATGTCTACAAAAATGCATCAGTTCTAATATTTTTTTAAATCTTTTTACAGATGAGATTCCTCAGTTTGACAAAGCTTCTGAAAATCTTCAAAACCCATCAGAAGACACCGAAAAAAGTGATCATGTTCACTATGACTGGGCAAACATTGAAAGCTTCGATGACCTGGATAGGATATTCAAGTAATTTAAATCTTTAATATTTTCTGTCTTTCAATTAGAAACCAAGTTCTTCATACTATTTCATGGCATTTAATTTGCTTGAAGAGACAAAATCTTTTCTTTTTCAAATGAATTCTTTTCGTGATTATTGAAGGATAATAACAGGTGAAAAAATTCATCGTTATGATACCTTAAGTCTATTTTGGCTTCCTAGAATATAGACACGGCCGTATAATATCTTTTGAACGCGCTATCATATACAAGTAGGGTGTAAATGAACCGAATCGAGTCGAATATGAAGAAAATTTTAATGCTTGTATTTGGCTCGAATTAGATATATTCGAGCTTGATTTTGATTTCGCGGGTGAATAGGTAAACAAAATTTGCTCGCATTGAAAAATTTGAATATGTTTGCGAGCTGTACAAATTATTGTTCAACATTAAATACTCGAAATACATCTATTAATATATAAATATATTATATAAAATATTAAAACTCACAAGCAGATCACAAGCTATTGAACAAAATATTTGGTATTAAGTTCGTTCGGAAAAAAATCATATATCTTCGAGTTCGGCTCGAATTCGATTATTTCCAATACAAATAAGATTTTTCGATCTGGCTAGCTGGCTCGATTCGTTTGATCTCCTTTATACAAGGGCTTCAATCTGGACACCTCATAAATTATGTCTAAAATACAAAAAATCAACATTTATGTTTTAATGGTGATCACTTAAATAGAGTTACACTGCATGCTCACAAGCCCCTCCGAAAACCCTTAAAATTGAAAAATGAAGTGGGAAACAAACCTTTAGATATTCAGCCAAATAAATTGAACGGCTATAACACAACCTCTACAACCTTCAACCCAAGGGTGATTTGAAATTTAAAACTCTTGATAGCATCCTGTTAATTAGGTATATGATAATTAGAATAGCGTCCCTTATAAGTATTTAGGTACTTTAGCGGTCACGATTAGAGACCTAGCTACTTCTACAAGGTGTCTATTTTCTCTCTCCGCCATCTCATCTTATCATGGTATCTAAATAAAATAGCAATGATGAATTTCATCCTTTTCCTGAAACAAATATCCCAAAATTTGATTAAAATACTCATTCCGATTATCGGCATTGTGTAAAAGTTTCTAAAAATTTGTCCAGCTTCTGATTTTTAGATAAACCCAGCTTAAACATGTATGATCATCAATAAATCCGAGAAACTATTTTCCAGAAATAGTTGGGGTTCTAAATGGTCCCCTTTACATCACTGAATGCTGAGCTTGTCCACTCAAGTTATCCTAGCCCTCTAAGTAGTAGAGACCTCCATTTGCTCTAGCACTGCCAGTCGTCCTATAGTCCAGAGCCTATTAAAAGGTGAATTCGAGGAAACTATAGCATAACACTTCAAGTAGCGGTTTCATTTGCTAATGGATAACAGGTTAGATAAAAGAAATATTATGAAACTGTAAAACATTAGGCAGAGTCAAAGTTTTGGAAACAATAATAGGAAAGGGATCGCTTTCTTAATGATCTTTCTAGAAGAAGGTCATTTTAACAATTTTTCTAGTTACTTCGTTCTCTGTTTCTATTTGAGAGTTGGCGGTGGCTGAGAGAACCATAAGCTATTTTAATTTTCTGGTCTTCTGCACAAGGCGAATAGAATAGCACAATTTGGAGAATTCAATCATATGATGAGAAACGTACAAAATCTATTTTCCAATAATACGAAGATATGATAGATGCAACAAGAACAGATTGTAAATAGGTATCTTCCCGGGCTAAGAAAATAGAGAATGATGAAAGAGCGGAGTGTGAAAATTCTGTGGATTGGAGTTATTCAATTTATTTAACTGTTCCTTATTTAAAGGCCATGGCCCTGAGGAATTCTGAGCTATGTTGTTTTTCATGTCCACGGTGATAGGCCTTTGAACCACCACACCTTTTTTGTTTAAATGTTTTTGTTTTAGAGTTCGGTGGCTTCCCATGCAAGTCCCAACAGGTGTCTCCAGTATGCTGGGTATTTCACATTGATAGCACAAAAGGTCATCCTTTATAACCTATCAAGATTGTGCTCTAGAGAAGGTACTTTTGCTCACCAGAGCCGAAATCAACAGTTTTTTCATTCATCATCATTTGCTTTCTCCCTTCCTCAATGCGGACTTTACCGACAACTTTGCTTAGTGACGGCAGAGGTTTTCGGCCCAATATTCTTACTCTGAGTTCATCTAGTTCTCTGTTTGGGCTGGCAAAAAATTCATCAACTCAATCGTTCTCCATACGTTTATGGTATTTAAAGTTATCAGGTCTGAATTCCCATGAAATTTCATAACAAAGGTCCAGCTCCTGCCACATTGCCTTCACGTTGTTGTATCATTCAGTCACCCCCTTCTCACCTTTCCACGGAGTAGTCGTTAACTCGAAAAGCTAGGATGAATTTTCCAGATCATAGTAGGTGTCGCAAACCGCATCCTATACGTCTTTCACGGTGGGTAGGAACAAGTATGTCTTCCCAGTTGATGGTTCCACAAAGTCAATAAGCCAAACCATAACAATGAGTTCTCAGATTTCCATTTGCCCACTTTGAATTAAATATTGCTGGTTCTGAATTTCCAGCGTTAAATATCCCAAGCTTCCTCGCAACTAGCGGGAATGTGTTATTATTATGATGATGAAATCACCCTTCCTTTGAAGTCGATTACCTACTTGAGCCTCCAATCGGTGATGCATATGGAGATTTCATGCTTTCAACCTCGTCGGATGACACAGTATTCTGATTGTCATTTGATGATCCATACATGTTTGAGAGTTTAATACACAGATTGTCACTCAGATCCAGAAATGCTAATTGAATTGAGGTGTTTTAACACCGTAGGATTCACAGGGTATGCATATGGATGTTTCACGCTTCCAACCTTGTTGGTTGTTGGAGGACATACTACTCTGATTGTCGCCCGATCCAGACATGTTTGGGATTTTAATACCTAATTTTCCCAGTGGTTAATAAAGCTGAGGGATCTAATACCATGTAGGCAGCAGAAGAGACGACATAAGAGTGTGAGATAAAGTCATCATGAGAAAAAAATGATTTTCTTGTATTATTATTATTCTTTCTTGTGATGAACAAAATACAAGGCCCTCTAAATTAAACAGAATACTTTTTCCTAATTCTAGGTAACAATCCCTCGCGTTTAGACGCTACACAATATTCTATCCTTTAGTCTATCTACTTGGGAAATAATATTAACAAAATATTTCTGGATAAATACAAATATTTGCTTCCATTTCTTGAAAATTTAGTACCCTCACAAGTGGTATTTTGCAGTCATGATAACCCAATATTTGGAGATATAAATGTTGGTTATGCGGATGAGTCATGGTCGTCTTGCAAGGATGGAAATAGCTGCCCGTCCAAAATTACTCGTAAATCTAGTGATTCTTCTAATTGGCCACTTGTTGAATTAAGGCCCGTATCAGATGATAAAGCTCAACATACACTTGATTTGGAGGAGTCTTTTATTTCTGTGTCTGAGAAACTGCTTGGGAACAAATCTCAATCTCAGGATGTACAGGCAAGAAAAGCTACTATTGAACATTTTGTAGGTAACAATAAGCTATTTATGAACGAGGAGGTATGAAGGATTATGTTTGCAATATTGTTCGGTGGTTGTTTTCTTTTTTGCTTGCATTTTAAATTGCGTCATTTAATTGTTGTCTGAATCCATGTATATAATTAACTGAATAGGATGCACTTTCAGTATTTTTTTACTCGCTTTTCTCAGACTCCTGGGATCGATGAAAACAGCCAAGTGTTGCCCGAGCAACTGGATGACTATAGTGCTGCTACAGTAAATGCATTCCCATTGAAGGTAACCTTTTCATCCACTCTTTGTGGAGAAAGCACTCTTGTACTCGAGAAACACTTCAATCTCTGTACAAAGAAGCTATTCTTCTCTCATCTGTGCTACTCTTCACATCCTAAATGATGATGGCGATGATGATAAAAGAAAAAAAAATTGGGAAGGATGGAAATTTCTGTTGCACATAAACACAAGTTTCATTGTCAGATAATTTTCTGAAGCTTTCACGAGATTTAACTTTAGATGTGTTAGAATTCTGTGCTGCCTTCACATGTTGAAGTAAAACTACATCGATAATGCGTGGATGTAAGTATTTGAAATTATACGTATTTATAACCACAAAACAGCATAACTTAAAATAACGGCCAAACTGACCATGACTCAATACCAGACACGGTGGAACCAGGAAAATTTCTATACATCTTGGCCTCTCATACAAAATGATTTGTATATGATAAACTGTGTTCTCTCCTCACTGTGAACCAATAGAAGCACACGTGGTTTATTATTTTTCTCTGTGTGATCGGCTTCTTTTTATTGTTTCAACGTCAGATTGTTTCTCTAGTTGCTTTCATGTGTTCAGGGTAATGAACAAAAGAGATTTACGAAGGACCAGAAATTGAAAGAAACAAACAAGAAACAGATGTATGATTTATGTGCTATGCGGTCCACAACACAGAGCATGTTTGAGCAAGTCAATGATCAATATGCAGTGTCAATGTTCAAAGCATGTCCACCTTTGGTTGTTAGGAAGCAAAAGCAGGTCCAGAGATCCGAGCCATTCCAACGAAAGAACTTTTCTGGTCCACTTTTGGCACCTCCTTTATATGGGAATATGGTGTATCACTACCCCAGAACATCTCACTTATCGTCAAAGTTTCAGCCTGTTGGAGGCAACCGTAAACTTGCTTGTGCAACTCCTGTGAAAAAGTCAGTGGATGCTGCAACAAATCCTCCAGCAATGACTCCCGAGGAGAAAATTGAAAAGTTAAGGAGGCGGCAACAATTGAGAGTGATTATTGCAATTCAGAAACAGCAGCAGCAAATTGGTAATCCTGTGTCATTAGAGAATTCAACCATCAAAGGAGGAAATGTTGAAGTTGATGAATATATTAGCGGCTTTCCTTCCCTTGACCAGAACTCAGCCATAGGACATGATGATAACAATGCGGTCACCATGCCGTTAAGCATTTGCCCCATGGAGGAATCGGTACTTCAACGACTTCAAGATACCATTTCTAGAGTTAATAATCTAACCACCCTTGGAATATTTTTTCCTTGTCATATTGAAAAGTTGAATTAACTCCTAACCAAAAACTAACTTTTTACAGTTGGACATGCGAACAAGGCTTTGCATCAGGGACAGCTTGTTTCGACTCGCAAAAAGTGCTATACAGAGACATTGTTCTGGTGATACAAGCAGTGCCAACACCAGGACCAGAGATGAAATTAACAAAGCTATTGACAATCATGAGGGGTTAGTTAACAGTCTGCTGGTCATCTCAGAGCATGCCGTTCTTCTTGTTACTCGATTTAGTGTTCGGCTTTATTCTTTGTGGTTTATGAATAATTTACGGTGTTTTGGAATTTTCCTTGATTTAAGCCTTAGGTTTGCAAAGCACATAATGTTATCTTATCTCGAAATTATTTGGAAAAAAGGGTAATGTTTGGCCATTGGATAAATTTATATTTCAAAAGTGTTTTTAACAAATTTTCAGTCCTCATATCCGGGCACACATTAAATGCTCGAGTCTCAGCTTTTTTATTAGAGAACAAATTTGGTTAACTTTGATCTAGGATTGCTATTTTCTTATTTCTTGACTGATTCGACAGGTTTACTGGAATACCAGATGTAGAGACGAATACCAATCCAATAGATCGGATTGTGGCACATTTGCTTTTCCACACGCCTATGGAGTCCTCAGGAGAACTTTTGGAGACCCCCGATACACCTGTATCTGCTACTCCCTTCTATGAGAAGAAAACATATTCATCAAAAAGTTTAGCAAATGGATATGTTCCCGAGAGGTTTGAAAGCCCACAAGTAATGTTTCCTCATGCATCAAAAATCCCATCTACCAATGTTGGAAAAGTTCAGTCCAAGAATGTACCCTGCTTAGATTCTGTTGAAAATGCATCAAGAGATGGAGCTACTGTAGCCGGTGGGCATGTGAATGCTGAAGCACCCAAATCTCGGTGATGGTAATTTCTTGATCTCTTCCAAAATATTATCATGCGGCAATTTCATGTGTCCATTGGTAATATCTTAAATTTTATAATCACCCAACTGGATCCTTTCTGGGGTTTGTTGCAGAGTACCTGCATTTAGTAATATCAAAGAAGTTTTTATATCAGAGCACAAGAAAATTCTGGTAGTCATATCTCAAAGTATTCGTGTTCGTTTGTTTGTGTTCCAGTTTTCATCTCTTGTTTAAATCCTTGAAGAACGGCTTCAGAATTTGCCAATCTCCTGTGAATTGTGTGTATCAACATGTCTCTTGACTTTCTTTGTAATAAACTTCACATCCGTCCTAATTCTTCTACACGTGTGTCGTGAAACAATGTTTTAATAATAAGTGTTATTTTGGAAATATAAAATTTTTGGGCATCGCTAACTATGTGACGTAAAGGTTGATACATTAGAAATTTATTTTGTTTTTTGTTTCTTGGGATACATGATACATTTGACTTTTTTAGGCAAGGCGCAATTGTATAATTTACTTGAAATTTTCTAAAATAAGTAAGTTTTGGCTTTTATTTCTGCAAAGTTTGTGATTCAAACATGCAGTGAAATCAACAAGAGAATTGAATCATTCCTCACCTTAACCGCATCCCCAAGGTCTCAAATCATATGTTAGAATTATCTGTGAAGTTTTTTAACATAATTTTTTTGTAAGTATTTTAAAAACTAGTCATTTAAAAAGTTGTGTTACCATGCAAAGTCTGGTTTCCATAAACTTTTACAATGGTCCGCAATTGTGAATCGATTAAATTGCAAGAAACATAACCAAAAAAAAAAAAAATCGTCGAATAAACTCATGCTAAGTTTGGAAAGCATCACAATGATGATGTTACATATGGTGTTCGTGGTAGATGAGATCCTACCTATGTGGGTACTACCCTCACTTCATTTCAACGGGTAAGATCTTGCCACACATATAATTTCCAAAAAAAAAAGTAGGTCTTATATATGCATGGGCAAATCTTGGTCATCCATCCTATCATGAGGGCAATGCCCACATGGGTAGGATGAAATAAACCGGTGTTCGTCTGCAGTCACATTTGAACTTTGAAACAAAATCGGGACATGTATTTTGGATTTCGAATGGGAACCGCACTTGTAGGTCTGCATGATAATATAAAACAAACCACTTTAAGTTATATTTTAGTCAGAAAGTGGACAACTGCACCTAAAATTTATAAAATCACCTAAAATATTCAACAATTGATTTTAAAATCACAATTTGTTCACACTCTTGTATCTTACATATAGAATGATTATTTCAGCAATCTTTCATGTTAAGTAACAATTAACGACAAGAAACCATCAATCAGTTCTGTCACCAAAAGAACATCTCACTATAATGTACGAAGAAAAAAAAGTGGCATTGAAACTTCGAAATATAAAACACGATCTAGACAACCATTCTGATTTTGAAAAAGATCAAAGTTAAACCAACATGCCAACAGGAATAAGCGCAAACAGCAGTGCAACTGAGTTATGCAACTATCATCAACTGTGAACAAAGGAATCAACATGTAGAGCAGTTCAAGTAAACTGTATCGTGATCATTCAAACAATTCAACTGCTAGAGATTTAGATTTCCAATTCTGCTTCAGTAACAGGGCTAAAAAAATGCCAACTCGAACCATGGAAGGCTCGGAAAGAATCGTCAGAAAAAGTTTTAATCTTAACCTCTTCAGAGAATTTCTTGACAGCCAAGATGTGCTTTCGTGAGTTAGAAACAGCAAGATTCTTACAAAGTGACATGTGCTGCTCGTAGGAACCAAAACTATTCCCAAATAGTACAAGACGAATCAATCGATCCATTACCCAGTTTACTTCCAAGAGATTCTCGTAAAGGTCTGCTTCACAGTGTGGCATGAAGAATAGGGTAGGCTTTTGGACTTGTCGACGGCCCTGTTCATTGACAGACAGAACGGAACAACCAAGAGAATTCAAAACTTTTGATTCTGTCAAAGAAATAATTGGATCAAAAACTTGTATTTCTCCAATCCAAGAAAATTTTCTCTTCATCAAAATTGCGAGGCTAAGTTGAAATCGAGGGAGTTCAAATGACTCAATGCTACCAATCCCATAAATTACCATCTGCATCTTTTCTTCCGAGCCCAGAACCTTAAGAAACCTATTCAACATATCCGGATTCTGCATCTGCTCCAAGAAAGAACTGAAGAAGTCAGAAACCTCAAGTTTCTGAAAATAAATCTGCATTTTCTGCATCAATTTGGATTCCCTCGCAGGATCTGCTTCCGTATCTATTGGAGTCCATGATTGCTCTTCTTTTTGTCGAATCGGGACCCCAGAATTGCCGAAACTTCTATTCTTCTTTCCACGACGTGGCAGAACGACGGTCCACTCTTCAGCCGGGCTAGATTCTTCTGAGGAGAGGTTTTTCACAGCAGCAGCCATTCATTCAGGCACAGAATTCAGAACAGCATATACATTCAATTTGTGAGCAATTTTCGTCCTTGTAGCTAAAGAATAAATACCAGTTTTAATTGAAATCAGACGAATTCCACTCCAATTTAAAACTGAATTCGACGCAGAATAAGCTGATTCAAACTCAAGGTTTTCAATTTCCAACTTCCCCATTTCAATTTGTAACCACAAGTCCTATAATATACATATAATTTGAAGGGAAAAAAAGGTTATAGAAAGCTACCTTAAGAAAGGTAACATGCACTTTGACCGGGCAAATACGAACCACGGGAGAATCTCAATTACTTGACGGGAATGAACTTTCCAATGGAACTGGAATGAACTTTCCGATGGAACTGGAGTAGGAAAGCGTCGACCTCCGCCACCTCAAAGAGGAAAATTGGGAAGCTTAATCGGGCCGAGCTGGGTGTGTTTGGTACTAAGATATCATGTTTAAACGCATCGAATCGAGTGCAGAAAAATTTAATACTCAGATTCGCTCAAAATGAATATATTAAGTTCGATTTCGATTCTAAACTTGAGTTTTTTTAAAAAATTGTTCGAGTTCGGCTCGAAATATTCGAATATGTTCGTCAATATTCGAACTATTGCTCGAAAATAAATACTTGAAATACTCGGAATCTATTTATTTAATATATATTTATATTATATTAATAAAATATC